>NW_028317808.1:9082500-9397812 GCF_062004578.1 Staurois parvus | reverse complement strand
TGCAGACGTAAGTTCTAATGAAAAGAGCGTATCCCAAGAGGACATAAAGTTTGTACAAGCTCTAGAAGATAATATTCAGCAAAATCAACAAGGTCATCTTGAAATGCCCCTACCTTTTAGAGAACGACCTTATCTGCCAAATAACAGATCTTGCCCTGGCAAGATTGAAAAGCTTAAAGAAAAAGGATGGGAAGAGATCCCAAACTCAAAGACGATTATTTGAAATTCCTGAAAGAAATCCTCAAAGAAGTGCACGCAGAGAAAGTTGATGGTCAGCCTTAAAAATGGAGAAGTGTGGTACATCCCACATCAAGGTGTCTATCACCCAAAGAAACCGGATAAGATCAGGAGTAGTTTTTGATTGCTCAGCAAGGTACAATAAGGTTGCATTGAACGATCATCTACTAAAGGGACCAGATCTTACAAACACTTTTCTTGGAGTACTCTGTAGATTCAGAAAGTATACCATAGCAGTCATGTGCGACGTTGAAAAGATGTTCCACCAATTTCATGTGAAGGAAGAAGATAGAGACTTCCTGAGGTTCCTATGATGGGAAGACGGAGATACAGATACAGAGCCAGGGGAATACAGGATGAAAGTACACTTGTTTGGAGCAGCATCATCCCCAGGTTGTGCCAATTATGGTATGAAGTATCTGACCAATCAGAATGAAAAGGATTGTCCATCAGCAGCAAATTTTTTGAAGGAAAACTTTAATGTAGATGATGGTCTTAAAAGCCTAGAATCCTCAGAATCTGCAATTCAATTGGTGAGAGAGAGCCAAGAGTTATGCGCAAAGGCAAACCTGCGTCTTCACAAATTCATCTCAAACGACAGAGAGGTACTAGAATCCATCAGTGACTCCGAACGTGCATCAACAATGAAGAATGTGGATCTTAACTATTATCCTCTTCCAGTTCAGAATGTACTCGGATTGGGATGGAATGTAGAAAACGACAATTTTTTCTTTGAAATATCCATAGAAGAGAAAGTTCCAACTAGACGTACCATTCTTTCCGCAGTGGCCTCAATATATGATCCGTTGGGATCCTTGGCACCAGTAATCCTCAGAGCAAAAGAAATACTGCAAGAATTATGCAGACAGAAGTTGGGATGGGACAAACCCATACCTGCAGGCTTGAGGCCAAGGTGGGAGAGTTGGATAAGAGACTTGCAAAATTTGAAAGAAATTCGGATACCCAGATGTTTTGTACCTCCTGATTTCGGAAAGTACAAGAAAATAGAACTTCATCACTTTTCAGATGCCAGTAGTCATGGTTATGGTCAATGCTCCTACATCAGAGCAATAGGAGAAGGAAAGATACACTGTGCCCTGGTTATGGGAAAGGCTAGAGTCGCACCCAACAATATTCAGACAATACCAAGACTCGAACTAACGGCAGCTGTCGTTTCAGCATCAGTAAGTCAATTTCTGAAAGAAGAATTGGAATTGAAAATAGATGAAGAGCATTTTTGGACAGACTCACAAGTTGTCCTAGGTTACATAAACAATGAAGCTCGAAGATTCCACATCTTTGTCGCTAACAGAGTTCAAAAAATTTGAAAAACGAATCCAGAATATTGGCACTATGTTGACACAAAGCACAACCCGGCAGATCATGCTTCAAGAGGCCGGAATGTAACAGAATTGAAGAATTCAAACTGGTTCACTGGTCCAGAGTTCCTTTGGGAAAGGGAAATCATACCTAGTGAAGGTTATATAGAACTGTCTATGGGTTATCCAGAAGTAAAGGTAGTTCAAAAATTGAGCACTGCCGCCAAGTGTCAAGATGACATACTTGAACGACTAGCCAGATGTTCAAAGTGGAATACAGACAAACATAGTAGCTCGAATTCAACGCTTAGCAAAAGGAATCAGAAAGAAAGAATCGTTGAATGTAGAGGAAAGAGTGAAAGCTGAAGAAACGGTTGTAAGACTCATTCATCAAATTTCTACAGGGAAGAATTGAAGAGACTTAGTCAAGAACCTAAGAAACTTCCAAACAACCACCCATTGTACAAGCTTAATCTTATTCTGCAGGATGGTATACTGAAGGTGGGAGGGAGGCTGGAAAATGCGTCGCTACCTAACAGAGCTAAGCATCCAGCAATTCTACTCAAAAATTCTACGTTCACAAGATTGATTATCAATCACTACCACAACAAATCCTTGCATCAAGGAAGAAGCTTTACTCTAAGCTGTTTGAGAGAAGGTGGTTACTAGATAGTGAAAGAAAGCAAAGTTATAGCGAAGTACATATGTAAATGTGTAATCTATAGAAAGACACGTAGACCTACAGAAGAACAAAGAATGACTGATCTACCAGCTGATTGTGTAAACCCATCACCACCATTTCTTTATAGCGGAATGGATTGCTTCGGCCCACTTATCACCAAACAAAACCGCAAGGAGTACAAGAGATACGGACTGATATTTACGTGTCTAAGCTCCAGAGCAATTCACCTGGAAATGTTGGAAGATATGTCAACCGACGTGTTTATCAACGCCTTAAGATGTTTCATAGCCATTAGAGGTACTGTCAGAGAACTTAGATCTGACCAAGGATCTAATTTTGTTGGAGCAAAGAATGACTTGAACAAGGCTCTAAAAGAGATTGATAAAGAAAAAGTAACTGAGTGCTTGTTAGAGAAACAGTGTGATTTTCACATGAATGCTCCAAATGCAAGCCATACAGGCGGAGTCTGGGAGAGGCAAATCAGAACTGTAAGAAACGTACTAAGTTCAGTGTTGAAAAAGAACGCTGGAAGATTAGATGATGCTTCACTTAGGACACTATTCTATGAAGTAATGTCTATTATTACCACTTACAGTTAACAACATCAACGACCCAACAAGCTTGGAACATCTAACTCCCAACCATCTACTTCACCTTAAGGCTGATTACATACAGCCACCGCCTGGCAACTTCACCAAAGAGGATTTATACGCAAGGAAAAGATGGTGAAGAGTTCAATATCTATCAGAGCAGTTTTGGAATAGATGGAGCAAGGAGCACGTAGCTCATCTCATACTAAGAAGTAAATGGCAAACGCCTAGTAGAAATGTTCATGTTGATGACATAGTGTTAGTAAAGGAAGACGACTTACCTAGAAGTCATTGGAAATTGGCCAAAGTCCTAGAAGCTCGAAAGGACGAAGGAGGACTAGTAAGAAGAGTATTGTTGCAAATGGGAGACTCAAAACTTGACAAAAAGGGAAAACGTCTCACAACTCCACTCAAGTTGGAACGTCCAATACAAAAGTTAGTTGTTCTGCTTGAGAGTAACAAAGACACTTGAGAGTTGAGAAACTGATGGAAAATTCCTCAAATTCATGTTCAAATCCTATTACTGAGAACACAGAATTATAGGTAATTTTGGTGGGAGTGTAGCTGGCTAGCTAAGACCAGTCCTAGGTTGCTAATATGGTTCACATATATGTGTATACCAAACCTGCCGATAACCTCAGTACAGTGTATATGTGCATATGTTAAAGTCAAAAGCAGAATCATTGCTGTAATTTATGTCTCTGAATGTTATATAACATTTATATATTCATTGTGTTAGATGCAGAAAAGGAAAATATACCTTTAAGAGTCAGCACATAGGTAAGCCAATCACAGCCAGCCTCACACTGCACAGAGCCTTAACCAATCCCAGCCAGTTTCACATTTGTGCCTGTGCAAAACCCCCTGCTAGATCTTTCTAGAGCCACTTGCTCACCAGACAGAAGAGGAAACAGACAGAGTTCCAGTCAGAGATAAGTTCTATGGAAGCAGAAAAGGCCACATAGTTCCAACGAAATAAGCCATTGTAAGGTAAACCGAAACAAGTCATTGTGGAGTAATACAAATGAAATACGTAAAGAATCACAATATGCAACCGTAATCCATAATCCACAATACGTCTACCGTTTTATGTTATCTGACAAGATTGAACTGTTGAATCTCTTTGTTTCTTGGTGATTTTCATTCACCACGCATTTGTACATGAACTGTCCACTGCACAAGCAGCAGTGTTATATGAAGAAGATTGAAGTTATTAAAGAAGTTAACTAAAGTATTCGGTGTGCTCTTTAAACCTACTGCATCCAGAGAACGGAATTAGAGGAATTACAGAGTAAAATCAGTCTAATCAAACAAAAGAAACAGCAATTGCATCATTTTTCTAAAGCCACAGCGCACAAGGCACTACATAGTGCTGCGCCTGCCACACCCTTCCTCTGGATCAACTGTGGGTATAGGATCATAACTTTTTTTTTTAAATGGTTGAACTAGATGGACTTTTGTCTTTTTTCAGCCAGACTAACTATGTAACCTAAGACACTAGTAAAAAAAACTGGAGCCTTGCCCAATGGGGAGGAGTTATTCCTAGGAGGAGAGTTCCTGTTTTTTCTGCCAATATCCATTCACCTGAAGATGGCAGCATAACTCTGTCATAATGAGGATGAAAATACTGTATCCTGGGATGTACTATAAATAAATTAGTTAATCAATTGTAAGTTTATCGATTGCTTTAAAAGGAGTACTAAAGTCTGGAGGAGGTTTTACGTACTTTGGGTCCTACTAGGTTGATTTCCATTATGCTGCACTGTACTGTGGCAAGACCTAGGTATTTACAACCCCAACTCACCAGACCTTCCCTTTGATGAACAAAATTGGTCAAAATTTGAGCACACCTATAACAAATCAGTTATTACCTTCAAAGATAACATTATTCATCTAAAGATATTCCAGCATAGCTATTTCACTCCAGCCAGATTGCATAGACTTGGCTTACGTCAAACTGCAGACTGCTTCAGAGGCTGTGGGGCAGCTGCTGATGGTGGGGTAACTAACCGGTGCTAGTATGGTGAGCAATGACACAAAGCCAGCATATAGCCAAAATACAAAGATGGCCACAGGATGATGCCACAACTACGGCTCCGCCCACCATATGTGTTATGTCCAGAGGCGAGAACGTCTTCAGTAGCCTACTGAAGAAGTCGGCTTTGTGTCAATGTGCTCCATACTAGCACTTTGTCGTGTAAGTGAGTTTTAATTTAATAGCAGGATTAAATGATCTTTTAAATGGAAAACACTAGGCTCCGTTTTCTGCTTTTATATGTGCATGTACCCTTGCTCCAGTGACTGGATGTGCTCATGTGTGCTGTAAGAGGGAGGACAAGGTGTGAACCCCAGGAGATTTAACCCTTGAAGTGGGCAAGCATTTTCATGATCTGACTGGTAATGCAGGGGTCAAATTTTTGAAGTGAAAGGCCAACATTTAAATCGGTGGTGGAAACACGAACAGCACTTTAAGACTGTATTTGATGCAAGGAGTCACACTTTATGATCACAACAGTGACATAGTATTTTTGGACTTTATTATATGATCGCAATCTTGGACTTTAATATTCATACATGATTTAATGTTTTATTATTGAGAATTTTCATTTAGGGTTGCGTTGCACTATATTGGATTAGGAGTTTGTGAAAAGTGTGGTGAAATCACATTTTGAGTGTTCAGCTAGGAATCTATTTAGTTGCGTACACTTGGTTTGTTTTTGTTCGTTTTGTTGTATGATAAAAACTGGGGGTATATTTGGTTGTGCTGATTGATTTTAAAGTATAACATTTTAGAGTTGGCAGACTCAGCTAGCTGAGTAACTACAACAAACTGGATCAGGTATTGCTGGCACTCTACTGGACTTAACACAGACAACACCAACAAAACAAGAATACCTAGCCGACCAACAGTTAAGTCCTCATCTGTCTTCAAGGTGGAACGCTACCCGAAACAACTTAATAAAAAAATGTTTTTTTTAGCAAGGGACATGCAGTACATGCCACATTATTAATTATGGCACCAAAATTTGTGTGTACTGTAAATTGCCTCAAGCATTGTTCTTGTTTCTTCTTGCTGGAGGCCTGAGCAGCATTAAATATCTTTAGGATGTCAGAAGATTGGCTTCTACAAATTCTTCTACAGTGCCTAAAAATACACACACAAATAGTGGTGCACTGAAATGAAAGTTTTGGTACCGAAACTGATACGGAAAATTCAGAATGCCGAAAACCTAACCGAAACGTGTGCCTATGTGGGGGTGGGGAGGCTCCAATTTTTTTTTTCTACTTTCATTTATTTTTTTAACTTATGATTCTATCACGTAGGGGACCAATAGACCTCTATGTGGTAGCATATGAGTGACAGGTCCTCTTTGTAAAGGGGAGGGGGTGGGGAGAGGAGCAGTGTATACAGTGAGGTAGCAGTGTATACAGAGAGGCTCCCTCCCTGGCTGTCACTATATGTTGGTGCAGATTTTTAAATCTGGTTTTTGTTTTTCTTCACTATAGCTCACAGAATTAGCTGTCACTTTTGGAGCTAAAGGAAACTTTGTTTCTTTTATCTTGGGAAATAAACTAAAAGGAAACATTGTTTCTTTTAGCTGGGGGGAAATTGAGCTATAGTGAAGAAAAATGAAAAGCCGGTAATTACATTTAAAAACCGGCACTGACATATAGGGGTTGATTTACTAAAGGCAAATAGACTGTGCACTTGGAAAGTGCAGTTGCGCTCTACAAGTGCAGCTGCTGCAGAGCTTAGTAAATGAGGTAAAACTTCACTTTACAAAGAATACCCAATCACATGCAAGGAAAATAAAAAATAAAAAAAAAACAGCATTTTTGCTTGTACATGAATGGATAATGAAAGTCAGCAAAAGCTTCATCTCAAGTGCACAGTCTACTTGCCTTTAGTAAATCCACCACTTAGTGACAAACAGTCACTGTATACACTCCTCCTCTCCTGCATTTCTCCACCCCCCCCCCCCCACATCTGCAGTACATACAGTCCCCTGTATCGGCTAAATTTTTCCTATCGGCAAAATGCCAATAGGGATATTTTCGGCCGATGTTTCGGTGGCCGAAATTTCGGTGCATCCCTACACACAAACCAAAAAGCTGCTAGCAGGTATAATTTATAGGCACCTTGAGGAGGTATATACCTGCGGCAGCCTGCAATTCTATTAGCATAGTGGAGGAACTGCAGACGGTTACAAGTATATACAGAGGGATGTGGATTCTGGGTGCTTGTAATGTATACCGGCGAGTCAGTAACCGGCAAATTAAAAGCCAATTGCTATGTTTAATTATTCAATTTTATAACACTCACTTATAAGCCTCTCAGCTGACCAATGACTGAAAAATGAAGGGGCACATACAGTACCAGATGTGCATAGCTGGTTAACCTCAAGTTCTGGACCATGTTAGAATCATCTGGCACAAAGACAGCCTACATTATGTTCCATCATTTACCTCAAGTTCCTTTCTCACTCGCTCTTCCCTTTCATGGCTCAATCCAATCTCACTTTTATGTTGCCTCATGGTATCCATATGTGTATTGTTATGTGAGTTTAATTGATGCAATTTCTGTTGCAGCCCTTGAATGGTCACATTTTGTTCCTGGATCAGAGTACAAAAAAAAAAAAGAAGAAGACCATAATAAATGTTTTTTTATTTCTTACATTCAAAAACTGCAAAACAAAATGGCTTTAATCTCATTCTCCAGACAGACCACCAAAATAGACAAATACCTGAATAACAGCTTCAATTTTACTCTTTTCTAGCATTTGCATCTCCAGTTCTTTCCTGTAGTTTTCAATGGCTTGGTTTCGAGTTTCCAAATCCCTTTCAAGAGCTTTCCGTGTATCCTGCCAACTGAACTCTGTGGCTTGGAAATGCCCCTGTAAAGTTTGCATTTTTCTGTGTAGTTCTTCTATTTGTTCTGTAAATGGAAAATTAAATAAGAATCGATGTTTGCAATTATGCTCAGAGAACAGTTGTTGCAAATAAATAAGGTCAACAGGAGTCAGTCAGGAGGATAAAAATGTTTTACAAGCAACGGTATGTCTGCAGGTCACCTTTTGAACCATTTTACACCCCAACTCCCCCACAACCACTGTCACAGTTAATATTAGAAACAGCCGCATCCCTCATACAGAAGTGGCAGCCTCACCACCAATATCAGGTGTGACTGAATCCATATTATAAATTACCATGCAGTAGACTGCATGTGCACAGAGCTTTATACATTTTACCATTAAAATGTTCTTGTATTCCAATGGCCTTTGTTTTCTCCTCTTCCAGAGCCATCCTTTCCATAGTACATTGTTTTTTTGCAACTGCCAACTCATATTCTAGACTTTGACGAACTGCCTCTCCTTTCTCAATTTCACAACGAAGCCTAACAACCTTGTTTTCCCATGTTAGCAACTGCAAAGAGTTCAAAGAAATATAAAAAAAAGATTTAAAAAATCAGCACATACATAATAATTAGTATTATGAAGTTCTGCTACATTCAAATTAAAACCAATAAATCACAGGTGCCAAGTCTTCCTTGATATTTGTATACTTGTGATGCCTGCATTTCAGCATTGCTAATACTTTTGAATAGTGATCCACTGATATAGCTGCCACCAAAAATCATCCGTCGAAAACAGGGTTATTGGCGGTTTGGCGGAAAAAAAAGTGCCAAAAATGATAATTTACTTCAATGCAAAATTGCATCCCATTGACTTCAATGCAAAAATTGCATCCCATGGACTCCAATGCAAAATTGTGTTCCATGGACTTCAATTTAAAAAATAGTGTCCCATTGACTTCAATGCAAAAACACCTCTATTTAAGTTTTTAATTTTATATATATTTTATTTTCTGCCCAATTTTTGTGTGTTACTTTCAATAATAGGTATTTTATGTTACTGGATTAATTTTTCTAATTCATATTCATTGAAGTTCATGATATTATTTAAAAAGTCAAATAGAAGACAGTCGTATATAAAAAAATATATATTTTTTTTAAAAAAACTGTTCATTTTGGTTTCAGTCCAGAATTGTAATTTCGGTGCACCACTACTTTTGAAACATTCTTTAGGGGAACAACAAACACAGCGTGTTCTGCAGTGAAATCACCCTAGTGTTGTCGCCCTGTGAACAGTTCTAGATGGAAGAAAATAAGCAACAAATTTAAGTCTAAGCCATATAAAAGTCCTCAGCACATCTTGCACCGGTCAACACAAAATTGGACTAAACTGCTTCAACAATTTAGAATAAAAGCAGATTATTTTTGCAAACATTTATGAATACATGTGAATCCACACTACAATCTCAAGGCAGGAATGGAAAAAACAAAAACAAAAAACAAAAACACTGAGGGCCAGTTCACACTATATGTGTTTCAGCATGCTTTTTTTCTGCATTCAAAACACACAAAGTAGGTTATATGGTTGCCAATGTCATAGTTCCCATTAGCTTGCAGTTCCAGTGTGTTCCAAATGCAGAAAAAAAAAAAAAAAAAAAAAAAAGTAGAGCAGGCTGCATTTTTCCTGCACAGAACTGTACTGGAATGTGGCAAAATACATCAAAAATGCACCACAATACACTGGAACACACCAAAAATGCACGTCACTTTTTAAATTGAAGAAAAGGGAGAGGGGAAAAAATAAACTGGAACGTGTCAAAAACAAGCATGCAGAAACGCATCCGGAATGCATCTGAACTGCGTTTCTGTGAACGGCCCTGAATATTATCATCATTACAAATACTGAACACAGTTACCAAAATGGAATAGGGGACATTTATCAATAAAGTATCAGCCCTTAATGCGCTGCAGTTGCTAATATGTTGTAGAAATGGGACAGTTTTTTTATAATATAACAATATAAATATATGACATAATAATAATATTTCATGTAAGAAATGTGTCCTAATTTCTTGCACCATTGTTTTGTTGGATTGCCACACTGCTGCATTACGTAAAAGTGTGTCATGTTTGCTACAGACTGCTGATTTCTTGCAATTTGCCTAAAAAAACAGAACCCAGAAAATCATTTAGGAAGTCATTTTCAATTGTCTCTTTTAAAAAGTGGTCACCATCATGTGATAATTATGCAACAGATCGCCGTGTTAATTCTGCCACAATCTGGTACATAACACTTCGGACAAATGTGCGAAAATGGCAGATGACTTCAAATTGGCAGTAGACGTTTGCAAAACATGAAGTGGCACTCACAAACATTTAGCCACAAAAGGTAGAATATGAACCCTGACTGTTTTGCACACATTAGCACGGAGCAACATTTGTAAATTGAGTAACTGTGTTTATAAATGTCCCCATGTTTTTGGCAATGGTGGTCCTTTAAGCAGTTAATGTTTGAATGTAAAGTGGAATTCCAGCTTACACCTAACCAACCTTAAAATTGTCCCCTCCCCCTCCTAACACTTATGCTACCTAACCTGTGAAAGAAAGATGCATCTACTTTCCTATGTTCAGGCACTTCGGGTCTGGTCATGTGATCTCCCCCGTTTTAGCCAGCAGCGGCTGAAACAAGAGAAAGCACTCTGACAACAGTTGTAAAGCCTGGAGCAGGGACCTTGGCCATAGGCATCAATCCTCTGTCGGCAGTCCCTCCTGTCCCCTACAGCCATGATGGCTGACATAGGGGAGCCAGATCACATGACTAGACTGGAGTGGTCTGAAAATAAGGCAAGTGTATACATCTTTCTTACACAGATCAGCATAGGTGTTAGGAGGGGGGAGGCAACAGTGTTGAAGCTGAAGCTGAGCTGACCAGTGTGTGAACTTCTGATAATGCTCCTCTGTAAGAACACTCTATAACACAACATAACCATAATGCTCTCCCAATTTGATTTTAAGAGAAATGCAAGTCACACCACCTCTGAATCACCAGAACTTCATGTGATTCCCTCCTTTAGCAATAGATCACTACATCAGTGATCTATTGTCTGCTGATAACAGCATTGTATAGATCACTATTAATAATTATCTTTAACTTTTTCTCTTTATCCATGCCAGTCAGCAATGGATAAAACCCTACTGTCCGTCCAAGCCCACCATGTAATACACTGGGCAACCTTGAAGTCAGGAAAGGTGATCACACCCAGGTAACAATGTAAAACTCAATCAGAAAGGGGTGCACAATATTTAAGGTTTGGTAACAGCAGGAATCTTGTGATGTTTTGCTCTTAGCAAGACTTGTAATTGTAAAAGTTTTAATTTCTAGAAAGGAACCATTTCAAATACATATCAGAAAATGTTGGTTTGGTTAACCCAACCTTTCTAATCTCTTGAAACGCTTCACACCATGTGCTGGAAAGAAAAAATGTGCCTAAAAAAATACAGCTTAGATCCAACTTCCTTGAACCTCTTCTATCACTGTCAACAGTAGCGTATTTTCTATGGCTTCTAAAAAAAAAAACAAAAAAAAATACAATGGTCCCTAAAAGTAGTCTCACTGCTCATTTAAAGATTTCCATTGAAAACAAATGTAGTATAGACACCTGTTTGATGCCATTGGAAAATCATGCATGTGCATATCAACAGCTCAGAAACTGCTGCATGCAAGATTTTTCTTTTTACAAAAGCACAACACGTAACTGCATATACTGTATGTGAACAGAAACAAGGCGTAGTTTTCATCCGCAGTTTTGTTTTTTTGTTTTTTTTATGTGGTGTGTCCATGTGCTAAAGCTGCTGCTTGTGAATGAAGCTGGGGAGAAATGACAAATATCAGATGTAAATCATTTCAGGTTTTAGTTATATTTATTTTGTTAGCCCATATGCTTAGCTTTGGACAGAGTTAAGGGTTAGAACCTCTTTAGGATACTTTATTTCTATCTGTGTCTGTTAGAGAGATTTCTCCTCAATTCTGTTCCCAGAGGTACAACAGTAAGTCAGTGGAAATCTCTCTAAAGAGAAAGAAACTGACAGCTGTCGCATAAACAGGCGTCTTCGCTAGAAGATTTCCCCTCTTGTCCTGTTCCAGTCAACTTTATGTGCCAACTCACATATTTGGGAATTGGATGTGGTTTGAACTGTATCCAATCTGCATGACATGTGAAAAAACATTGCTTCCTATGGTGCCTGTTCACATATGTCCAATGCACTGGTGGTGAGGATTCAGTGCGGTTTGAAAAAGAGTCTTGTACAATTTCTGAGCAGTGCCTTTGGGTTCAAGTGTGGATTAAAGGCTATTGACTTCTATGAGAATCGTTTCTAAGCCACATAAGTGTGAACAGGATAAGATCCTGAGCTAATCCTGTCCTGAACCTGATGTAAACCTGACATGAACAGCTGAACAAATACTGTATCAGTTAGCTGTGAACCGGAGCTTTAATCTGCACCGCACATGTGTGAGACAGCTCTTACAGTTTGGGATTTTTTCTTATGATCCATCCAAATAACAGTGGTTACCAGGACCAATAGTGAAGTAAAATATCATCCTCAGGGACTAAAACAACAACAAAAATGTGATGATGGATCTAACCACTGCCCACGCTGTCCAAAAAAAAAAAAAAAAAAGAAGTTTATATTAAACTTTCAAAATAAAATTGTAATGTATAAGAAATAACTCACCTCTTCATTATGTTTAGACACCAGTGCTATATTTTCATTTTTTAACTTGTTAAGCTGCAAACGGAGTTCCCCAATTTCATCCAAATCAGCCAATTGCTGCATTCCATTATTAGAGGACTCTGACCTAAAAATGAATTGGTAAAGAGCAATACTTGAAGTTCAATTGTCTGCATTATGCAATACACCATGTCCCTTCAAAAAGCATATTTCCATAACCATTAAGCTAAAGAAGGTCCTAACTGCTCATTCTACCTTCAATATAGTAGTAATTAGGCATCGTCCACAACAAGCAACCAGGGGGCGGTAAAAACGGGTTGCGGCTTTACGGCCATCTGACCACCCACCTATAACCTAACATATAGCTGAAGGGGGCTGTACATATGCCACAGCCCCAATGCGGTTGGAGAGCTGACAGGGCACATCACTTGCCAAACTCACCCATAAATCAAAATTATCCCTTAGCAAAGAAATCAGAGGCATTAAAGAGACAGCAGGATCCCCTACTGAATCTGAACACCTGGAAGCTGCTGCCTAGCAGCCCTCTGAAAAGCATTTGCCTGCTGATGTGTTAACTTGGTCTCAGGGCTGCAATTTGTTTTCAGGTGTATTCAGCTTATATTTGGGATTAGTTTGAGATCATTCAGAGTTTATCCAGTTTAGTTGACCTTCTATGTTCCTCTACCTACTTCAGCCTGCTTTTGAGTTCATGCTGACTTGTCTTGGATAAGAAGCAATTCTAAAGCTAACAAAACCCAGGTGACAAAAGGCCCTAGGACTGCTTACAGAGGATGGTTGGACACACAGGCACAATCTCATGGCCTTTAGGCTGTCAAGCACTTGACAGCATTCCATAAATTTGCTAACCCAGCAAGTTTATGTGAATGCAGAGGGAAGGACGAGAAGGAACGGTATGTAAGCAGAGAATACTGGCACCACTTAGCACAGGAGAACAGGCAGACAGGTTTTCCACCTTGGACAGTCAATGTTCCCCTATAGACCTAATATGTGTACTGGAGTGGGCTAGTGTTCTGTAGTTGGTATTGTACTGCAATAATATTTATATGAGGTTTTCCAGTGATCTGGTCTCTACACCTGGAGGTGTTCCAGGACCTGTAAAATAGGTAGGGAACACTAGAAAAGGACCTCGTGGCCTCCAGGTTCAAACAACAAACTGGACAGGTTTGTATCCAGGTCCAGGGATGTGCTGGCAGAAGCAGCGGATACTCAGTAGGATCGTTACACCTTAATAGAACGCTTTTTCTCCTCCAGAAGCTGCTTTCGTAAAATGCACTGTGGCTTATGCCAGATCACCTGGATCTGCTGTCCCAGGGACTGATTTACTACCCTGCTTTCCAGTTGCTGGGTTTGATGGCATGGCTGTTGAAACTCAGGGTTTAAAAGGACAGCAACATCGCTAAGTCTGTGATTCCTATGATGCTCAAAGGAAGGAAGTCCACTTCTAGCAAGGTTTAAAGAGTTAGTTCACCTTTACTAGAAACATGCCTATGCAGATAAGGGGTGTCTGTGGATAAAAACAAACTGTGTGTTTCTGACTAAAGTTGAATAGTACCCTTGCAATAGGTGTAGGCTATTTATGTACCTCTTGAAGCCTGACTGAAATACTGCCAGGACGTTGCTAAGTGAGACCTAGTCATTACTGCTCACCTTCACCATCACCATCACAAAAGTGAGCTCTTTCTCTGAATGAAAGCCCCCTTACATGCTCTCTCTCTCTCTCCCCTGATGCAGTAGCTCTGAGCTCAGCATCTGAGAGCTCACTCCTGTGATGGTGGAGGTGAACAGCAATGACTAGGCCTCACCAAGCAATGCCCTGGGAGTTTTCCAGTCAGGCTTCAGGAGGTATGTAAATGGCCTACATCTATAGCAACTGCATTATTCAACTTTAGTCAGAGCTGCAGTTTGTTTTTAACTACAGACACTCGTTATCTACATAGGCAGCTTTTTCTAAAGGCGAACTATCCCTTTAACATCAGATGTGGATGGTGCACTTTGTGCTATGTGAGTCTAAAGGTTTTCACCCTAGGAGTTTCTTGAAGGAACAGATCTTATCTTTTCTGCAGATGGATCTGGCCATACACTTAGTTCTTGGTTACCATTTAGCTCTTAGTTCCACCAACCACAGCTGAAGCTTAGGAAAACATTTTTTATTTTGTTTTGGGGTGCGGGGGGCAGCACCAAACACATTGGTCACTTGTAATGGCATGGCATGGCATGTATCTCATGTCTTGGAGGTTACTGCTTCATATAAAATCCTTCCTTCTTGTCCAGAGTCGCAGGAGCAGGAAGCTGTAGTTGCAAGTGTCACCGACTTGCAGCACCGGCCTGCCCCTTTATGCCCTTTTGGACATTCTCAGAACTCATTATTATTGTCTAACAATGCAACACAATCTATGAATGAAGGAGGAGTGGATAAAAAGGACAGGATCTCCCCTGCCCATTAACAGAACACATTGTATTGTGAGTGAGTTGAACAGTTAGAATTCTGTGGATAGCAGAAGGGGCAGAAAATTGCAGGCAAGCACCGTAAATCCTTCACATACATAGCCACTGCTATAAACCCCTGCAACACCAGAAGTTCACTGCTCTGTGCAAAATAGGAAGAATTTTTAGATGAAGCAGAAGCCTGCATGAGAAGGGGCACATACCATTACAGGTAATAACTAATAAAAATAACGAGTAAAAGAAGTATTGGACACGTCACCATTTTTCTCAGTAAATAGATTTCTAAATGTCCAAATCAAATAAATTCTTAATAAAGTGACATCCTCCTCTTCTTTTTTTAACCCTCAAAAAAATATCACAGAGAGCGCACTACCTATGCCATACCATATAAATCAAACTAAAATACACTCACAAAAAGTGTTCAAAGCATGCAAAAATTCCACATCCTTCCACATGTGATATCCGTAATTCCTACTCTTACCCTCTAAATATAAATAACTTGCTCAAATGGATTCCCAACTTGTGCGTTCTTTTTTCCAAATCACTCCTTCTGAATAATCATTCCTTCCAGAATTTAAATTAAATTTATATGGTATGGCATAGGTAATGCACTATGTGCGCTCTCTTTGTGATATATTTTTGAGGGTTCAAAGAAGAAGAGGAGGATGTCACTTTATTAAGAATTTAAAGAATCCTGAAGAATTGTAAAAAGACACTGAAGGATACACCTTGATGGAGTTGATTCGATTGGATGCTGGGAAATATTTTGTTTTGGACTGCCTGGGGAGGAAGAGGTTTTGGCGATCAAGGGTTGGGTTATATATTATATATATATATATATATATATATATATATATATTGTATGGTGTGGTTTAGGTTGGATTATATTGTATAGTATATATATTTCTAAATGTGCTATTGACATGATATTTTCAGCACATGTCGGTAACAACCCATGCAATCCATACACAAATAAACCAAAACAAATAAAGTTCAGAAATTAAGTTATGTGTAATAAAATGGAATGACACAGGGGAAAAGTATTGAACATATGAAGAAAGGGAGGTGCAAAAAAAAGGCATGGAAACCAAGACAATAGCTCAAAATTAACAGTAATTAGAAAGCAATCCTGCCCCTTGTCAATGCAAATAATATCAGCTGGTTCAGTCTCAACTGTTTGCCTATAAAAAGGTATCTTATGACCAAGGTGTCATGCAAGAAATATCTCATGAAGGGTAAAAGCAAAGAGCTTCCCCAAGACCTTCACAACCTTATTGTTGCAAAACATACTGATAGAATTGGTTACAGAAGGATTTCTAAACTTCTGAATGTTTCAGTGAACACTGTTGGGGGTCATAATCCGGAAGTGGAAAGAACATAATTTCACCAAAAACCGACCAGGTGCTCCTCGCACGATTTCTGACAGACAAGTGAAAAGAATTATCAGAAATGTTGTCCAAGAGACAAGGACCACTTGTGGAGAGCTCCAGAAAGACCTGGAATTAGCAGGTACAATTGTTTCAAAGAAAACAGTAAGTAATGCACTCAATCGCCATGGCCATGTTGAAGCTCGTTTAAAGTTTGCTGCACAACATACAGAGCCTGTGAAATACTGGAGAACATTCTGGTCAGATGAGACCAAAATTTAACTCTTTGGATGCCATAATACATACCATGTTTGGACGTCAAATGGTACTGCACATCACTCCAAAACCACCACACCAACCGTGAAGTTTGGAGGTGGGAACATCATGGTTGTGGGGCTGTTTTTCAGCATACAGTACTGGCAAACGTCATGTCATTGAAGGAAGGATGAATGGAAAAATAAACGTACCAAAACATTCTTGATAAAAATCTTCTGCCATCTACCAGGATGATGAGGATGAAACAAGGGTGGACATTTCAGCAAGACAATGATCCCAAACACAAAGCTAATAAAACTCTCAACTGGTTTTAAAGAAAGAAAATAAACCTGCTAGAATGGCCCAGCCAATCACCTGAGTTGGATCCAATAGAAAGAACTAAAGATCAGAGTTCATAGAAGAGGCCCGTGGAACCTTCAAGATTTGAAGACTGTGTGGAAGAATGGGTCAAAATCACACCTGAGCAATATATGCGACTAGCTTCCTCCTACAAGAGGCATTTTGAAGTTGTCATTACCAACAATGGATTTTGTACAAAGTACTAAATACATTTAATAGATTGTTCAATACTTTTTCCCTGTGTCATTCCATTTTATTACACATAACGTAATTTCTGAACTTATTTGTTTTGGTTTCTTTGTATGTATGGATTGCATAGATTGTTTCTGACATGTGGTGAACATTTCAGATCCATAGCACCTGTAGAAATATATATACACTGAGAAAAATGGTGACGTGTTCAATACTTATTTTAACCTGCTGTATGTGATTATGAATGCACACACCCCGGTTCAGAGGTCTGCCCGCATGTGTGACCTCTAGCTTAATGTGGGGGCACACACAGGAGAGGAGGAGCAGAAAGTACCAGCGGGGGATTTCAGAAGATGTGGTAAGGGGCCGCTCTGTGCAATATGCTTGCACAGTGCAGGCAAGTATAAACCTTTTTCACACTTTAGGGGAAAAAATAGAAGCCATTAATATCACTTTACAACTTCCTATGTCCCTCAATGGACTCCAAGAAAAATACTTCATACATTAGGAACCAGGGGTGACAGATAAAATAAACTGTTCATAGGTTTCACAGACAAGCATATCTTTAAATGTATTTGTTTGTATTCCAATGGGCATCCAGTCAGGACAATTAAAGGTTAACACAATGGCATATTCCTGGAACAACAAACCAACAGGCTGCGTACATATAAGAAATGTCTGTACAATTAAAATCACAATTAATCCCAATCTTACTTTTTAATTGAATTATCAGTAGTGTGGTTTTGAGAAATGAACGTCATCTTTTCCATAGTGGCAACTGTTTTTGTTAACCAGGACAATGCCTGTTATTTTAAATTGCTTCCTTTCTTCCAGGCACTGTTCTCCACGATGACATGTTGCATGGATTTATGACAGACTGTAAAAGAAAAAAAAAAGTAAATGAAGCGCAAATAACGAAGTTAAACCTTGTTTGAAGCATGCACAGAGATCCATGTTTGCTCCTTGAAGGACACAAATTTGGCAACCTATCAGTACTATAATTTAATAATTATCCATGGAAAACAGATGACGTGGTTTGTCCATCCCCACATAAATCAACACTGACATTCAAAGTGAGCCAGTCAAGAATTAAAATTTGGAAGGATTAAAATCTTCTCCCTTTAATTGTGATAATAGTACAGCCTTACTTTTAACAGTGTACACATATGAAATTTTTATAATTTTTTTTTAGACAGATAGAGGTTCCTTTTGGTGGTACTCAATCACCTCTGGTTGGGTTTTTTTTAATTTCTGCTAAACAAACCAAAAACCACTGAAAATTTTGAAAAAAAAAAGTTTTTTCTTAGTTTTTGTTATAAAATTTTGTAAATAAGTGATTTTTTTTCCTTCACTGATGTGCGCTAATTATTATTATTACTACGAGTTTATATAGCGCCAAAGGATTTGCTCAGCGCTGTACAATAGGGGGGACAATACATGGCACAGTACAACAACAACAAACAACGTACGAGGGGTAAGAGGGCCCTACTCTTACGAGCTTACAATCTAGGAATGAGGCTGCAGTGATGGGCACTAATAAGGAGGCACTGGTAGGTGGCACTGATAGGCATCACTGATGGGCACTGAAAGGCAGCACTCATATATGGCACTGATAGGCGACACTGACAGGCGGCTCTGACTGGCACTGATAGATGGCACTGCAAGGCAGCTCAGATGGGCAATGATATGTGGCATTGATGTGCACTGGTAGGAACTGATATGTTGTATTGATGTGGCACTGATGGATGCTGGCAGGTGGCACTGCTGGGGCTACACTGATCATCAGGGCACACTGATTATCCGTGCCCTGATGATCAGTGCACATGTCCCCTCTGAGTAATGCCGATTGCCGGCTCTCCTCTCCTCACGACCTGTCAGCGTGACAGCTCGTGAGGAGAGAAATGCCGATAACCGGCATTTCCCTATTTACATGTGATCAGCTGTGATTGGACACAGCTGATCGCATGACCGAGCCGACATCTTCGGCTCTTTCTATTGATCGGTGATCAGCTGTGTCCGAGGGACACAACGCACCACTGATCGCCGTGCTGCACGCTCCCGGAGCCGCGCATGCATGGTTAGAATGGGAGGACGCCATATGACGTCCTCCCAGAACGAGAGAACCACCTTGCGCCCGTCATTACCTTATATGGCGGGTGGGAGGCAGTTAAAAAAAAAAACAAAAAACACCACAACAGAGCAGCCTGGATCCTTCTCTTCTCAGGTTCCCAGCTGGCTCTCCTAGACCCTTCCTCCTGTCGGGTGCCCCAAACAGCAAGCAGCTTGCTATAGGGGCACCCGAGCAGGCGTGCTTCCGAGCCGCTGCTCTGTG
Source organism: Staurois parvus (assembly GCF_062004578.1). Classification (NCBI taxonomy): domain Eukaryota; kingdom Metazoa; phylum Chordata; class Amphibia; order Anura; family Ranidae; genus Staurois; species Staurois parvus. The sequence continues at coordinate 9,378,429 of NW_028317808.1, read as the reverse complement.
AGTCCATTCACACACGGAGCCATGTTCGGGCCCGCCCCCTCCCTCCCGATTGGTTTATTAGGTGTGATTGACAGCAGTGGGAGCCAATGGCTCCTGCTGCTGCCTCAGCCAATCAGGAATCACATTCTCCAGAGAACTGAGGCTCTCGTGGACATAGCAGGTTAGAGATGGGGCTCAGGTAAGTGCTGGGGGGGGGGGCTGCTACACACAGAAAGGTAAAAAACCGTGAGCCTTTAGAACCACTTTAGGACTAGTTCTGTGCTGTTCTGTAGTTATGTGAGACAATCCACTATAGCAGTTGAAATTCTCCACTCATGATAAAAGCAAATTCACTTTTCACTTTAAACAGCCATGTGCAGCTAAAGCTGAAACAATATTTTAAAGCCACACTTAATGGTATTAAACCGAAAACCAAAATGTAATATATTGCAGTTTACAATCATGGCTGCAATAGTTTTTTCTTTAAGCTTTTTTTCTCCTCTGTTTTCACATGGTGATGTGGCCAGTAACACACCTCCTGTATTAGAGTGCTCCCACTCTGGATGAAGGAGCACAGGGGACACCTTTGCACAGCAGCATTGTCAGTCTGGGGGGAGGGGAGTGTTAGGTGTACTAGCAGATTTAGAACACTAACAAACTGAAGACAAACGCCTGATAATACTTTGTAAGAAGTTACAGCAATCAGGTTTTTTCCTTGTAAGATAAACGTTTTATATGAATAAATAAAAGCTGACCATTGTAAGCACTCCTGTCAGTGGCAAATGGTTTATCTCATCCCTGTAACTGATACATATCTGCAGGACATCTTGTTCTTTTGAAGAACAACAGACTTACTGGCTGGATCACCATATGAAATAGAAGAAAGCCTGAAAAAGAAAACTAATGCAGCCATCACGTTTAAGAATTGGTAAACTGCAATACAATTAATGCTTGCTTTAGGGTTTAATACTGTTTTAATAAAACATGTAGTTGCAGTGACAATCCTTTTTCAATTCTTGTACTAGGGGTTTCTCTACTGAACAATATCTTTAATCTTGTGCCATGATTTACATTTTAGGTACAGGCACCTTGTGATGCTTTTGAGTACCTGTGCTAGTCTTCAAATGAAGACCAGTGTCCCTGTAGACCCCCTTAGATCCTAAGCCGAGGGCCCTGCTCATGTTAAAATGATTGTAAAAGGTAACATTTTTTTTCTAAAATGACAAAGCATGTTATATTTACCTTCCCTGTGCAATGGTTTTGCACAGAGCAGCCCTAATCCTCCTCCTGGCTCCTCCCTCCTCTTAAGTGCCCTGAAAGCAAGGAGTTTGCTATCGGGGTACTTGTGCAGGTTCGATCCCGAGCTAGGCTCTGTGTCTCAATTCTTACAGACTGTGATTAAGAGCAGCAGGAGCCAATGGTTCCCACTGCTGCCTCCATGTTCAGTGAGGAGCGACAGAGAGTGAGAGAGATGCTGCTCTGAGGCACAGTGCTGGCTAAAGATCGTCTCAGACAAGTAGTTAGGGAGGAGCTGAACACAGGTTTTTTTTATCTCAACCATTTCATGTCCAGACACTTTCACCCCCTTCCTGTCCAGGCCCATTTTCAGCTTTCAGTGCTATCACACTTTGAATGACAATTGCGCGGTCATGGAACACTGTTCCCATATAAAACTTTTCGCATTTTTTTGGGACAGATAAAACTTTATTTTGGTGGTATTTATTCACCACTGGGATTTAAATTTTTTTGCTATAGAAAATGAAAAAGACCAAAAAATTGGAAAAAAAGTTGTTTTTTTTAAATAAAATTTTGCAAATAAATAATCTTTCTTCATAAATCTTGGCCAAAATGTATTCAGATATCTTTTTGGTAAAAAACAAAAACAAAATTAGTTTAACCTCTTGGCGCCGGCCGAACATAAATGTGCGGCCTCCCGGCAACTGGGTCTATTAAAAAAAACATATGTGCTGAGACTGCGCGCCCTGCGCGCTACCCAGCACACACGTTCGGTACTCACGGAAAGGTCTCAATCTCCTCTTTCGATCAGAACCTTTCTCGATCATGTGACCGCTGTGATAGCGAATCACGGCAGTCACATGACCCTAAAACCCCGCACAGCCTCACGGCTTATGGAACTCTTAAAAGGGCCAGCAGGCGCCAGCGCCAAGGGGAGAAAACCAAAAATTATAATTTTTCAAAAATAGTGACATTGTGGGGGTGATGAAGATTTTTTTTTTCCTTTCCTTTTTTTTTTTTTTTTATTACACTGGTTGCTTTTACACCCATAAAGGATGTAAAAGCAATCATTTTTATTTCTCTCTGGCTGCATTGCTGCAGCCATTGAGAAATACTGTGCAAGCTGTGATTGGTCACAGCTTGTCACATGGTACAAGGCTGTTGTGAATAGCCTTGTACCATGTAACCTCTGTGATCATTCACAGAATTCACAAGTAAATACTGATGTCAGGAACAGGGGCGGACTGACCATTTGGAAACTCGGGCACTGCCCGAGGGCCCGGGGTCAGTAGGGGGCCCCATGAGATGCCCCTGGTACCTTTTTCATAGGCTTTTGTGAGTGTGGGCGAGGACACAGGGGCCCCATGATCCCCTATTGCCCGGGGGCCCCATGAGTTGTCAGTCCGCCCCTGGTCAGGAAGTGACATCTGTTTACTACTAATATTGTGATCACTGATTGGCCAATCAGTGATCACATGAATTGGGACCTCAAACAGAGGTCCCGTACAGCGATCGGTGTTCTGCTGTGTCCTCCGGACACAGATCACGGTGCCGCGCGCTCCCAGGGAATGGATGCAGCGGGACGTTTAGAAACGTCCCCCCGCATCGACAGCACTCCTGTCCGGTTGTTTATTGCCAATGGGCCAGACGGTAAGAGGTTAATGCAGAGAATGAATTAAGGTAAAAAACCATCTGCCTTTACAACCGCTTTAAGATTAGGATGCTTTTTTTGTGCCAAGTGCTTTTTTTTTTTTTAACCAAGTCCACTTTAATAAGTCAGTAACCTAGAACAAGCAAGTGCTTATCTGGTGTCCTTCACTACAGCCCCCACACTACAAGCCAGTTGCCTTACCTGGCTGTTGGCTCATGTCAACTCAGCGACCTGCTAACCAACCTGCTCATCAACCAGTGTATTCAACAGTGCTCAGAAGATGTGCTGCCCTAAAGGCAGGTAGGTGGTACCTGCTTGTCAAACTACCATCTAGACCAGGTATGTCCACCTTTTTGACTTTCCTGGGCCACATTAGATGCAGAGGAATCATCTTGAGCCACACATGAAATATACTAGCAATAAGGATAGCTGATGAGCAGAAAAAGTTTGGCAGATCTCAAGTTAACGATCACTGACGAAAACAATGTACCTGAGTAATAAAAATTGAATTTTTTGTTACTCACTGTAAAATCCCTGAATTCATTGACGGACACAGCCTCTTCTTCATTATCTATGACCAGGCAGGGTTTTATAGCCCCACCTACAGAATTAGGACACTAGGCAGAAAAAAAACTCGGCACCTCCTATGGGCACTCCTATGGGCATAAAACCCCCTCTTTGCTATAGGTTTCCAATATCTTTTATGTATCTTGGAGACCATGGGGGGGTCTCCCAGGGATAGCTCACCACATGGTTGGGCCAGCCGCAAATTTAGGCTGCAGCTTTGCGGCCTACTGGGTGGGCTCTGTCGCCATCTTAAGTATATGCAGTTTCCTTGTGGTGTTTTGGGGGTTTTTTTGGGGTGCCCATGCCAGTTGGGGGGGGTTAGTGCTGGGTGAGCTGTGCCGCACTATTTTGCCTAGGGCATAAGCCCTATTAACCCCCAGCCTGCTGGTCTTGGGCTCAGTCTAGGAGGGCAGCTGGAGTCTATCGTGGGTCCCTGGAGGGGATTAACCACCTGAGCTGTGAGTTCCCTGCCCTCCTCCTGATCCGTTAGGAACATGTGTTCCCCTGCCAGCATGTATATGGTGAGTAATAAAACTTCATTTTTTAGTAATATTTTTTATTGTAAAAGTAAAAGAGGGCAACATAAAACTAGTGCGATATTTGACATGCATCAATATCTGGTTCGATGGATGTAGAAGTTCTTATAGAATTCCTAATCAGATATTTTAGGTTTAATTTTGCCCTTCCTGTGTCAACCTTGAGAATTGTTGCTTACAAACAGAGAAGCTGCCAAAAACTGATGACATGAATAAGGCGTGAGCGTGAAGAGTGGGATATTTTTCTCTGGGAAGGTAAAACTTATAAAAGTAAAGAGACACTGTAAAATTTTTATTTGGCCGCATGCGTTTGTGAAGTGTAAACACATTAAAAAAAAAAAAAAAAAAAAAAAAAAAAAAATCAACATTTTTAAGTATGTTAACGATTTTGTTTTGGGCTGCATGCATAGCCATCGTGGGCCACAGGTTGGACACCCCTGCTCTAAAGCCTATGAGCGGTCCAGCCTGGCATGATAGGGGGAATGTTTCAAAGTCTGCAGGCTGTCCTTGATCTTTTCCAGTGAGAATTCAATCAGCTTTTTTTTTACAGGCGGATTGTTCTAGTTTTCCCCATGAGAGGCCAGTGTGAGAAATCACCAGAGTGCTTGGAACAGTAAACACAATAACAGCATGGTTGTCTATTAGAACAATCACTCAGCCACTGGATCTTTCATGACTCAAAGGTCAAAATATTGCAGCTTATAGGCGGCATTATTACTTGTATGCTCAGCCAATATACCTTCCAACTACAGATAAGCTTTGGCGCCCTCCGAACTAGTCTTCAGTATGGATGTACGCAATATCAGTGGCTGGAATGTCGGCCGAAATAGTGTTCTTCATTTTGTAGATAGCAAAAAAGGTGCCGATAATGGCCGCCAAAAAACACATGATTTTACCGTGATTTTTCCTGCAATTTTACCCTTGATTTTACCACATTTAAGGTGCTTTTTTCACAGGTCATGTGACAAAACAAATGTATCAAAAGGCAACACGTGTGTTTTTGATGGGTTTACAATGAACTTCAGGCCTGGTTCACACCAATACAGTTTGTGTTTTGTCTGTTTTGCAGTGCATTTTGCATGAAAATTTTGACATGGTTTTGATGTGTTTTTTTAAAAAATGTTTTGCCCAACTTGTTGCTGGGCAGATTAAAAATGCAAAATGTATCAAGAACAGAACACGTGCCTTTTTTATGTGTTTTTGCTGTGTTTTCAATGCAGTTCAGGGCTGGTTCACACCACTGCAGTCTGCATTTTGTCCGTTTTTCATCTTTGACGCTCTTTGCAAAACAAATCAAAAACTTGGCAAATGCGTGAATACATGCCTTTTCTGCAGCGCATCCTTTAAAGTCTATTGAACCAAAAACGCAACATTTTGCGTACAAGAAAGTCCATGACCATTTCCAAAAATGCAGCAGCTTAAAAAAAAGAAAAAAAAAAAAAAAAAAAAAAATCACATGAACATGTCCCATAGGAAACCATGCTCAATGGATCACATTGTGTTTAGGATGCCATTAGAAAAAACAGTGACAATAAAAGCAATTAAAAATAAAATCAATAATTGTAACCAAGGCTTTTTTTCCCTCAGAAAATAGGTGCAGGAACTCCCCTTTTCTGAGTCACCTATTGTCTCGGCCCCCCTACCCACCTCTGAGCACCACTCTTTTAGAGAATACAGACCCCTCACTCAACAGTAGATCCCTCCCAGCTACAACTGGGGTCAAGGAAGGAAGGGGGTCAGGGCCCAGCTGCCGAGAGGCCACATATTTGCGTACGGTCGCCGCCAAGGGGTTAAGAATGCATGAAGGTAAAAAAGCTTTCAGCCTTTAGAATCACTTAATGGCACCAGAAGCACATTGCACATTTTGCTGTGTTTCTGAAAATGCGTTTTCAAAGCGGCGAAGTGTGAATGAAGCCTTTTTTTCCTTTGTTTTTTTTTTTTTGTTTAACCAGTTCCCAACCATGCTATAGCCGAAGGATGGCTACAGTGCGGTTCTCTGGTTCTGGGACAACGTCCATGGACATCATTCCAAAACACGCCCCCTGCGTGCCCCCAGCGGCACGCTGTCAGGGATCACAGGATACGGTAAAGGGCCAATCACGGCCGTCTTTTACAATGTGATCAGCTGTGTCCAATTACACAGCAGATCACCGGGTAAATGCAGTTGACGGTTATCGGCTGCACTTTCCTTACGCTGTCACAGCATGAGGAAAGTATTGCCGATAACCGGCAATTGTCAGCAAAGGGATTGGCACTGATCATCAGTGCCCTTCAGTGCTGCCCAGCAGTGCCCTTCAGTGCTGCCTCATCAACATCAGTGAAGTAGAAAAGTTACCCGTTTACAAAATTTTATAATAGAAACAAAGAAACTTTTAAAAAATGTTTTGCTTTTTTTTTTGTTTATAGCGCAAAGAATAAAACACTCAGCGGGGAATAAATATCACCAAAAGAAAGCTCTATTTGTGTGGAAAAAAAATTATAAAAATTTCATATGGATACAGTGTCCCATGACTGCGCAATTGTCAAAGTTTGACAACGCTGAAAGCTGAAAATTGGCCTGGACAGGTGGTTAATAACCAATACTATATTCTGATGGATGGAAGGCTAAGAAGTTTAGGCCCCAATCACACCTGAGCATAGGGGAAATGCACGTATCTGTGCTTGTTTCTGGAATAACCTGCCAAACATGGAATGCACGTTTGAGTGAGGTTCTAGCACAATAAATTGCACTGCAATTGCAGAAAACTGCATCACGTGAAGATTAAATGCCCTGTTCAAAAAAAAAATGCACCAAAGTCTGCTCCAAAAAAGGGCATAGGAGCTACTTTGGCATATTTGTAATGTGTAGGGCAGCCTATTTAAATGAATGGGCTCCCCTACACTGTTTCAGAAAAAATAAATGCACGGCAACACATTGTAAAGTGTGAATGGGGCATTAGTGTCTTAAAAAACAACTTAGTAAAATAGCACAGAAAGTAAAAAAACACAATGCTTTAAACCAGGGGTGGACTGACCATTTGGAAACTCAGGCACTGCATGAGGGCCCGGGTCAGTAGGGGGCCCCATGAGATGCCCCTGGTACCTTTTTCATAGACTTTATTGAGTTTGGGCAAGGAGACAGGGGCCCCATGATCCCCTATTGCCCGGGGGCCCCATGAGTTGTCAGTCCGCCCCTGCTTTAAACAGATCTCCACTTTGAGCTAAAGATGGAGCATTTATGAATGAATGAGTGATTTGGCTACTAAAGAAGGACAGCTGGGATATAGAGTTGCCACACATTAACCACTTGCCCTCCAGAGGATTTACCCCACTTCCTGACCAGGCCATTTTTTGTGAAACGGCACTGCGTTACTTTAACTGACAATTGCGCGGTCATGCAACGCTGTACATAAATGAAATGCATGTCATTTTTTTTCCCACAAATAGAGCTTTCTTTTGGTAGTATTTTATCACCTCTGCGGTTTTTATTTTTTGCGCTATAAACAAAAAAATACTGACAATTTTCAAAAAAAAAAAAGTATATTTTTGACTTTTTGCTATAGAACATATCTAGTAAGAAAAGTAATAAAATAAAATTCTTCATAAATTTAGGCCAAAATGTATTCTGCTACGTCTTTACTAAAACAAAATCCCAATAACTGTATATTAATTGGTTTACGTGAAAGATATAGCGTCTAAAAATATATATAGCGGCAATCTGGACATGTTTAATAGCAAAAAGTAAAACATATTTTTTTTTTCTCAAAATTGTCGGCCTTTTTTTTGTTATAGCACAAAAAAATATAAACCATGCAGACGATTAACCACCGAAAGAAAGCTCTAATTGTGGGGGATAAAAGGATGGAAATTTAATTTGGTGCAGCGCTGCATGACCGCGCAATTGTCAGTTAAAGTAACGCAGCGCCGCATCGCAAAAAATGGCCTGGTCAGGAAGGGGGGTAAATCCTCTGGCTAAAAAAAAAAAAAAAAAACACACATTCGTTATTTATCACCAGGTGTTTGCTGGCGGTATTTTAGAAATGTACAAAATAACAATCAGAGGAACTCTGCCCTGGCCAGAAAGTGAAAAGTATACAATGTATCAGTGTAAAATGTTCTCCTCTGAGTTCAGCAATGAAAATAAATTGTAACATTTCATCAGAGGGAGATCATTCTGTGAATAAAAGCACACTACGTTTTCATAGTTTCACAGTATTGCTGTGTGCATTCTGGTGGAATGTTAGCCTGCAAAAAAAATTGTGAAAAAAACTCACCAAAAATATCTCAAAACAAATATTTAACATTTGGCAAATAATGCATGTTTTTTAGTGAACTATTTTTGAAATAAATACCGCATGAGTTATATTAACTTATAAATTCATGCAGTATTCATCTCTTAGTGAATTGACCCCCAAGTGAGTTTAATTATCACTTTAACCACTTCCCTGCTGGGCAATTTTACCCCATTCCTGCCCAGGTTCATTTTCAGCTTTCAGGGCTGTCGCACTATGAGCCTGGGTTCACACTGATGCGGTGCGGAATTCTCAGTGTTTTCTGTGCAAATTTCGCACCGCATCACAATCACACCCCGTTCATGCGAACTGCTGCGGGTGTGTATGTTAACAACACTCTGAAATCGGTCCGCAAAACGCGGTGCGATGTGCAGAATTGGATTGCATAGGTGTGAAAACCCATGCAATCTGATTCTTGTGCAGACCAAAAAAGGATCCTGCACGTTTTTGGTGCAGATGTGGTGCGATTTGAGCCATATAAAATGTATGGCTCCGATCGCACCACACACAAATCACAGAAATGCGGTGCACTTCCTGTGTGATTCACATGCGATATGCCGCACTGCATCAGTGTTAACCCAGGCTGAACAGCAACTGCGGTCATGCAACACTGCACTCATATGAAATGTTTATCATTTTTTTCACACAGATAGAGCTTTCTTTTGGTGGTATTTAATCACCACTGGGTTTTTCTTTATTTTTTGCACTATAAACAAAAATAAGAGCAAAGTTTTTTTTTTTTAAAAACAAGCTTTTCTTTGTTTCTATCATAAAATTTTGCAAACGGGTAATTTTTCTCCTACACCAATGTGCATTGATGAGGCTGCACTGATGAGACATCACTGGTGGGCACTGATGAGCAATATTAGATAGCACTGAAATGCCCTGACTGGTGGCACAGATTGGAAGCACTGTTGGGAACTGATGGGCAGCACTGTTGGACACTTTTGGGGCTACACTGAATATAATCAGTGCCCCGATTGTCAGTGCAAATGTCTCCTTTGACAGTTGGCGGATATTGACAGCATAAGGCAAGTGCTGCCGATAACTGTCAAGTGTATTTACATAGTGGTCAGCTGTGATTGTCCTTTTACCATATCATGTGATCAGCTGTGTCCAAGGGACACAGCTATCACAGACAGTGCCGGGGGCACGTTCTGGGAGGATGTCATATGAGAACCTAGCTGTAGCCATCATTTGGATATAGCTCACTAGGGAAGTGGTTAATCAGCCCCAGAACCTGTGTAATTAATATGAGTTTGGTTTTAAAGGGATGAGGTAGCAGCCCTAGTTGGCAAGTACGATCCAGTTGCACGAACAACAAATAATTAGTGCCAGAGTATATAGTAGGAATCCCACCTCATCCCCTTCCTCCCAAGGCATCTTGCTCTCTAGCTTCCTCATCACCTCCTCCCACACTCGCCTCCAGGACTTCTCCAGAGTCTCTCCCATTCTCTGGAACTCACTACCCCAGTATGTCCAGTCAGCCTCCACCCTGTCTGCCTTTAGAGGATCTTTGAAAACTATCTTATTCAGGGAAGCCTACTCCACCTCCACCGAAGAACTGTACTTGAATCACCTCCATCACCTACAGCTATCACCTTTTGTACCACCTCCCCCTTCCTTTAGATTGTAAGCTCCACAAGCAGGGCCCCCAGGGGCGGACTGACAACTCATGGGGCCCCTGGGCAATAGGGGATAATGGGGCCCCTGTGTGCTTCCCCAAACTCAAAAAAGCCTATGAAAAAGGTACCATGGGCATCTCATGGGGCTCCCTACTGACGGCAGTGCCCGAGTTTCCAAATGGTCAGTCCGCCCCTGAGGACCCCCTATTCCTTATGTACTGAAATGTATTGTAACGTCTCCCTTTATATTGTAAAGTGCTGAGCAAACTGTCGGCGCTCTATAAATCCTGTACAATAATAATAACCCTAGTATATAGTGACTGGCTCCAGGCATCGTTCACTCACTGACCTATACCGAGTACACACACAGACGGTCCTTTCTAGTGGTACGAGATGAACTCACCTCCCCCAAATCACAGTGGACACCTCAATCTCTATCAGTCACCTCCGGATTGCGTATGTCGTTACTGCCGCCGCCAGTACAAACCGCCGTTTGCTATTGGAGGATGTAACGCTCGTTTGGCTTCTGCCAAATCTGATTGGCTGAGAAAAGTAGTCGGTTTAGAAAACACACACCCCTAGGGGCGCAGCTAGTCACCAACGGCAACAAGAATGACGCTACGGAAGCCGACTAGCTGAAGAAACTACGTCTATGTCACGTGACCAAGGCTGACCGGCACTTTGCCTGTCATGTGCCGAGGTCAGGTATTCGGCAATAATTCAAATACACACGAGTACCAATAAACCAACTCAAGAAGATGTTCATCGTTACTCCACCCCCTTGCCCCGGTCGCCAATCAGAGCGATGCGGGCGTGCTCTTGCATTCGGCAGCGGTGGGGGCTTGAGGGAAATGTGAGTCTTGAAAAAAAAACTTTATTAATTATTGAACAGACGAGCACTTCCTTTCTGTGTTACAGGTCTGGTTTTCTCCTCCTCCAGCTGAGTCCTGCTGCTAGGAGGGCACAGGTCAGGTGCTGGGGACTCTGCTGTCTTCCTGTCCTCCACATAGACAGACCTGTAGAAGAGGTGCAGTGCTGCAGTGTTCGCTGTAAGGTGAGGAAGGTGGGCAGCTTTCCTATGTGACATGTACGGTGCTAGTTCTTGGCTTGTGTCTGGTGGCAAATGCCATTTAGTAACCTCCATTTTATTAGGTGAAATGATAAATAATAAGGCCCAAGAGTGCCACAGGTCTTAGTCTGTTGCTGGGTTCGGTTGTACCATATAAGCCCATTTGATTTGGCAGCAACAGGGTGTGAATGGCATTTATAGTGTTCTAGGCTGCTGATCCACTCTGTCGTTTGTGCTGTCTGGAATGTTGGCTGATCTGTGCTTCTCTAATATGCAGACAATTCAGGGGAGACACTCTTCTTTATGCATTTTTTTTTTTTAAACCATACATCAGTTTTTTTTAGCGCATTTTTATTGCACTGCGTCAAAATTTGAAGGCAATGCCTAATGCGTTTTACATGCATTTTCATCCCTGGTCACCTGGGAAAAATTGACGTGTCTAAAAAAAACAAAACAAATAAAAACACAATGTGTTTTTGGACTTGCAAGGTGTGTTTGGCAAACAGGGCATTAACTACTTGACCTCTAGAAGGTTTTACCCCCTTCATGATCAGGGAATTGTATTGCTGTTCGGCACTGCGCTACTTAAACTGGCAATTGCGTGGCCATGCAACACTGTACCATAATTAAATTGATATAATTTTTTTCACACAAATAGAGCTTTCTTTTGGTGGTATTTGATCACCATTGTTTATTTTTTTTGATGATATAAACTAAAAAAGACTGAAAAGTTTAGGGGAAAAAACAATGTTTTCTATGTTGTTCTAAAATATATTCAAATTTTTTCATAAATTTAGGCCAAAATGTATTCTGCTACATGTGTTTGGTAAAAAAAAATTCATTAAGTGTATATTAATTGGTTTGCGTGAAAACTGTGGCGTCTACAAATGATAGTGTATATATACTGGTAATTTTTTTTTTGTTTTAATTCATAGTAGTAATGGCGGCGATCAGTGGCTGTCTTAATTTGTAGTAATGGCGATCAGCAGCTGTCTTAATTTGTAGTAATGGCGATCAGCGGCTGTCTTAATTTGTAGTAATGGCGATCAGTGGCTGTCTTAATTTGTAGTAATGGCGATTAGTGGCTGTCTTAATTTGTAGTAATGGCGATCAGCGGCTATCTTAATTTGTAGTAATGGCGATCAGCGGCTGTCTTAATTTGTAGTAATGGCGATCAGCGGCTGTCTTAATTTGTAGTAATGGCGATCAGTGGCTGTCTTAATTTGTAGTAATGGCGATCAGTGGCTGTCTTAATTTGTAGTAATGGCGATTAGTGGCTGTCTTAATTTGTAGTAATGGCGATCAGTGGCTGTCTTAATTTGTAGTAATGGCGATCAGTGGCTGTCTTAATTTGTAGTAATGGCGATTAGTGGCTGTCTTAATTTATAGTAGTATTGGTGGCCATCAGTGGCTGTCTTAATTTATAGTAGTAATTGCGGCGATCAGTGGCTGTCCTAAATTATAGTAGTAATGGCGGCGATCAGCGGCTGCCTTAATTTATAGTAGTATTAGTGGCGATCAGCGGCTGTCTTAATTTATAGTAGTAATGGCGGCGATCAGCGGCTGTCTTAATTTATAGTAGTAATGGCGGTGATCCATGGCTGTCTTAATTTATAGTAGTAATGGCGGCGATCAGCGGCTGTCTTAATTTACAGTAGTAATGGCGGCGATCAGCGGCTGTCTTAATTTATAGTAGTAATGGCGGCGATCAGCGGCTGCCTTAATTTATAGTAGTAATGGCGGCGATCAGCGGCTGTCTTAATTTATAGTAGTAATGGCGGCGATCAGCGGCTGTCTTAATTTATAGTAGTAATGGTGGCGATCAGCGGCTGTCTTAATTTATAGTAGTAATGGTGGCGATCAGCGGCTGTCTTAATTTACAGTAGTAATGGCGGCGATCAGCGGCTGTCTTAATTTATAGTAGTAATGGCGGCAATCAGCGGCTGTCTTAATTTATAGTAGTAATGGCGGCGATCAGCGGCTGCCTTAATTTATAGTAGTAATGGTGGCGATCAGCGGCTGTCTTAATTTATAGTAGTAATGGCGGCGATCAGCGGCTGTCTTAATTTATAGTAGTAATGGTGGCGATCAGCGGCTGTCTTAATTTATAGTAGTAATGGTGGCGATCAGCGGCTGTCTTAATTTATAGTAGTAATGGCGGCGATCAGCGGCTGTCTTAATTTATAGTAGTAATGGCGGCGATCAGCGGCTGTCTTAATTTATAGTAGTAATGGCGGCGATCAGCGGCTGTCTTAATTTATAGTAGTAATGGTGGCGATCAGCGGCTGTCTTAATTTATAGTAGTAATGGCGGCGATCAGCGGCTGTCTTAATTTATAGTAGTAATGGTGGCGATCAGCGGCTGTCTTAATTTATAGTAGTAATGGTGGCGATCAGCGGCTGTCTTAATTTACAGTAGTAATGGCGGCGATCAGCGGCTGTCTTAATTTATAGTAGTAATGGCGGCAATCAGCGGCTGTCTTAATTTATAGTAGTAATGGCGGCGATCAGCGGCTGCCTTAATTTATAGTAGTAATGGTGGCGATCAGCGGCTGTCTTAATTTATAGTAGTAATGGCGGCGATCAGCGGCTGTCTTAATTTATAGTAGTAATGGTGGCGATCAGCGGCTGTCTTAATTTATAGTAGTAATGGCGGCGATCAGTGGCTGTCCTTAATTATAGTAGTAATGGCGGCGATCAGTGGCTGTTTTAATTTATAGTCGTAATGGCGGCGATCAGCGGCTGTCTTAATTTATAGTAGTAATGGCGGTGATCAGTGGCTGTCTTAATTTATAGTCGTAATGGCGGCGATCAGTGGCTCTTTTAATCTACAGTAATAATGGCAGTGATCAGCAGCTGTCTTAATTTATTGTAGTAATGGCGGCGATCAGTGGCTGTCTTCATTTATAGTTGTAATGGCGGCGATCAGTGGCTGTCTTCATTTATAGTTGTAATGGCAGCGATCAGCGGCTCTCTTAATTTATAGTAGTAATGGCGGCGATCAGTGGCTGTCTTCATTTATAGTTGTAATGGCAGCGATCAGCGGCTGTCTTAATTTATAGTAGTAATGGCGGCGATCAGTAGCTGTCTTAATTTATAGTAGTAATGGTGGTGATCAGCGGCTTATAGCGGGACTGTGATAGTATGGCAGGCATTCTGACACTGGCTTACTGACACGAATACAGTCATTAGCACTAATAAAAATAAGTGTATATTAATTGGTTTGTGTGAAAGTTATAATGTCTACAAACTATGGTATATGTATTTGAAAATTGAGCAATCTTGATGTACTGGCAGCCGATCTCATTTCTTCAGGCCCTTAAAATGTCTGGACAGTACAAATATCTACCAAATGACCCTTTTGTTTGGGAAAGTAGAAAGTCCAAAGTATTTAGTAAGAGGCATGGCGAGTTTTTTGACACCCACAACCAGCCCGCAGTGTGTGGGACAGTGTGAACCAGGGCTGAAAGAAAAACAAGAGAGGAAAAAATGTGCTAGAATGTATCAAAAACTTGCATGCAGAAATGCATCCAGAATGTATCCTCTGAACTGCGTTTCTGTGGTGTGAATCAGCCCTAAGGGTTTTTTTTTATTTTTAATATACTGGTTTTTATTGAAAACTTTTGGACAAAAGAAAAAATGTAGCATATATAGCATGTCAGTTGTACAAAGTATTTTTTCACACAGTTATCAAATGGACAATCTTCCACCACCATGGAAATAAGATTTACAAGAGGATTGAAGTGTCAGTCAATATCAAATATCCAACAATATTATAGTGCACTGCGTTGCAATTCCACAACATAAAAGGAAAATGGGCCCCTAAGGGTTTATTACTACTTTAACCATGTACTGCTAGCTAATCTTTAGTGATATTGTAATTTAGGAATCGTGCAATACCCAAAAGAGTACAGAAAATCCATACTCTCCTCTTGGTTAGTGTATGATTTCAGTATAACCTTGGATGTGACGCCTTGTTCCACCAGTACATGGTCATAACAAAAAGGTTGCCTGAACAATAACTTGTGATGAGCTTGATGATATTTGGAGACTTTAAGCAGGAAATTGCTGGGGTTATGGTGTTAAGGCACAGTAGTCAGAACAATTATGGAAAATAAGGTGTTGTAGCGTTATGATAAATTGTGCAGCCGTCTCCAGAATCCCATTTAGGATCCATAGGGTTACAGTTCTACCTTTTTTTTTTTTTCTCCTTTTTTTTTTTTCTTTTTCTTTTTTCTGTTTCTCATTGCTAAGCATAATTTGCACTACATACATAAAAGGGCTACAGTATCTCTTCACCTTTGGACTTTACCCTGAAAGATAGTTACTGTTTAGAGCATGTGTTTAACAAATGTCAACATAATTAAGACTGTTTTCCGTGACATTTTTAATATCTTTGTTTGCAAACATTATGAGGCTGGTGAAGATTATGCTATTGTTAAGTAATATTTTTTGACTAATTGAAATGAATCACAGTAATAAAGAAAACATTTTCATCGTAATAAAGGTTTCAGGCTGGTGGTAGACAACAAGCAAACAAGTGATCTTCCTGTTGTAACCACTAGGGATGAGGATTGCGTATTGCAGTGAATGTTACCTGTTAGCACTCACAGTTCACTAAAAGGTCAAACGAAAGAGTCCGATTTGGCTCGGTTGTCCCCTTAAACCTCTGGATGCTACTGCAGCTGTGAGCAGTTCATTTAGTGGCAGTATTACTACCACCACTAAATGACAACTTCCCGCTGTGTGGACCACGAGCATCTTTGGTTAGTAGGATGCAAGTGGCCTCATAATGTCATTGGATGTTACCCGCTTCCAGTGTTTTATCAAGCAAGAATGACGTGCTGGGCAGCTGCCCGCATCTTAGCAACTGATTACTTCATTGTTTGCTAGGACGTCATCAGCTGTTCATTGGTTGTTATTGTGCACCATAGCAAATGATGACGCTGTGCAAGAAAAAAATAGATTTTGTCCCCTCGAAATCCATACCAGACACCCATCTTTGAGTTATCATATTGGAATATGGAAGCCATCCTTAAAACAAATACCTTTTTACCTGTGGCCTTATGTTACTGGGTGAAAGTCTTGACAAATTTTCAAGATTTGCAGAATTAACCTCTGTCCATATGTAGAATCCTTTGGCCCAAATGCTGGTCAGCGGAACTTCCCTGCAAGTTGTATCTTGATTTGGCTTCCTTCAAAAGAAAAAGAAGGCTTGTACCCTACAGGTAAGACCGTCTGTTCTTGAGACCAGGAAAAGTACATTTCATCCATCTCAAGTCTTAAGTTTGGAACACAGTTTTTTTTGTCTGAAGATGAGGGATAAGTCTTACTCTAAGCCCTCTTCTCAGTGATGGGGCATATTTGTCAGACTGGGGGAACATCTGTCAACTTTTGTGGCTTTCTAGTCCCAAAAATCTCAGATTTTTGGGTCAAGACGGTAATTTCCAGGGGCTAAAAACTGGAGTTTCAGTTTTTCTCTTCTCTGATTCTTGTTTTGAAATTTGCCTCCTTCCTGGCAAAGCACTGATTTATTTGCTACTGTTAAGAAGCTTCTCTCTCTGTGGGTTATTGCCCCTGTCCCAAACAAACACTTTCAGGCTTTCTACTCAAATGTGTCCACAAGTTGCTTAAAGCAGTGGGTCCTGATGAATAAAGGAAGGAGTCTTAAGCGCTGCCACAAAATATATATAACTATACTAAAGCTGCAAGCACCAAAAGTGTCCAACCACTCAAAAGGCAAAACAATAAATAAATAGTTCTGCTGTGTAAGTCTTAACCTAAATAAAGTGCATAACAATCAATTCATAATTGGGTAATGAATGATTAAATAAATTTCCCACCCACCTGTATATTTGATCATATACCAATGTAAACCATATCAAAAACAATTCACCAAAGTGATTTAATAAACATCCGACAGAGCCTAATTACAAAATGCACAAGTGTACAGTGAGAAATTCAACTGGATGAATCAATGTATGGGACTGCCTTTTACCTCATTCAAGATACTGTGTCTAGTTGTGGAGACCTCACTTACAAAAAGATATTGGTAAGATAGATGCAGTCCCGAAATGAGCAACATAAATGGTGAAGGCCTGGGGGAAAAAACCTGTTAGGAGAGTCTTCAGGGACTTAATATGTATAGTCTGGAGGGAATAAGGGAAAGGTGACATGACTGAAACCTGTAAATAGGGTACATCAAGAGTGTGAATAAAGTTCAGGTGGGCAGTATTTTCAATATGAAACTGAGGTTAAGAACGCGGGGACATGACCTCAAACTAGCAGCCGGACAGTTTAAAACTATTCTTATAAAGTAGTATTTTACTGAAAGAGTAGTTGATGCTTGGAATAGACTTCAAGCTGAGGTAGTGAGTCAGCCACGTTTAAGTGGTTTCAAACATGCTATGGATAAACATAGATCTATGGATCACTTTTTTATTTTCTACCATCAATCTCTTCCCAAGACAAATGGAGGCATTTGGCTCATTCTGGATCCAAAAATTCAACTTCTTTCTGCGGGTTCAAAAGTTTCTCAAGTAGTCAACCAGGTCAGTCATTGCCTCCCTTCTTCCAGGGCATTTTTTCTGACCTTCATGGACATCATGGATGCTTACTTGCACACTGCCATTCTTCCATCTTGCCAGCGTTATCTGCGTTTTGCTGTCGGTGCTCAGTATTCCAAGAATAAAATGCTATCTTTGTTGTATGAAAGGAGGAGGCAACCCTTTCATTCATCTACTCGTCATCCATTCATAGAAATCTTTTTGTTATTGGACGTTATAGTACAGCTTCAATGAGTAGGAAGGGGAAAGGGCAAGCATAGTCGGCATGCTTAATGAATGCCCGTCACAGGTCCCTTGGCTGTATTAACCTTTATACCCTTGGCTGTATTAACCAGAAGATCACTGCTGTTGAGGGGGGTTCAGAGGACTCCAGGTTTCAATAACAGCAGCCAACCACACTTCACATTGATAGTAAACACTGTCCCTTGTGCTGATTTTTGTTTACATTTTGACTAAACTTAGGCTTGCTTTAACCACTTCAATACATGGCATTTTTACCCCCTTCCTGTCCAGGCCATTTTTCAGGTTTCAGCGCTCTCACACTTTGAATGAAAATTGCGCGGTCATACAACATTGTACCCAAACTAAAATTTTAGCATTTTCTTCACACAACTAGAGCTTTCTTTTGATGGTATTTAATCACCACTGGGGTTTTTCTTTTTTGCTAAATTAACAAAAAAACTCCAAAAATTTTGACAAAATAACACGTTTTTCTTTGTTTCTGTTATAAAAGTTTGCAAATAAATAACACAGGTCTGCGACTAAAAAGCTGTTTGATTATTTTCATCTAATTTCCATGTATTTTGGTGTGCTGAAAACAAATAAAATATTGAAAAAACTCCTAGACGTCATGATTTGCCACAAAATGCAAAATTGTCTTCAAATTTATCACATTTTTGGTATTTTTTTTATATTATGGGTTTTTAACCAAATTTAAAGTCCAAATTACTATTAATTAATTCACATAAGTGCATTTAAGATATAAAATGGCAAAAAAACCTTAAAGGGGTTGTCCGAGTTATGTAAAAAAAAATATAGCACTGTAAATCTGATGGTCAGCAATATATACATAAGCTAAGCAAGTTTTAGGGAAAAAAAATTCTATTTCCTCATTTCTCTAGTTCTCTTCTGGCCCTTTGTTGTTATTTGCAGGTAAACAATCTCTGCTCCTCCCCCCTGCAAAGGGGGTGAATACAAGTGCTGCTCTGAGTGACATGTCTGACTACTGGGATACTCAGCAGCATGCTGTAAGTGTAAGCCTCAGCCCTGAGTCTGTGCTTCTAATGGTAGAAGGGGTTAATCTTTCCTGAAGAATCCAGTGGGTGGGATACCAAATACCCTTGTTTTCTGTGTCTATGGGACAGTTGAGACCGAGAAACTTTGGTACCTTCCCATAAAGTTCTTCTACCACCTCTCCACATAATTGGGATTGATGAAGCAATTCGTAAAATCACTTCCAAGAAATGGAGAATGCTTCAAATACTTGTGAGGAGCGGAGAGTATGTTTTGGGTGGTATATGGATATCAGGTCAGTGATCTAGTTTGGGGCAGTATTATGAACAGCTTTGTACGTCAATGTTAGTAATTTGAATTTTATGTGTTGGGCAATCGGAAGCCAGTGGAGGGATTGGCAGAGGGGGGTGGTTGATACGGAGCGGTTAGTAAAGTGGATGAGTCTGGCCACAGAATTCAGGATAGACTGAAGCGGGGATAGCCTGCGGTGAGGTAAGCCAGTGAGGAGGGAGTAGTAGTCAGTAGTCAAGTCGTGAGATGATAAGGGAGTGAATGAGTTGCTTAGTAGTTTCTTAGGTTAGGAACGGACGTATTTTGGAGATGTATCGGACGTGGAGTCTACATGAATTTGTCAGCGATTGGGGCTGGAAAGACAGATATAAGTCTAGAATGACACCTAGTACTCTGGCTTGCGGGGTGGGACTGATGGTAGCGTTGTTGGTCGTGATGGAGAAGTTGGAGGGGCGCGGGCTGGGGGGAAAACTAGGAGCTCAGTTTTGGAAAGGTTTAATTTGAGGAAGTGGAGTGACATCCAATCTTATTTAATAAAATATCTTGCTGATAGAAATATCAGAGTTGGCACAAGTAATTTTAAGGGGGCTATATGGAACACATATGCAGAAGCATTGATTTGAAAAGGGACTGTAATTGCAATGATCTCTAGTGGATTTTTGTAATGCGACTCTTATCTATGATGGTCTTCTGAAGCATGTCCCAAGTCTACAGCAACTAGCATGTTTGCATTTGCAATCTCTATCTCTTGCAACATACCTGTAGTTTTTAATCCTCTCCTGTTGCATGTTTGCAGTCTTTGACAATCTGACAACTTTCTGTAGCATTAACCATTATGTGCTTTCTTAACTTTCTTAACCATTATGTGCTTTTCTCTGGTAATGTCAGGATTCACACTTGGAGAGCCCCCTATATCAGGAAAGTTGCCCACCCCTATTCTAAGAGAAAGAGGTCACATGTTCCTGCATGGCCAGAAATTCAGGGTATTCTCTGCAGAAAGGGATGTCTAAGGAATGTTGGTAAGATAGATGGGAAGGCAGGGGGACCCATGGGGGCCTTATCCAGATACACTTCCCTTTTTACCTGCATTAGCAAGGTAACTGTGTCTCTTTAAAGCGATAGTTAAAAAAAAAAAAAAGGCACTTTAAGTCATAATATGCTAGTGTGCACCGCATGCCAGCACATTATGGCAGACTTCCCTGAAAACTAAGCCCTCCAGTGGAGTGCTGCCACTCCTGTATGTGCTTCCATCTCCACCTGGTCTTCCTTCTGGGTTCGCCAGCCTTGGCCGTATGAATGTCCTACCTGCAATGACATCGGTCCCGCGTATGCACATGGGAGTCACGGCTGAGGCACAGAGTTGGTTCAGAGCCCAGTGTGCATGTGCCAGTGGTGTCACTGGTTGCTGCTGAAGTAAATATCTCCTAAATGATGCATATTAAGCGCTTCCCGTCCGCCCTATAGCAGAAATATTCCTACAGGGTGGCATGGGTGCGCAAAATCATGTATATTTATATGTGATTTCGCATTTCTGGGTAGGGGACGCATGCCCTAGTATGCCGAGCATCTCCGACGTGGGGAACTGTCTGTAAACAAAACAGTTCTCCTCCCTGTCAGCTCGTGCACATTGCTTTGGATGGCTGTGCAAAGCTTACAGTGAAGCACACATGCACAGCACACAGTTAACCCTTTGATCGCCCCAAATGTTAATCCCTTCCTGCACAGTGTCAGTGCTTTTTATTAGCACTGATCACTGTATTGGTGTCACTGGGGATGTCAGTGACACCAAGTGAGTTCCCCCCCAGTGTCAGAATGCCCGCCGCAGTTTACTACCACTTTAAACTAAATTGCTCAGGATGTGTGAGCTTAGAGAATGGGAAGGGATTAAAAAAAAAAAGAAATGAATACTGACTATTGAATCTTGTTTGGCTTATGAAAATGTTCATAACTTACAGTAAAATAATTGTCCCACGTAATTTAAAAGGCACATTTCCTTTTAAATGACCTGATCTATATTTCCCAAAATGATTTGGCAAAACCTGGATTTAATTGAAAGCTAAACAGTACTTTTTCATCTTGGCTGCGTTTGCATATGATTTATTAAAGGCTGATGATGATCAGTACAGTGCTTACATAGAAACACGTCTGTGTTGGTGGGAGCCCTGGGAATGGCAGAGGATCAGTGTATACTGGATAAGCAGCTGACTCACCCCCTCCCTCTGTGTTATAGAGCCTTTCTATGCTCTGTATGGGGAGGCATAGGAGTGGTAAGAGGGTGGAGTTCACTTCAGTGTGACTTGTCAGTCTTTACCCTGATAGCAAGTACAGAGGCCGACTTTTCCCAGCCCCACTACCTCTTGACCTCCCTGGCTTCTTTGTCCTTATGAATGTAGAGGCAAGGCTGGCTAGCCCTCTCTTGTAAGTATAAAACCACCCCTTATCCTTGTTTCTGCTGACTTACACAATAAACTTCATTGTGTAAGAAAATCATAATATGGTCATATATCTTTATTATATTGTCAACATTGTTTTTCTGCAATTAACTCTCTCCTGTCTGCTAAATATTGATATCAGATGCCTTTTGCTTAGAAACGATAGTGTTTTCTTAAGGTTCCTTTAAGTATATAATGCATTTTACTGATTGCTTTGATCACCTTTTTATTTTTCCCTAAAATGTCTTGAAAATGAAACGATTAGCTTATGCATGTGACAGAGTTGCAATACTTGGTCGTGCACTACTGTGTGGCTTTGTCATGCCTTAGTCAATTTGGAGACCGCACAGTTAGAGTAAATTACGGCATAAAAATGTTGTTTGCGTATGGTATTATAGTCTAACACATACTAAACAATTTTCAGTTTACACTGCAGCTGATAAACTCACGTGTAGGCGCTTTTCTGCTTTTTTTCAGCAGCCCCTGAACTCTCTAATATTTTCCTATGTGTCCATGTACACTATGTCGTTTACAGGCAGTTGCGTTTACAGTCGTTTTTTTGAACACACCAAACTTGTGTTTAGGAGTAGATTTCTATCAGCGTTTCAAACACTTGTAAACGCAGCTAACCGTGTTTATAAGTGTTTGCGTTTGGAAAATTTTTGTAACTCTTCCATTTCCAGATGCTGTCCAGAGCCTTTTTTCATCATGAAAAATGCATGCAAAGTGTGTTCCCGGTACTAAAATGGACCTGGTATACCATACATTGAGGTTTCGCATGAAAGAAAATATGTTAGACACTGCTGTAATAATTTCTGCACAGAAATGAGCTGGAACACATCCAAACACCACAAAAAAAAACACAGCTAATCTCAACAAATACTGCTCTCTCTGCTTCTGCTCTCTCTATTTCTCTCAAAATGTCTGAAATAGTTAATTTTTTACTGTTTTTCAGTGCATTCTGGGCATTTTGGAAGGTCTCCTGAGGTTATCTTTAAAAAACGCTTCTAAACGCAAACGCTCATAAACGCGGTATGCAAACGTGGCTAAACAGACATTTTTTAACGTACATTTTCCAGCAGTCAGTTTCCATCGTTCAGAAGTATCCCGTGTACATGGAGCCTTACAAAGCACTACATTCCACAGAAACCAGTGAAATGCTAAATTTTCAACAGCACTCTTACTAAAAATATTCAGAGAGTGAAAGGACTATAGGCTTGCAGATGTGGTCATTTGCTCGGGTAGCATCTGACCACACAAACATCTATAAGTCGTCTGTGCCTAAAGCCTAGTACACACTATGAGAAAATCGGACAAAAAAATATCGCTTTCAGAGCGATCGTCCGATAATCTGACCGTTCGTACACAGTTTTTGAGAGCCGATCACAATAGTTCGTGAAAAATTATCTGAAGGGACAAGCACAAAAATTTTTCACGTACGATAATAGAACAATCGGGGCCCATTTTCATTTACCGGTAATCAGTACAATATTCGTCCGAAAACAAAATGACTTACCAAGACCATGCATGCTCAGAAACGAAAGAATACAATACATCACTGATGTTGGGCATCACAAGCTCCATACCATGGCCCGCATTTTATAAATGGTCCACAAACGCATGCTGGATTTGGAGTAGAACAGAGAAGGCTAGTAATATCTGTTGACCATTATAAATATTTATAAATGGTGCTTCTCATGGTGTAATATGTGCATACTAGCTTAAAGCCAGCTCATTTATTTGTACTGATTCTCTTACCAACTGCCATTTGCCATTTTATCTGTTCTTCTAATGTGTCTGCTGTCTGCATTACAAGGCTGACTAGCTCCTAACATCTGCAGCGGACTTAAACCTTTTGGCCTCGTATAGTACCAATTTTATTTTTATGCTGTTCTATAGGCTCTTGAACACTAGAATTAAAAGTAAGTGGCCTAAGCCCTGATGTGCCTGACAAACAAAATCCTTAAAAGGCTGCTGCTACAGCCAGTAGGGATGTCCGTACTTCGCTATAAAATAGTGTATGAAACTATATTTTTGTACAATTTTTGATAGCATATTTTTTCATTTACCTTTTTACAGAGTTTATTGTACACATCTTACTTTTATGTATGTTTGTATGCTTAGGTATTTTAGAAGAAGCTTATTCTATTCAAGTCGTTCAAATTAGATTTTAAAATCAGATTTGCAAAAGCTATGAAAACAGCTGTGCAGAATGTGTTAATAGCTGCTAGGGAAGGCAAATATGATTGCGTGAAGCACAATGTGTACAATTTTTAATATTTTTTCCTATCCAGCAAATTGGTGAAATATTTTTCTTGCGTATAAAAGCACCAGTTTAATAAAGTAGACCTAGAGCAAGAAAAAATGTGCTCCTCTTTCCTTTTTTAAAAAGCTACCTGCCTGGCTGTCATAGTATCATGATTGTAAGGCTCAAATACTCTGAGCCACCGACCTAGATCACGCATGTATATTAGGAGTTCTGATTTCACTTACTGCATGTTTGTGTGGGGTCAGGGACAACCAGGCACTGAGCATTTCCAAAAGGAGGTCAGCAATAGCATCCTTTTATTCCTCTGACTAGAAGTGTCTTGTAAATGTGCTGTGTTGTTTCTACACACACAATGCACAAAAGCATCTTATATTCTGTCAAATCTTTCAGCTCTAGCCCAGGCTCTGTTGCATTATAACAGGATGTCTGAGAGTGAAAAGGAAAAATACATGTTTTTCCACTTGTTAGACTATTATTGTGCGTTAACTGATCACTAACAAAACACTGTCTGCCTGAGGTATTTTGGTATGGATGCCGACATAAGCTGGCGTACATAAAATATTGGTCTACATCAGTTGGCAAGAATTTAAGTGCTTTGAAGTTTAAATTAGTTAACCAAACTCAGGGTCATAGCTGTAGGATTTAGCGGTTTTATATCCATACCAAGCTCCTATATTGCCTATTTTACAACAGATAGGTTACATATATATATATATATGATGACCAAGATCTTTTATTCTGTCTGAAACATATATAAGCAGAATGTTTCTGTGCTCCTTATAGGCTGACTTATGTACACTTTTTAAAGGGAAAAAGTAATTTTTTATTTATTTTTTTAAAAAAAACAGAAGAACATACCTCCCCTCTATTTGGCTACTGGGGATGTCAAACGGTACCAGGAGTCATGTGACTGCCTCCCTCCTACATGACCGATTAGCTGCTTGGGCACTCAGCACTGTTATGGTGGTGGTGGGGGGGAGGGAATCCTTAGCGCTGTGTAAGAGATGTGGAGCTTAAGGCCTCATGCACACTGGAGATTTTTGCTATTATTATTATTATACAGTATTTATAAAGCGCCGATAGTTCACTCAGCGCTGTACATTATAAAGGGGGACAGAACATGTGACAGAACAATACCAATACAATGCAAGACATGAGGGGATCGAGGGCCCTGCTCTTTCGAGCTTACAATCTCTCTTCTAGATGCCTTTTCTTCCTGGTAGCAATGTTTTGGCAGAAAAATTTTGCCGCTTGTAAATGTGTGTAACCCATTTAAACGCATCGAGCGCTTGGGCGATAATTCATTTTATTGACCAGAATATGAATTTATTCTGACCATTTAAATGAACACTCAAGCACTAAACACACCAAGCATTAACACATATCTATACACGGCAAGCATTTCTTCTGCCAAAACACTGCTGCTCCTGAATGTACTTGCAGTGTTTTGTTTTGTTTTTCTCTGCCTTTAAACACCTATGTGTACAGTACATGGACGCACAGGCTAACATGGAGGCACGTTTATAAACAGAAAAAAAAAACACCAGACACCCCTAAGAGCAGCGTGAAAAACATCCAGTGTGCATGAGACCTAAACAGGCCATAATAAAAAAAAAAACTCTCTCAGCACACTAGTGGCTTATATCCTGTAAATACATAAAAAGTCCATAATGTCCATAACTGTATAACCACTTAAGTGGCAGCCATCCCAGGGTAAGCCAACTCTAGAAGGATAATATGTGGAAAGAAAAGGAGGGTGGCACCTTCTAAGTGCAGTATTACACAGTTTATTAAGCCACAAAAGTTATAAAAATGCACAACAGTGAAGTGGTTAAAAATCCCATCAGTGAAAGATGATCTATGGGTATGCTGCTATCATCCATATCCTGTAGGGATCCGTCTGACTGCAATAGCTGCCACTATGGATGGTAGAGGAGGTCCCAGAGCACTGTGGATGGTAGGAAGTCCCAGCACACCACCGCTGGAAGTGTCTGTGACTAGTAGGCCTGTAAAAGGAGCAGCTAGCTCTGAGCGCGTAGCCTTGCCTTTCTCCTCCTTGGTTGCCGACCTCTCCCCTTGGTGACGTCACGTATGCCAATGCTTGCCGTTCACGCTCGTCACAGACACTTGCGGTGTCCTGGGACTTCCTACCATCCACAGTGCTCTGGGACCTCCTCTATCATCCATGGTGGCCCCTATTGCACTCGGACGGATCCCTGCAGGATATGGATGACGGTGGCATACCCATAGATCATCTTTCATGGATGGGCGTTTTAACCACTTCACTATTGTGAGTTTATATAACTTTTGTGGGTTATTAAACTGTGTAATACTGCACTTAGAAGGTGCCTCCCTCTTTTTTCTTTTCACATATTATCCTAAAACAAGCCATAAGATCTGCTTTCGCCACTAAGTGCCCGGTCATACCGGTGTGATTTGGGAATTGAAATTGCATCTAATGAATGTAAATGTCAGTGTCTTAACATTTGTGATTTGCTGCAGCCCGACTTCTAAAGTAGTTCTTGCATTACTTTTTCTGCAGTTTTGGTGCAGTTTCACATACATTATTATATTATTATACAGTATTTATAAAGCGCCGATAGTTCGCTCAGCGCTGTACATTACAAAGGGGGACAGAACATGTGACAGAACAATACCAATACAATGCAAAACATGAGGGGATTGAGGGCCCTGCTCTTTCGAGCTTACAATCTAGGAGGGAGGGGATGGTGGCACAGGAGGAGATAGCTGTGGGGGATGGAGTGGTAGGAAGAGTGGAGGAGGTGAGCAGGTTAGCAGAGGGTGGGGTAGGCTTCCCTGAAGAGATGGGTTTTCAGGGTGCACCTAAAGGAGAGGAGAGTAGGTGATAATCTGATGGGTTGGGGCAGGGAGTTCCAGAGGATGGGTGACACCCTGGAGAAGTCCTGGAGGTGGGCATGGGAGGAGGAGACCAGGGAACTACAGAGAAGGAGGTCTTGTGAGGAGCGGAGTGTGTGCTGGGCGGTACTTGGATATTAGGTCAGTGATGTAGTTCGGGGCAGTATGGTGGACGTCTTTGTACGTCAGTGTTAGGATTTTGAATTTGATCCGTTGCGCATTCGGAAGCCAGTGGAGGGATTGGCAGAGGGGGGTGGCGGAGATGGAGCGGTTGGAAAGGTGAATGAGTCTGGCAGCCGTATTCAGGATCGACTGAAGCGGGGATAGCCAGCGGTGAGGCAGGCCAGTGAGGAGGGAGTTGCAGTAGTCGAGGGAGTGGATGAGCTGTTTAGTGGTTTCTGGAGTTAGAAACATGCGGATTTTGGCGATGTTGCGGAGGTGGAGTCTGCACGAGCTTGTTAAAGATTGGACTTGGGGCTGGAAGGATAGGTTGGAGTCCAGAATGACACCAAGTACTCTGGCCTGCGGGGCGGGTTTGATGGTGGCGTTGTTGGACATGATGGAGAAGTCAATGGGGGGTGGTGTCCGGGCTGGGGGGAAGACAAGAAACTTGGTTTTGGAGACGTTCAGTTTAAGGAAGTGGAGCAACATCCAGTCTGATATGTCGCTCAGTAGGTGTGTGATTCGGGCGGAGACCGAGGGGGTGAGGTGGGGGGTTGAGAGATAGATTTGTGTGTCATCGGCATAGAGGTGGTAGTTGAAGCCGTGAGAGTGTATGAGTTGGCCAAGGGAGGAGGTGTAGATGGAGAAGAGAATAGAATATAATGGTAATCGCACTGCAAATTGCAAGAAATCATTGAAAATCTTCACAAGTAGCAATAAAGTCTTCAGAAATCACACCTGAAATCTCGCTGAAATTGCACACAAATTTTGAATTGCAGCGGTGTGGCCGGTGACTCAGTGTGAGAACAAAAACTGCTTTAAAGGAGGTCAGAGGCAAGTCAGAAAGAGGTCCACTGAAGGACTAATGCACATGTCATTAAATTTTGAGTGATCTCAGAAGAGCCTCGTTTTATAATAACGTTCTCTGAAAAGTATTTCACATTGGATTGCTCTTTAGAGGGCATTTGTCAGGCAGTGAGGAGGCATTACATAACTCCTTACTGCCTGTTATAACCCTTTAAACCTACAGTAGCGCACTGCAACCACGGGGTGCCCCCATTCTATTGAATGGGTCGCATTCAGCCGCCGGTACTGCCCGCCATATGTAGCAGTGGGTTTAATTTTGCAGCATCATATGTAACCCCCCTTCCTGTGCCTTTTCAACATAAGGGAGAACAGTTGGGAGCTGATAAAAATGCAGCGGGTTAACCCTGCATTTTACCCCCCCCGCAACAGCAACTGAAAAGGAGGCTTTAAAGGCCTATGTGGATATAGGATGTTTGTAGATAAAAATGAGCTGTGCAGTAATCCTTTTGTTAAAGGTGTAGTCTATTTGCATACCTCATGAAGCCTGGCTGCAAAACTCCCAGGATGTTGCTAAGGACATTGCAAAGAGGCCCAGCTGTTACTGTTCACCTTCACCATCAAAGAGTGAGTTCTCTCTCTGCTCCTTTAATGGTGAAGGTGGACAGTAAGAGCTGGGCCTATCTTAGCAACATCCTGGGAGTTTTCCAGTCAGGTTTCATGAGGTGCATAAATGCTCTACACCTATAGAAAGAGCATTATTTAACCCCTAGCTGCATGCCCACAGCACTTTTACTGCAAGCGGGCAGCACAGCCAGACTCCGCAATGTACCTGTATGTCACGGTGAACTTCCTGGTTTTTGAGCACGTGTGCTCGCCCCCTGCTGATTGGTGCTGTGATTGGACACAGCATCGGTCTGTCAGCAGGTTTCGGGAAATGATTGAAACCTGCTGATTGGCTGTGGTCAATCACAGCACAGAGTTCTGTGTTCACAAACACACAGAACTCTGTACACAGACAGCGATCTAGCAGTTTTTTTCCCTGAAACCATATCTAACTTCAGGGAGAAAAAGCAGCCAGATCTGTCAATAAAGGCAGGACACATTATATTTGTAGGGATGCACCAATACCGTTTTTTATCGGCGAATACTAGTACTGTTACTTTTGGTCAAGTACTTGCCGATGTCAATTACTGATACTTTGTGGTGCGATTTGCATTAATGGGTGCAAATTGCACATCAAAAAATAGCATGCGATTTGAACAGGAATGCAATTCTTGTCAAATCGCATGTGGTTTCCCCACTGCTGTGTGAAGCCAGACTTGTTATAGCCCGAGTTCACACAGGAGCTGTGCAGGAAGGTTTCCCTCAGTGGAGAGTAGGTGAGTGTGGATATATAATATGGAAGCAGATGCTCCATATTCTCAGTGGTAGGAGAGAAGAGAAACCAGCAGGGATTTGAAATCCCTACCGCTTTCTTTCCTCTCCTTGCAGGGATGAGAGTTCAGGCTAGAGAACTTTTGATTGGTTAGCACTGTCACATGGACAGTGCTGACCAGTCAGATGCCGTCTATTCCAAACTGTCATCACTGCAAGGAGAGGAAGGAAAGAAAGCAGCAGGGATTTCATATCCACACCACTTTTTCTCCTCTTTTACCACTAAGACTTGGCATGGGATGCCAGTAGGAAGGTTTCCTGCACCATTCCTGTGTAAACGTGGGCTATGACAAGCCTGGGTTCACACAGGAGGAGTGGGGAAAACGCATGCGATTTGGACATGAATCGCATTCCTGTTCAAATCCCGTACTAACCTTTTGCAGTGCAATTTGCGTCCATTTTGCGTCAGTTAAGGTATCTGGTAGTATTTTCAAGAAAACGTGTACTCCTGAAAATACTCAGTATGGGCACCAGTGCATCCCTACTCATATGAAATTAATCAAAAGTAATTATTCACAAATCATAAATTCTGTGGTTATAAAGTAAATGAGAATAAAATAACCAATTTATTATGATTTGTGTATAATTACTTTTGATTAATTTCATGTTTTGCGCTGCTTTATTGTTTCACTGATTTTTTTTTTTTTTTGATTTTTTTTTTAATTTATTTTTGTTAATATTTTTGATTCGTATCAAGGCACAGCAGCATTCACTTTCAAAATTTTCACATAGTTCTTGTGGCGCAGGTTGTTTTTATTTTATTTCATCCCTACTCATAAGGCACACAGTTAACCCATTGATTTCCCCTTGATGTTAACCCATTTCTAGCCAGTGACCTTAGTACAGTGTACAATTTTATCGCTGATGACTTTATTAATATCACTAGTGACCTCAGTGTCCGTAACCCTCCCAGACAGTGTCTGTTAATGCCATATTGACCGCCACACTTTCACAGTCACACTAGAAGTCGCTGATCACCTCCATTACATATATAGCGTCTAAAGCTGCTTAAATGTCAGTATATATACCATAGTTTGTAGATACTATAACTTTCATACAAACCAATTAATAAGCACTGGATTGGGATTTTTTTTATGCCAAAGACATAGCAGAATACATTTTGTCCTAAATTGTATGAAGAAATTAGATGTTTTATAACAGAAATCAGAACATTTTTTTTCAACATTTTCAGTCTTTTATAGTTTATATAATAAAAATATAAAAATCCAGTGGTGATCAAATACCACCAAAAGAAAGCTCTATTTGTATGAAAAAACTGATATAAATTTAATTTGCTACAGTGTTGCATGACCAAGAAAATCTATTTATTGCAGTCAGCACCTGCAGTATATGGATTTTGACAATACTTTACATGCCAGATAAATGTTCGCTTTATAAAATTCAAAACACTAACAATAATGTATAAAGCCATTTATAACTCTGACCCAAATTACATCACCAATCTTGTCTCTAAATATCACCCAAACCGTACTCTCTGCTCTTCGCAAGACCTCCTACTCTCTAGCTCCCTTGACTACTCCCCCATGCTCGTCTTCAGGACTTCTCCAGAGCTTCCCCTATCCTCTGGAACTCTCTACCCCAATTTAGCAGACTATTGCCTACTCTGCTCACTTTTAGATGATCTCTGAAAACCTATCTCTTCAGGGAAGCCTATCCTGCCCTCAGCTAATACTGGAATCTTCTACTCTTCCAACCAGTCTATCCCCCACAGTTATTACCTTTTGTACCACTAGCCCCTCCCTCCTAGATTGTAAGCTCCAAGGAGCAGGGCCCTCCTAACCCTCTTGTATTGAACTGTCTTGTTGCTGTATTGTCTCCCTTTCTATTGTAAAGCGCTGAGCAAACTGTTGGTGCTATAAAAATCCTGTATAATAATAATAAAATATCACAGATAGTGACTTGCCATCCTTCTGCAGAATTTGTATTGATTGGGCTGATGTTTATTGGAGCTAAGGCCTCATTTTTATTAGTGAAAACCAAGTTCTGTGCTAGGCTGAGTTTCTTGTGGATGAAGGAAAGGGGAAGGGCATTATGTTTCTGGCAGTACTATCATTTTCTGCTGAGTCATTGGCCAGGCGCTGCTTTTGTCATTTGTGTTTTTTTCCCAAGAACACTTATTACACATCTGCCTAGCATTTGTATGTTATTTTCACATTTTAGAAAGTGCTGACTGTGTAGAAACAGAGGAGGAGGGAGAACTTTTAAGTTACTGGGTGAAGTGTGACAGCTTCTCAGCACTTCAGATTGTATAGAAAGACTTGTTAGTTTAGAAGTTGTTGCTTCTCATTAGAATAACAGACCATGGAGTCATAAGTCTCAACTTGTTTTTTATGGCTATCCTCTTACAATGTAGCTTGTACTTCTTGGGCTTTATTGTACAGTAATATTCAGAGCCCCACAGCAACTGAAGATTTCAGCGATTTACTGCAGTCCTTTTACTATAGTTTTATGTGTAATAGTAAAGTTGTGCACCATGTTAAAGGATACGTTCACTTCAAAAAAAAAAAAAAATGAAATGCACATCTTTTTGCATGTAATTTAATTAGGAGCCTCTAAAGCATTGCACCAGCGATCAGCAGATCACGGGTGCAATATTAGTCTCCTGCAGACTCTCCGTGTAGCTGTCTGCTCATACATCGTACGGACAGGCACTTACTGAATGACAGGAAGGATCAATAAACTACGTAAAGCACTCATCAACGCCCTGGTAGTTCACTGAGAACTACAAGTCATCAGCCTCAGTGGCTGACAGTAGTTGTAGTTTTCCCATTCACAGAACTCTGCACTAATGTGTTTTTTGTTTGTTTTTTTACATTGTGACAACGGGTGTGGGGAGACGATCCCCGGCCCGCTGTCACAAAGAGGAATCGGGGGAGTTTAGGTGGTTGCGTGGGCTGCCCATTTAGTAACATGTTACACCCTAGTTATGGGTGTAACATGTCATATTATGAAAGCTGAACTTACCCTTTAAGCTGTCCATACACCAATCTGATATAGACCAATTCCTGTCAAAAATTTGCTCCGTAGGCTGTCCTGTCTGCACCACCTGGCTTGACAAGTCCATTTTTCATCAAACTTTTTTGCCAGGTGGAAAATTTACTACCAAACTGCACCTATATCCAATGAGATGCGAACATTATTTAGGTATTCTGACAAATTTTGGCGCTCAGAATGCAATAGCTGACTGCAGATTCTACCATCTGCTGTTTAGAGGGCTAACATGTATGACTAGCTTTAGCCATTGAACAATGCAGAAAATTTTATTGATTAACTGAAGTTTTTGAAAATGTAAGAATACAGAACACCTTAAATTCCTCCCCTACTCTTTATACAGTGTTACAAAGACTGAGGAAGGGATATAAAGGGGCCCAAAAGGCTGTATCTTTAATAAGTTAGTCAGTAAAAGGTAACAAACTACCATCTTTGTGTGTAGTTTGATATGAAAATCATTCATCTCCTATCCATGTAATGTATCTTTCCCCTGTTCTTCCTACTACTCAGAAGGCACCACTGTATGTGATCAAGGTTCAGTTTGCTGAGCAAAGAAAACAAGGGTCCCGCTGTTGTTAGTAAGTGAAGGTTAGGTTAAAACATTCATCTTTTTTTACATGGAGATTTTAAAAGCAGATAAGGTAGTACCGTTAAAAAAAGCAAATTCATTGAATGCAGCAGAATTTGAAAGTACTAATTAAGAGACTCTGTTACTTTGACCATTCAGATGTGGCCTAGTTAATACAAACCAATTAGTTGCCATTGGCTATCTATTGATCACTATTATTATTTTATTTTATTTCAGGTACTTATATAGCGCCGTCAATTTACGCAGCACTTTACATATATATTGTACGTTCACATCAGTCCCTAACCCTCAAGGGGCGTACATTCTAAGGTCCCTAACTCAAATTCATACATACACATACTAGGGCCAATTTAGACAGGGTCCATTTAACCTACCAGCATGTCTTTGGAGTGTGGGAGGAAACTGGAGTACCCGGAGGAAACCCTTGCAGGCACAGTTAGAACATGCAAACTCCAGGCAGGTGGTGCTGTGGTTGGGATTTGAACCGACGATTCTAGTACTGCCAGGCGGAAGTGCTAACCATTTAGCCACTGTGCTGCCCCTAGTTCCTTTTTTTACTTTTGTATATTTTTTTTCTGTCCTTTTAGGCTCCATGAACACTAGCATTTTTTTTAAGCTCAAAAAATTGTGGAAAAAACGCTGGTAAGTGTTTTTTTATTATCGTTCAGATGCGTTTAGGAGCATTTGTGTTTTATTAGCTTTTTTACACTACATGTAGAGGAATTTTTTTTTAAAAAAATTAGAAAAAGCTGTTAGGAGCATTTTAGTAGCATTTAGGAGCGTTTAGCATTTTTTCTGCTGGAAAAATGCTCCAAAATACTCTACAAAAACATTTTTTTTTCTGCTCCTACACGCTGAAGATAAAAAAATACTAAAAGCCTAAAGCAGTGTGCAAGGACACATAGGATAACACTATTTAGCTTCTGAGAGCAGGAAAAAAAATGCTTCTAGGAACTTAAAAACAGTAGTTTGCATGGAGCCTTAGCGTTTACTTCATTATCCAATGGTTTCTTTTATCAGCTTCTTGTATAGAGGGCAATTTAGTGGTTAGAAAAACCAAACCGTTTTTCTGCTAATTGTAGCATGTGAATTTCGCTTATTATTGAGGCCTTAAAATTCTAAGCATTCCTGAAAATTAATTCATTAGAAATGCATCATATGACCTGTTTTGTAAATGTAATTTCTTTTCTCAGGTTTTTTTTTTTTGTCCTTCCCATTCCACCAGTACAGTACAGAATTCTTGAGAAGAATAGAAAGCTTTTGCTGTGAACTTTGTCCTTGTTTTACATCCAGTCACTAGAGAAACTGGTGTTATTTGGCTGATGCTCAGTGATTTGCCAATGAGGTTCCAAAAAAAAAAAGGCACTGTAAAATAAGCACTAGAGGAGTTTATGGAGGAAAAAAAAGTTTTTCCTTCAGTATCCCTATGTGTCATGTTTTCTTTTTTACAGAAGGCTTGTAGCTGTTAGTCTCAGGAGAAGTGTTTGGAGTTCCATGTCTAATCTTTGCTAAACCTTAGCCTTAACAGTCTCATTTACATTACCCAGTCTGATGTGAATGATCCATTGTTCAGTGTAATGCATTGTGGTCTGCGTTGGCACTATAATAATGAATTTTGACGATATCTATTATTTTCTTCAGGTGTGCTTGAAACAAGAATTATGAGTAACCCTTTCCATCAGCTAGTAGAGCCACTTGATCCTGATGAACCAGACAAGAAGTTTTTCAATCTCCACAAGTTAAACGATGAAAGATATGGTAAGAACGTTTGTTGTTTTTGTTTTGTGTTTTCAGTCTCCACAAGATACATGATGCTGAAAGATCTGGTATGAAATTATTTGGAGAAAAAATTGTATGCCAAATTTAAAGCTGAAAAATGGGTAACTATTTAAAAAAAAAGTTTCTTTTAATGAACAATTTAAGTTCTCATGCACACTGGACATTTTTACAGCTGCTGTTTTTGGCTTTTTGTGTTTTTTTTTTTTTTTTTTTTTTTCTTTGTTTCTTAACTACAGCCAGTAATCTCCCCAGCATGTTATCCTATGTGTCCATGCACACATAGGTTTTAATCAGCATTTTTTGGCTGGAAAAAACCCCCTGAACTAGTGGATTTCTAGAGGCGTTTTTTAGCTGTAAAAACACTCTAACGCTGGTAATTGTGGTAAAACGTGAAAAACCAGCATTTTGGGGTATTTTTGTTGGGGGGGGGTATTTGTGTAAAAAAAAAAAAAAAAAAAAAAAAAAGCTAAAAAAAAACGCAAACATAGAAAAACACAGCTAAACACTAATGCAAAAAACAGTTAAAAATATACAGGAAACTTGTGTTTTTTAATGTGACTTTATACAGCTAATGCTACTTGCATTTTTTAAAATGCCCAGTATGCATGAGGACTAAAGTCTCTTAAGTTTTCATTTTATATGTTTTTTAAATTGACACAAGGGATGGTGTATCAATGCAAAGTGTCCTTTGTGCTGCTGACTCATCTGCCCCTATAACCCGATACGAGTGCTGGACCTGTGACAGGTTGGTGGAGCACTGGCAGAAGAATAAATGGTCCACCTACCCGGGGTGAGCTGGAGGCTTTGGATTTCAGCTATCAGACCAGCCAGCACCACAAGGGATGCAGAGAAGTACCGTTCCTTGCGCTGATTTAAAAAAAAAAAAAGTTGACTAAAGTTAAGCTTTAGTCTAGAGGTAGCCTAAGTCTGTCCAGATATCCGTTTCCTGTAATTCCATGTACAACAGCCAGGACACATATAAAGAAGCATGGTCAGCATTCTGTCATTTACTTGTCAGTCAACAGAATGAACAGTTGAAGAGTGATGAGCTGATCTGTCTGCATCCCTGTCCAGTCACTGGATGAGGGCAGATTGGTGGCCAAGCTTATATTATTTAAAGCAGAGCTTCCACTTAATAGTGGAAGCTCTGCTTGTTTGCCTCACCCCCTCCCCTTCTCCCCTTCTCCACTGCCATATTTGGCACCTTTTGGGGGGGAGCGGATACCTATTTTTGACACTTCTGGCTCAGTTCGCCATGGCAAAATGAGCTGGAAGTTCGCCCCCCCCCCCCTCCTTCCTTCCGCAGTCTCCTGGGAACCTTCACAGGTTCATATGTGCAGTCGGCACGCGGCTGTGAAACCTCAAGCTGTCACAGCCTTGTGCCCACAGTTGTGATGCCGGGGAGAGAAGAAGGAGAGAATGGACAGTGCGGGTGAGCACATCTCTAGATAGAGGGACAGGTGAGTGTGTGTTTATTAAAAGTCAGCAGCTACAGTAGCTGCTGACTTTTAATAAACACAAAACTGACTGGACCTCCAATTTAAAAGCTGAACTTTAGACCATTGTTTACGACAGTAAAGTCGTTATTAGTCAATCATTGAAAGTGCAGCATGCAGACTGGATGAAGGAAAGTCTAGCAAGTCTATGGAGGCTGTAGTTATTGTATAGTGCTAGTCTAGCCTTTAGTTTATCTTGTATATTTGATACTTATATATGAAGTGATGAATGTAATACTGGACACTTTTTTATGCCTTTTGATATTGAAAAGATTGTCTGTATTCTCAAAGCTTTGCTAACATAAATAAAAGAATTAAGAGTTAAAAAAGAAAAAACACTAGGAGCCATGCTGGATTTGCTGTATGTAGGGAACATACTGACAAGAGGAAAAGAGCAGAGTGAGCAAAAAGATGATCTCATCTGTGTGGTGCCAAATAATTATCCAATCAGCAACCTGAGAGCTGTGTTTTGAATTTGTATTCTTGACAAAGCTGCAGTGGGGGTTGAGGACCTGTCTGTGCTGTCTGACAGGGGTATCACAATCAAAAACTAGCTGAATGGAAATTTTTGGTCAGATATTATAACTGTGTTTAACTGTCTGTCTAAAATGGAAGCTTTAGCAATTGTATGATTAACAATTAATGGTAAATCATTACAATAAAGCTGTCCTAATGAATGTTTTTCTTTTGACTTAGACATACTTTTAGATCAGCTGGCGCAGGAATTTATTGATTGTAGTCCACATAGAGCATGTTATTGTGAGTCAGCTGCAAGTCCAGAATATCTTGTATTCTAAATACATTTGATGACGCTATTGCACGGTTTTCCTTATGAGTTGTTTCTACCCTAATATGTATATTCATGCCTTCTCAGCACGTCTGCCTTTCTCCATTCGGGTGCTTTTGGAGTCTGCTATCAGGAACTGTGATGAGTTTCTTGTAAAACCTAAAGATGTAGATAATATCCTGAACTGGAAAATCACCCAGCATGAGAATGTGGAAGTGCCATTTCGTCCAGCACGTGTCATCCTGCAGGACTTTACGTAATTACTTTATTTTACTACTGTTTTATTCTTCACTAAGTAGTATACATATCCAATGCTGACAATGTAAAAGAACTTTGCTTCGGATTCCACTGCTGCTGCTTTTCTATCAGACCAGAAAACTTGAATGTAATAAATGAGGGTTTTCCCTAGCAACTTATGGAAAGTTTGAAATCTCCTCCTAGGAATGTTCTGTGTGAATTGATCAAAATGTGATAGAATCACCTAAATTAATTTTAAGTCCTAACATAATAACAGTCTTATTTGATAATTATCATGCACATTTTACAGGGAGAAAGTGGCAAAGTATAGGAACCTGTGTCAAGTTTGTATTGTTTTCTGTCTCGATTAGGATGGTGTCCCCTGTTTTCTGTTCTTGTCACTGTTGCCATCAAGGCAGGAAATTATGAGGACTATTTCTGATGGGGACAGTAAGTGCTTTTTTAGACAGGCAGCTGGGGGGAATAAAAAGGGCAGCTGGGCACCCAAACTGTCCCAATACAGCCGGACAGGGCCGTACAGATACAGTTAGCGCTTCCTACAACCCCCTTAAAACTTACTGGCACCTTATTTAATATTTGAGGTGGTCAGCAACTGAGTACACCACTAATAGCTGACTATATATAAATCCTTTTTATTTCTATAAAGCACATGGTAGAAAAACAGTGTGAAAATGCCCAGTGTGCAGCTCTCCCCCACAGCCCCCCAAATACTTGCCTGTGCCCAATCTTCATCCAGCGCTGTGCACGAGAGCCTTGGCTCTCCTGGATCTCTCTTTCTCCTCATTGGCTGTGCAGTGGGAGCCATTGGCTGTCAATCACAGCCAGTGAGAACGGAGCACTGGGTATGACTGAGCCACACACTGTGTGTCCCATAGACACACAGAGCTGGCTCAAGGGCAAGCACACAGTGCCCCAAAGCAAGTAGGCTTGATTGCTCTGGGGGCAGTCAGTGAGGTGGACTGGCCACATGCGCTGGCGGGAGACCCGAGAAGAGAAGGATCGGGACTGCTCTGCGCAAACCATTGCACAAAGCAGGTAAGTATAACATGTTTATTTTAAAGAAAAAAAAAACCTTTAGAACCACTTTACACCATTCAAGTGCTAAATATTGGTTTCAGAAAAATTTATTTTATCCACCTGTCACACTTGTATCCCCCCCCCCCCCCCATGGGCAAGAGCATTTTTTAAAATAATGAACATTTTCGTTTTAGTTTTATAAAATATAAGAACAAATGCAATACTTCATAATATACAGACTAGTGGAAGTAGAGCTTAAAAGAGAAGGCAAAGCACACAGAGATCTGTGAAATGATCCATTATAGTATAGCTAAATAAATGCGTTGCAGATCTGGCATTGAATGTGACGCATATATTGTATAAACTTAAGTACATACTATTATCCACATTTGGTTTTCACACATAACCAGACCAGTTTTACATTTCTGCTATGGACCTGTGGTGTTGTGTGGTTTTTTTTTTTTTGTTTTTTTTGTTTTTATTGATTGGAGAGGGATTAGAACACCTAACACCTGTCGGTTTTTTTCATTGCTGTCTGTACCCCTGTTTAAGAGATTTGTCCTCTCTATTTGTCCTGTTTACTGTTCTCACCAAAAGTAAAAGAAAATCCCACATTTTTAGGTTGACATCAGAACACTAGTAGAGGGGAAATCTTCCAATGGGGACACTAGTTCTTATGACACAACGGGATTCCCTCACTTTGTGGGGATTTCCTCTTCCTATTTTGGCTGTGGCACAGGAAGTGCAGGGAAATATCCCTAATGGGATGGTCATAATCCTCCCTTACTCTATCCAAAATGGAATAAAATGTTTTGCCTTTTAGTTAAACTTTAAGGACAAACAAGGTCTTCTTTTAGTGATATTGTCTTTCAAAATTATTTTTTCCTAAACCTTAGACAAAAAAACAAGGCTAAACTAAAAATAGAACTTAACAAAACAATTAAAAACAAAGTTTAAATATTATTGGTTAATAAATAGAAATGAACAAAAAAATTATCAGGAAAATAATAGTTGAAGGGAGTTGAAGGAGAAGTTAATTACGGCTGATTATGGTATGGAAGTAAAGCCATCCATAGATGGATCGAATCTTGGCCAATTCAGCAGGGACCGGCTGAGATTCGATCCGTTTATGAGCAGGCTAGTTGTACTGAAGTCGATCCATTGATTGACCAGTACAATCAGTCTGTTGTATTTTTTCCATGCGAACACTGCCAGCAGCTATAGCTGTCAGCAGTGATTGTATTTTGCCGGCAGGGAAGGCTCCCCACCGGCAGAACACCATAGCGCTGCAAGAGAGACTGTGACTGTGGGGGAATGGAGCAGTTTGGAATGGAAAGGAAAGAAAACTGCATAATCTATGGGCTGCTTAAGAGTTACTAAGAGGTTAAACAGAGGCAAATGTATTCAAAATACAAAGAGTGCAGCTCTAGTAAATGCGGAATGGTATGCCTGAGGAACACCGTAAGATCGCATCAAAAACAACACATATAAAAGTCCCCAAAGTGTTAATTGACAGTTCTCTGATGTTTGAATGAAGCTAAGAACAGGTTGGTGACTCCAATACTCTCATCCAGGCATGAACCTGGGTGCCGTGCAAAAAATTTTAAAATTGCGCACTCACCAGATGCGCAATAAGTAAGCGCTGCTCTAGGGGGCAGTGTGGTGAGCCATTCAGCGCATTGCACTGCTTCCTTTTTTTTTCTTTGTTTTGTACCAGCTTTATTTGGAGTTTACAAAACGTACACTTCATTCATTGCAATGCCCAGCAACATGGTGCACTGCACTGCCTGACATTGCAGTACGATTTGGGTTGATGCTCTGCAATAAAATACAGCGTGTCTGCATTTTATCGCAGCACTCTTCAGCACAGTGCTAGGCTGTGTTGCAGTGTGAATGGGTCAAAAACAATTGTTTCATGTGTGTCCCTGCAGTGACACAGTTTACCATGTGGTAAAACATCTGTCACCGCATATAGTGTGAATTGGGCCTAGGTTAATCGAAGCCAGAATTGCTGGGGAGTGAGAGAATTGCTCGCAGTAGCAGGGCAGAAGAACTCGCTATGGAAGCTAGTGTTGCTATACAAAAACTGACTGGACTACCAGGTAAGGAGTGTGGAAATGAAAAAGCAAAAATTGAGTTTTTATGGATGGAAACATGGAGGGAAAAACAGTTAAAGCGGAGCTCCTCTCACACTATAAAAAAAAAGTGTAGCTGCTGACTTTTAAAAAACAGCCACTCACCTGTCCCATGATCCCGTAGTGTCCTCCCCACAGACGGTTTCACCAGCCGTCTGTTGTTCCAGACGCAGGCATCTTCAGTGTGGGTACCTGGCTGTGAGAGCTGGCGGCTTCACAGCCGGGTGCCCATTGCACATGCATGAGTAGCGCTGCACTTCCTGAATGGCCCTGTAGTCTTCTGGGACCTGTCACGTGTCCCAG
Organism: Staurois parvus; assembly: GCF_062004578.1. NCBI lineage: Eukaryota > Metazoa > Chordata > Amphibia > Anura > Ranidae > Staurois > Staurois parvus. The sequence goes on along the minus strand of NW_028317808.1, from coordinate 9,338,049 downwards.
AAGACGACGGGGAGAGAGGGTAGGAGGACAACTTCCGCTTCTAGTCACCTAGGCGATTGCAGCGGAAGTGGGCGCAGGTACCTGTCAATTTTGGGTACACGCTCCCCAAAGGTGCCAATCCTTAATGGAGAGCGGGGGACCAGTCTTTAAAGCGGAACTTCCCCTTTTGGGTGGAGCTCTGGTTTAATATACCAAACATGTTTACCTGAGATCACATTTTAAAGTAGAACTAAATGCTTGTTTAAAAAAATTATCATATTGTATTGAATTCCCCCATATACACTGTGCACAATTATTAGGCAAGTTGTTGTTGTATTTTTTGAGGCTTAATTTCATTATTGAACAACAGTGCACCTGGTCAATCCAAAATGTTAATAAGCCTCAAACCTGAATATTTAAGAAAGTAAAAGTGAGGTTTTGGCTTTCTTATGAGAATATCTATGTGTGCACAACCATTGGACAACTATTAGTGTGCAGAATTATTAAGCAACTAAATGAAAAACAAAAATGTTCCCATCTCACTTGTCTATTTTCATCTGGTAAAGTGAGAACAATAAACAAACAACTCAAAATTTACAAATAAACATTTCTGACATTTCAAAAGGATAAAAAAAAATCAGTGACCAATATGGCCACCCTTCTTTTCAATAACAGCCATAAGTCTTTCATGCATGGAGTCTGTCAGTTTCTTGATCTGTTGACGATCAACTTTTTGTACAGCAGCAACCACAGCCTCCCAGACACTGTTCTCCTTCACCGTAAGTCTCCCGTTTAAGAAGGGCCCACAAGTTCTCAATAAGGTTTAGGTCAGGTGAGAAAGGGGGCCACGTCATTTTTCTTTCATCTTTAAGGTCTTTATTGGTTAGCCACTCAGTGGAGTACTTTGGTGCTTGTGATGGAGCATTGTCCTGCATAAATGTCATGGTCTTCTTGAAAGATGCAGACTTTTTCCTGTACCACTGCTTGAAGAAAGTGTCTTCTAAAAATTGGTAGTAGGTTTGGGAGTTGATTTTGAGTCCATCTTCAACCGGAAAAGGTCCAACTCAGGTGCGGACTGACCATTTGGAAACTCTGGCACTGGCCGAAGGCCCGTGGTCAGTAGGGGGCCCCATGAGATGCCCCTGGTACATTTTTCATAGGCTTTTTTGAGTTTGGGCAAGGACACAGGGGCCCTATGATCCCCTATTGCCCGGGGGCCCCATGAGTTGTCAGTCCGCCCCTGGTCCAACTAGTTCATCTTTAATACCTTCCTGCCTGAGCTATAGCAGATTGATGGTTGGGTGGGACACTCCTCCTTGTGACTGGGCATCATATGACATCATGTCAAAAGGAGCCGCTCACTTGGCCGCGCAACAGCACAATCTGTCACCGGCTGTGTGACATATCACTGCACTGGCCGTTGCCAGTGTCATGTGACCACTGTGACCAATCACAGCAGATCACATGTCAATTCTATACAATTGGCTTCCTGTCATGCCATCCATTGTATACAATTGTGTTGTTAGCTGATTGGTCAAAGCAGTCACATGGTACAGACAGGGCCAATCACAGCCTATCTGTATCATGTGATGAGCTTTGCCCAATGACCGCTAATCACAACAGAAGACTGAATGAATCCGTTTCATTCAGTAATAATGATTGCAAATATCAATTAAATACATTGGTATTAGCAATCATAATGTGTAAAAAAAAAAAAGAAATCCCGATCACTTGCCCAGAGTAGTTCAATGTTACTATGGCAACATTGTATTGCTTTGGGCACCGTGTGTTGGAAAAAAAATGGTATAAAAAATAGAAAAATTTGAAAGAAATTAAAATCAAATTATTTTTATTTTCTTTTACATACTGTCACCAGTCAGTGTCCCTGATCACCGCCACACCAGTTATATAATAATGCTGTGCTGGACTGTTGGTCATATGTAAAAAAAATTCTACATTTTCCCAAAAATTGTAACAAAAAATTACAACCTCCAAAAAACTCATTATGCCTCTTAGTAAATACCGTGGACGGTCTATTTTCCAATAATGGGTAATTTGGGGTGTATTTGTACTATCCTAGCATTTTCGAGCCTTAAGAAATGAGATGGGCCATCAGTACATCAGGATTTGATCAATTGTCAAAAAAAAAAAAAAAAAAAAAAATATATATATATATATATATATATATATATATATATATATATATATATATCATGGTTTGTGGACTCTATACATTTCCTACAGATTAAATAATATACACTAATATGGGGTATTTTCATAAAAGAAATGTAGCAGAGTACATTTTGACCTAAATTTATGAAGAAATGTTATTTATTTGAAAAATTTTATAACAGAAACAAACAAAAATGTGAGGGTTTTTTTCAAACGTTTCAGGGGTTTTTTGTTTAGCAAAAAATAAAAAAAATCAGTGGTGATTAAATATCACCAAAATAAAGCTCTATTTGTGTGAAAAAAAAATGATAAAACATTTTCATGGGTACAGTGTTTAATGACCGCAAGCTGAAAATTGGCCTGGGCAGGAAGGGGGTAAAAGTGCCCGGTATTGAAGTGGTTAATAATATCAGCCCATACCAGTACCCCACCTCCATCTGTGCCTGTTGCTGATCCAACCATTGGCCCATCCATCTGGGCCATTAAGAGTCACTCTCATCTCATCAGTCCATAAAACCTTTGAAAAGTCTGTCTTCAGAAATTTCTTGGCCCAATCTTGATGTTTCAACTTATGTGTCTTGTTCAGTGGTGGTCTGGTTTCAGCCTTCATCACTTTGACCATGTCTCTGAGCAGTGAACACCTTGTACTTCTGGGCACTCCAGGTAGGTTGCAGTTCTGGAATATGGCAGCACTGGAGGATAATGGATTTGTGGTAGCTTCATGTTTGATTCTTCTCAAGTATTTGCGTTTTTTTTTTTTCTTTCTTAATACGTTTCTTGCGACCCTGTTGATTATTTGCAACAAAACGTTTGATGGTTCTGTGATCACGCCCCAGTATCTTAGCAATTTCAAGGGTGCTACATCCCTCTGAAAGACATTTTACAATTTTTGACTTTTCAGTCAGTTAAATCTCTTTTTTGGAAATGATTCTGCCTAATAATTATGCACACCTTGATATAGGGTGTTGATCTCCTTTGGCCACACCCTCCTTTACACAAATACGCATCACCTGATATGCTTAAATCCAATAAGCATTCAAGTTTATACAGATTGTAATTGGAAAATATGTATAAAATGATGATTTGGTCAAAATACTCACCTAATAATTGTACACACAATGTAGTGGAATCACTCAACAAAATTTTCAATAATTCATTTCCAAATCATAATATTTTAATTCCTTAAATCCTATGTACGTGTTAAAACTTTTTCCATTTTTGTGAGAAGCAGGCGATGCAAAAAAAAAAACATACTAGACAAATGAGGATGTCATGCTGTTCAGATGTGCATTGGCACGCCAAATTGAAGTTTGGAGCAGGAGTAGGCATCCCCAGATGAAAACCATGCTTATGTTAAAGGCCTGGTGTCACCAGGTTAGAGGAAACATGGATGAGATTTATTATTGAGTTAGTAATTGAGCTGAGTATAGAACTTCTATTGAAAGGACAGGGAAGAACAGCGCTGCATAAAAAAAAAAAACTTTTCATACTTTAAAGGGTCTATCTATACAAACAGTTAGTTGGGTGAACCTGAGACTTTGCTCAACCATAACTAATTTTGACCATATTTTGTCTAAAATGTTTATTTCTTATGATCGTCCACTCCATCTAGTGGTCATATTGTCTAGCAATTTTTTTATAAATCGACTCCTAAGTTTTAAGAGGGTGCTCTTATATCGTAATAATGACCAACTTTCTGGTTGACAACTATAGTTTGGTACCTCCAACATAAGTGGCCTAACTAATAGTGAATTCTGATAAGGATTGGACAGGAGTCAGCCACACAGAAGCTGGTCACTGACATACCAGGATGTTACCAAATACAGTAGAGAGCTTTGTGGTCTGTCTACAAAGCCCTGTTCCTCGTTACTTTTTGTTCTGTGTACTAGACTTTTACATTGGGCCTCTGTTGTGTGTTACAGTTGCAGTTAAGTTCCTGTAACCTAATTTATTTTCGTTATCTCTGCTCTTATTTAGAGGTGTGCCTGCAGTGGTGGATTTTGCAGCCATGCGGGATGCAGTAAAGCGATTGGGAGGTGACCCCAAGAAAATCAACCCTGTTTGTCCTGCAGATCTTGTGATCGATCACTCTATTCAAGTTGATTTCAACAGGAGGTGAGACTGTTCCAAAATTTATCTCCTTTTTCCCTTTTGCATGATATTTTTGCATGCATCAATTTTATGTTTTTTTCATTCTTTCTTTTTGTATAAAGTCAAAAATGCACATTAAATAACTGAGGAATTGATGCATGAAAACATCTCCCAGTTTTTTTTCCGACCACCTTTTTGAAGCTGTCACCTATACTTGTTGGATCTACTTGAGCTGTACGCCATGTGGTTGTTCCAGCTTTTACAAAACCTATTTGCCTGCTGCTAAGCTACTCTTATAATCTGGGTCCTGCATAAAAAAAGTAAGCTGAACTGAATTTTTAGTTAAATATGCATTTTTTCATTCCCCTTTTTTTTTTTTTTTGATTTAAAGGGTTGTAACCATACTTGGGTTGTTACTGCTTTTTCTCATTAGGAGAGATTTTCTCCCACCTCCAGTACTGATGATACAGCAGGGAAATAGGAGGAAATCACTTTTGTTAACTGTGGCTATTTGGAATACTTGTTTGCTACTCATGTTCAATGTATTTAACCACTTGCCGACCTCAGATAGCCGAATGATGGCTTCACTGAGATCGGCCTGTTCTGGGAGCACGTCATATGACGTCCTCCCAAAAACGCGCTCTCCTGCATGCCCCCGGCGATCTCCATGATCCACGTGGTATGGTAAAAGGCCAATCACAGCGCCTTTAACCACATGATCAGTCGTGTCCAATGACACACTGATCACCGGGAAATGCAATTGCCGGTTATCGGCTGCACTTTCCTAATGCTGTCACAGCATGAGGAAAGTACTGCCAAGAACCAGCAGTTGTCAGAGGAGGGATCGGCACCGATCATCAGGGCACTGATGATCCGTGCCCTGATGATTGGTGCCCAGCAGTGCCACAGACCAGTGCTGCCCACAAGTGCCCAGCAGTGCCACCCACAAGTGTCCAGCAGTGCCACCCACCTGTGCCCACCAGTTTCCAGCAGTGCAGCCCAGCAGTGCCGCCAGTCAGTGCCCACCAGTGCCGCCAGTCAGTGCCCAGCAGTGCAGCCTCAGCAACGCACATCAGTGAAGGAGAAAAATTACCTGTTTGCAAAATTTTATAATAGAAACAAAGAAAAACTTCTTTTTTTTTCAAATTTTTTGCTCTTTTTTTTGTTTATAGCTCAAAAAATAAAACACCCAGCAGCGAGTAAATACCACCAAAAGAAAGCTCTGTTTGTGTGAAAAAAATGATAAAATTTAATATGGGTACAATGTTGCATGACCGCGCAATTGTCATTCAAAGTGTGACAGCGCTGAAAGGAAGGGGGTATAAGTGTCCGGTAGGCAAGTGGTTAAATATATGTAAACTTACACAAAAAGGGTCATGGATACGCTTAACTCCCTTGTTCTTGCTGCTTTGTGACTGAATCATTTAAGGTTACAGGAAAAATGCAAAGAACTACGTTTAAAGGGTAAGTTCACTTTTTGTAACATGTTACATGTTGCACCCATTTTCAGGGTGTAATGTGTAACATGTTACTGTAACACCAGCCCCCGGACCCTCCCTGTCCCCCGTTGTGACAGCTAGCAGGGGGATCTGGGGATCTTCTCCCTCCGCTAGCGGTCACAATTTTAAAAAAAAATGTGACTGAGCAGAGCTCCGCTCACCCGGCATCATTCATTCACGGAGTTCTGTGAATGGGAAACTTTGCGGCTGTCGGCTTGTAGCTTTCAAATAACTACCACGGTGTTATTGAGTGCTGTGGTAGTTCATTGATTCTTCCTGTCAGTGTAATTTATTTATTTTGTTAAGGTGAGCTTATCCTTTAAAACATATATCTGTAAGCACAGAGGTGTAAACAAGCCACGTAATAACTAGCTCTTTTAGCAACATGGAGGCATTAACAAAGCCTCCAAAGAGCAACTACAAAGTGTGCTAACCCATAGCAACTTTAATTTTTTTTTTCATAGTCCTGATAACTCTGTACTAAAGAACAATTACATTTGACACCTCACATTAAAACCCTTGAATCTACCTTACTTAAACAATTCTGTGTTTCTTATTTTTCATAGCTCAGTTTTCATACTTCAAAACTTCTATTCTATTTATTTTTTTATACAGGACCCCATTATTTTTAAGCCAAGTAATATTCACTTTCAGTAGATTCACCAAGCATTTGCTACAAGAAAATAAAAAAAAAATCTCTTTGTCTGCACACCTCCTTCTTCTTATCCCCTGTTTTTCAGGGACGACAGTTTACAAAAGAATCAGGAATTGGAATTTGAAAGGAACAGAGAGCGATTTGAGTTTTTAAAGGTGAGTTCCCCAATGAGCAGATAGTGAAGCATTATAGATCCTAGCTCCTGCATCTCCTTAGTATTTAAGGAGAATACTAAAAAAATTTATTTTTACCTTTTCTTTAGTGTTTAAAGAAGGGGTAGGAATACTACTGGGTAACCGTGTTCACGCAACCATGTTTGGCTTGCCTAGTTTACATATATTGACTTTTTTTCATAAAAAGAACTAGCATAGGAAAGGTCTTTGTGGCTAAGCCCTAAGTCTTTCTGTATCGTATAAAGCACAAGCATATATAAGTGATGGTCCTGTGGCTCTTTTCTTTAAATTGAATAACTAAGAGCTGGCAAGGAATGTTGTTAGGACTAATATTGGTCATAGACGTCCTGAATTTCAGCCAATTTTGGACAAAGTTTGAACCATGGGTGGCCTTACTCGCAACACCTTGCCCATCACACTTTAACTTGAAAACAAAGGCGCTGGGTGGAAATTTCTCCCCTGAGAAGTAATTGCATTCTATCCAATGCAGGCACTGTTCAGGTATTTGAATACCTGTGGAACATGCAGCTGTCAGAATACAGTAGCTGGCAGAGGAGATATCTCCTTGTGTGTAAGTTAAGGTGGCATTAAAAAAATATTGGCAATGCACATAAAGAGAGTATTGCTGTAAAGCATGCATACCTCTGAAATGCTTCTATGTGAGACCACTTCTTGCCAATATACAACTTTCCATCTTGGGTGTTTGATGGGATACTGGAGTATGGAATATTTCTGGCAGTGTCCGCTACCTTGTTACAGCATGTGGATGGGTGCAGAATATCCAAAATATTCTACATTATGTATGCTGTTCTCTCATTCTTTGTGTGATGGGTGGTGTTTGGCACAAATGAGCAACACTTCCTTTGCAAGGACAAATGTTATATTCCTATACACAATTAGTTCACCAGTTCCCCATTTAAAAAGCGCATATTGCTTTACTTGAGTTGTGAGCCTTGTTTAATTACCAACACTTCAATTGCAGTGGGGTTCCCAGGCCTTTCAGAATATGAGGATCATCCCTCCTGGCTCTGGTATTATTCACCAAGTCAATCTTGAGTATCTAGCCAGAGTAGTCTTCCACCAAGATGGCTTATACTACCCTGACAGTCTTGTCGGAACGGACTCTCATACCACAATGATCGATGGGCTTGGAGTTCTTGGTTGGGGTGAGTTAAGATGTTTCTTTTACAAATAATGCTTTACGTACAATATAATGTGTTTTCCAAATTAAGCAATGACCATAGGATTGTTAAAATGTATAGCCAGTAAAAAACATTTTTTTGTTGTTTCAAATAGTGGAGAAGGATTAGAACCAGTACCAGGTTTTAATGTTATCCATTGCAATGTTAGAAAGATTTCTCTTTGCTTCCTGTCCTGCTGAAAACAGTTTTACTGGATAGGAAGTGAGCGAAAATTTCCAAATGCAACACAGACAGAAATAATAATTTTTTTTTTTTGGTGGGGGGGAGGGGAAATGATTCTGTCTGTGTCCCTGTTACAGATTTTTTCCTTGCTCCCTGTCTAGTGAAACCATTATCAACCTGACTGGAAGTAAGGGAAAATCTTTTTAAAGGATCCCTAGATCACGTTAAAAAGCCAGCAGGAGTTCTATTTTTTCCCCCCCACTATATCCAAAACTAGGAAAAAATGTGGAACTATGCTTTAATAATATACAGGGGTTAGACAAGAAAAATGAAAATGCTACATGATTTGCAGGTGTGAAAGTGACGACATGATTCAGGTTGAAAGTGGAAGTGATGTAACATTCTTTTGCTTCCACTGTGTGATGGGACACCTAACTAACAGATGGGAATCCTCACTTTTGTCATTCACTACATGCGGCGTTAGTAATACGGAGTCATGTCCGAGCTTATCGAGCTTCAATGAGGGCAAATTGTTGGTGCCCATTTAGCTGGTGCCTCTTTTGGGGAAAACATTGTCTGAAAAGCATAAGCGCGTTTTTCATGATCAACTGTAGGAATCTGTATTACTAGCAGCGCATGCAGTGAATGATGAAAGTGAGGCTTCCCACCTGTTCGCTCGATGTCCCATCACACCGCGGAAGCAAAAGAATGTTACATCCTTTCAGCTTTCAACTCGAAACATGTTGTAACTTTCACACCTGCAAATCATGTAGTGTTTCCATTTTTTTGGCTAACTCCTGTAGTTGACTGTGCAGATCCAGGCGAGTGTAGCTTATATTGTAGAGAATGTTTGAGAGTCAGAAGGTATGATGTTTATTTTTTTTTACTAATTGTTGTATGTTCTTTGTCAATTGTATACTCAGGTGTTGGAGGCATTGAAGCTGAAGCAGTCATGCTTGGCCAGCCAATAAGCATGGTGCTTCCTGAAGTAATTGGCTACAAATTGCTTGGAAACCCTCACCATTTGGTGACCTCCACAGACATTGTACTCACTGTAACTAAGGTAGTTTTTTAGGAATTTGCTCCCTTTTTTATTTTATTTTTCCTTTCATTATTTGAAGAGTGATGATTACATCACTTTGATTACATCACCTCAGTTAGGGGCCATGACTGAGACAACCATCATACCCCACCCTCACATTGTTTGCTTGTGTTGTGCAGCCTGTTGCTGTATGTCAGATGCCTTAGGAGACAGAAATTGAAAAATTTTTTGTGGCATCATTAGATTGGAAAAAAATCAGTGTTTGAAAATATTGATTTCTGCTATGTTATAGCAGTTTGAATTCAAGAACATTCTGAAACATTTACTCATTTATATTGTTAACACTTCTTTTTGGATAAACCAGTTTATGACATATTGTAATTTTGTGTGCCATCTTTGCCTTGTAAAAATATTATGAACTAAAAATGTCACTTACTCAGGCTTAGAAGACATGTCCTCCCAAACTTTATAATATCTGTTATGGGTGCCTTTTGGTGCGTTGGATCATGCTCTTAGTACTTTTCAGAGTCTCTGGAAGGAACATTCTCTTGGTTCTGTTCAAGTTCCATGGAGTCTTATTGCAACTGCAGCACAAGTTTCAATTCTTCTGCTGTGTTCTCCATAAAGTAAAATGAATTTGAAACCTAGAGAGTGACATCTCTATAATCTCTGTAATGATTGTCGAGGGTAGTTTGAAATTAGGTTGTTGAGTTAATGTGAGATATATGAAATACATCTATCTGTATGCTTTTGTTGTATTCATTTTGCTGTGAAACAGTCAGTACTGAGCTTTTCTGTCTTGTGACAGTTGTGCCTTTCTGTCTTGTGTGTTGTGACAGTATTGACTCACCATGATAAAGTATAAAAATGTCGTCCTGCGCTTTTATGGTAAATGCTAAACTCAACTAAAAAGCAGCCAGCATCTAACCTATACCAAATAGGGACTATCGGACAAATAAATATAAAAGTGATACAGTGCTAAAACTAATAATAAACACTAGAGAGGTATTAAAAATGATTTTTACATAAAATAAAGTCCTATAAATGGACCTAACAAACGGGGCAACAAATGACCCTAATCCACATGGGGATATATATAGTGAATCGTGACCCCTAGTACCCAAAGGGTACCCAGTGAAGACCAAGTGAATACCTACAGAGGAAGCCAAACAGATAACAAACGCTTTGTGCAAAACAATTAACGTGTCCACAGTCCATATAAAAATGCTGTAATTTCCAAGACGTGCAGGTGAGTAACAGCACACCTTCAAACGTGATCCCAAGCAGTATGGCTGCAATGGCCTCTCACCTCCACTTCACGACCCCACAGGGCCACAAAGCAAATGTAGATCACCTCTGGATCCCTCAGACTGGTGGCTCCTCAGGTAGGATGGTGCAGGCAGTCAGCAAATAAGCAATACTCGACCGGACCAATTAGCAGGTGAAGATATACTCTCATCAAGTACAAAGCTCATATGCCCGTAAACCAAGAAGAGAACACAATCTTCATAGTGTAATACTGCTTTTTAATGGCCAAATAGAAATAAGCCAAAAAAGGATATACACTCACATTACAGTTGCTTGTATCCAGGTCATAACAATAACCATAATCCAGGTTATGACCTGGATACAAGCAACTGTAATGTGAGTGTATATCCTTTTTTGGCTTATTTCTATTTGGCCATTAAAAAGCAGTATTACACTATGAAGATTGTGTTCTCTTCTTGGTTTACGGGCATATGAGCTTTGTACTTGATGAGAGTATATCTTCACCTGCTAATTGGTCCGGTCGAGTATTGCTTATTTGCTGACTGCCTGCACCATCCTACCTGAGGAGCCACCAGTCTGAGGGATCCAGAGGTGATCTACATTTGCTTTGTGGCCCTGTGGGGTCGTGAAGTGGAGGTGAGAGGCCATTGCAGCCATACTGCTTGGGATCACGTTTGAAGGTGTGCTGTTACTCACCTGCACGTCTTGGAAATTACAGCATTTTTATATGGACTGTGGACACGTTAATTGTTTTGCACAAACCGTTTGTTATCTGTTTGGCTTCCTCTGTAGGTATTCACTGAGTCTTCACTGGGTACCCTTTTGGGTACTAGGGGTCACGATTCACTATATATATCCCCATGTGGATTAGGGTCATTTGTTGCCCCGTTTGTTCGGTCCATTTATAGGACTTTATTTTATGTAAAAATCATTTTTAATACCTCTCTAGTGTTTATTATTAGTTTTAGCGCTGTATCACTTTTATATTGACTCACCATGAATTATGTTGTAAATATGTATATATGTCATATAAGAAAATGTTGCTCTAATTCTTTACAGCATCTTCGTCAAGTTGGTGTTGTGGGAAAGTTTGTGGAATTTTTTGGCCCAGGTGTTGCTCAGCTTTCTATTGCTGACAGAGCCACTATTGCCAACATGTGCCCAGAATATGGAGCCACAGCTGCATTTTTTCCTGTGGATCTGATCAGCATACAGTATCTACAACAAACAGGTATGAGTATATCACTTTTTTGCTTCAAATCACTCTTCTGCCTTCAGGTCATTGTGCATGTAGTAGAATCTAGAACACCTATGTGTATGGCTACCTTGTTTGATATTTACATTGTAGCATGACTGTAATGTCAAATTTCAGTAAAGTTTCAGTATATATTCGCCCTATGATTTATAAAACTCCCTCTCTAATCCCAAAGCAGCTTCTGCTTTGCCCTCTTTCTTGCAAGATGCACGTGAATGCCATTCTGAATGGCACCCCCATGTATCTCATCCCGCAGTGCGATCAATGCGGGATGAGATCACTGCACAGACATCGCATGGTCAAATAGATGTGAAATGCTAGAACAGCAGCCCATTCAAATGAATGGGCTGCCTTGCCAGGGCGGACTGACAACTCATGGAGCCCCTGTGTCCTTATCCAAACTCAAAAAAAGCCTATGAAAAAGGTACCAGGGGCATCTCATGGGGCCCCCTACTGACCCCGGGCCCTCGGGCAGTGCCTGAGTTTCCAAATGGTCAGTCCGCCCCTGTGCCTTGCCCGAGGTCAACTGCAGGTTAAATGCACCTGTTCATTAATTGTCAATGATATCAGCCTTGTAAACTGATGTCAAACTAATGCCAATGACACAAGCACAAAGTATGTTGATACAGGCCCTTGAGGTGCAGGCTGTGGTTGTCATTCTTTTTGTTTTCAGCACTACTTCGTAAGTTTTTCATCTGGAACAAGCATATTCTCCATGCTTGTCCTAGGTCTGTGACAGACAAAGTAGTCACTGGCCTAGAACAGCGCATGCACCGGTGCTCTACACGGGTAAATATCTCCTAAATGGTACACGTTTAGGGGATATTTACAGTACCTACAGGTAAGCCTTGTTCTAGTCTTACCTGTAGGTACCAGTGTAAAAACAGACTTTACTACCACTTTAAAGCAGAACTAAACTCTCTCTCAATCAACAGGAAAGTGATATTACAGCTTCACGTTTTTTTTTATATAAACAACAACCATGTTATCCTTACCTGCTCTGTGCAATGGTTTTGCACAGAGCAGCCCCGATCCTCATCTCCACGGGTCCCCCACCGGCGCTGTCTGTTAGTGCCCCCAGAGCAAGCCTTCATGCTTGTTATCAGCATTCAGTTCAAAGGCTCTCTGATGATATGGGGGTGCATTAGTGTGTATAGACAGATTGCACATCTGGAAAGGCACCATCACTGAAAGATATGTCCAGGTTTTAGAGCAGCATATGCTCTGGTAAGAATTGGAACACATTTCAAAACCCAGCAACTGGTTCCTTCAATTCCTAGTTATTTACAGAGTGTTAAAAGAGAAGTATGAGATTTCTTTTTTTTTTTTTTTTTTTAAATCATACTTGCCTAGGTGGATGCAGCATCAGTCCCCCACCAACTCCCAAGGGTGAGAACGCAGAGATCACATGACTGCTGATCTCTGAGTACTCACAACTGCTCTGAGCAGAGAGCGGTGACTATCAGTCTCCGACTCTCTGCTCTGCCCCCACCGCGGTCACTGGAGCGTTGGGCTGTGGAGGGGGAGGGAGCAGCTGGCTCAAGCTTTCAGCAGATCACTGAGAGGCTAAGCCAGGTGCCGCTCCAGACTCTGGGGTGGATCCTGACTTTAAAGTCAGGATCTTTCCCCAGCCTGGACTGGCTGAGTGACGTCAGCAGACAGCAGGCTTCAGTCTGTTGTGAGCTGAAATTGGGTCACAGGAGTGCAGAATGAACTACACTGTGATCACCAGAAGAACTACAGCCAAAAGAGCTCTGTGGTAACTTTTTTTGGAATTGGAGTTGTACCTTGACAGCTTTTTGTTGCCCTGTCACAACTTTGCGACGTGTTGCTGTCATTGGTTTCAAAATTACCTCATTTTTTTCTTAAAATGGTATATTTTCTCATTTTAAAAATTTGATTTCAGTTGTGAATAAAATGTTTTTATGAGATTTGCAAATAATTTCATTCTGTTTTTATATAGATTTTACACAGTGATCCAACCATTTTGGAATTGGGGTTGTAGGCTATATATTGTATGTACTTCACTTCTAAAACAGTTTAATTAAAAAGCAGAATATTTAGGATTACTTATTGATTTTGACCAACCCAGCTGTAAAATGATCAGAGTAGGCAAGATTGTATACACGGAAACACAAAGTCGTGTTTTGACATGTTCATATCTGGCACTGATAAGCAGTTCTATATTTTCAAATTGTGTGGTTTGTTTTTTTTTTAATTATTATTTTCCCCATTGATGGTAGTATCGTGAGCATTGCCAAATGATTTTCTGTTTTTCAAAAGCAGTTTTGAATGATTTTTAGTATAGTGTATGGCTAGCATTAGATTCACCGTAAGATGCAGTGTTTAGTGGAGTTCTTTAAAGTGGCTTTCCAGTTAAGAATCACAATTTGCCCTAGCATAGTACAGTATATGTAGCAATAAAAACTTTTATAGTATGCTTTATCTGAATTGCTGATTGTCTAGATTGAAAACCTCAGTCTAAGCTAGACAATCCGCAATCTCTTAAACGTTACCAAAAACGGTGTGCCTGTGCAGCCTGATGTGGCTGTTCATAGGCACTTCCTTAAACTGTGGTCGGTATCTGTATATTAAATTCAGAACAGCTCCGATTAGCTCCACCCCTTCCCGCTAGGCCATCGGCATCGCCAGCAATGTGCTTTAGTGCTTCCTCTCATCCCAGCCTCCTATCCCCAGAAATGATGATACTGGGAGGCAGTGGATACGCCCAACAGCCACCCTGCATAACTAAAGGGAAGGGCTTTCCAGTCATGTGACAGGAAGTATTTTTAATAGAAATAAGGTAGAAAAAGACACATTTTTACAATTCGAACTGTAAGGATTTAATATTATTGTGGTATCTGATTGTGGGGAGGTGAATGAAAGAAAGTCTTCCCTACCACTTTAAGGGGACTCTTAACATCTTAACAAAGCCGAATATCAGAACCAAGTATGTTTTGTATCAGCTTCAGCCACTGATTTAATTTTTGATAAGACATTTCTAAGATAGGATGATAATACACCACATGAAATACCCCTTTGCTTGGATAATACACCCAGGCTCCCTTCACTGCTTTGTTAAAACTGCTGTGTAATCACAGTAATAAAATGTATTTACTGTGGTGAATGTATCACCTGGTAGCTTCTATAAATTTACTTTGTGACACAAGTTTGTTGTTTCCACATTTTATTGCAAATTGTAGACTTAAGGTTTACTAGGTGACTAAGCTACAATTGTGGTTTAGGGTAAAACAAGACCAACTTAACCACTTTGAGTCCAGGACAATTTTTTTGTTTTTAGTTCTTCACACGTGTGATAAAATCAGCATTTTTTTGCTAGGAAACTACTTGGAACCCCCAAATATTATTATATATTTTCTGAAAGCAGAGATCCAGGAGAATAAAATGGTGTTTGTTGAATTTTTTTATGTTGTGCGATATTTGCACAGTTGTTTTTCAAACACATATTTTCAGAACATAATAGACTAAAATGAATTTTATTGCACACAAACACAATATAATACCTTTTTTTTTTTTTTTGGTAAATTATAAAAAAAAAATGAGGTTGCATTGAGTAAATAGATACCATACATGTCAAGAGTCAAAATTGCTTGCACCTGTGAAATGGCCAAGACTACTTTGCCTAAAATGTTTAATAATAAACACTTTGAAATTCTATCAGTTTAGAGTTTATCGTGAATGATGGCCCTAGAATTATTGTTCTCATTTCACCGTTTGTGACGATACCTTACATGTTTGGTGCAATCCCTGTTTGTATCAACATGCAAGACCAACGCATGTATTTGCGTGTATGTGCGGGGTGACAATTCTTTTAATATTTTTTTTTTTTATTATATTATATTATATTTTACACTTTTTAAAATTAGCCTCCTTGTGATAGCAATAAAGTTATTAAAATTTTAAAAAGACATCAGACTATCAGCCCCCAATGACTCTCCTTCCCTCCACTGAAGCTAATTAAGCACAGGTCATGCTTGATTAGCTTCTTCCCCAGCTTCAGTAGTCAGGGATTGACAGCTTTGAAATAGCAAGTGACTAGCTTCCAGGTTCATTCATCACAGAGGAGATCAGAGAGTAGAGCCATGATTTTTCTACCCCCTCCCTTAAGCTTCAAAGGCAGCCAGATATGGTTGTACACATGCCACAGCTACAGTGTTTTGTGATATATCGCCTCCTCACCATATGTCAAACATCCCTGAAAAGTAATGCATTGCAAATCACTCTTTAGTGATGGCCTTAGGAGTAGAATTAACAATTTATTCTTTTTTGCAGGTCGAGAAGAAGACAAAGTGAAGTACATTCAGCAGTATTTAGAAGCTGCTGGGCTTTTCAGGGATTTCAGAAACACAGAGCAGGACCCAGATTTTACCCAGGTCAGGTTTAGAATGTGATATACGGCTATCTTTCAAACACAAAAAGTAAACAGCTTATATTACTTGCATAATATGTATTCATTTAAAGATGCTGTATATTAAAGGAGCTTGTCCTGTACATTTAAGCTGGCCTTCTACCTGCAGAATTTCATTCAAAAGATTTAGTTTTCAGAATGTTTGTTCGTTTATCTAAGAGTTAAAGGGGACATTTACAATCGATCTCAACCAGAGCGAGCAAAAAAAAAAAAAATATCAAAAGAGAAGGATGGACATTTTTTTTGTTAACTCTATTGGGAATGAAGGAATTTCTAATTATTGAATTTGCTCCCAGCCAAGGAAAAATTAACTAGTCTCATGTGCGTGCATTTATCAAAGTGAATCCCGAAGTAGAACATTTTTCAAGACATCGACATGGTACTTGAATGAAAAGTTGTTTGAAATTAGTTTGTACAGCATTACTGTGTAAAAGCCATGGGAATCTAAAGTTAAACCCACCTCTCTACCCCCTGCCCCCTGCCTGCCTATCAACTTTCTGCCAGTGCAGTGCTTGTTGGGAATTTGTAGTTTGAATGACCACAGGCATCTCATTGACTATGCATTTTTTTAAAAGCAGCTAATGCACTGAGTGCCAATTTTTAAGAATTAAAAACTGATCTTTAGAGTATTTTTTACCTAATAAGCTCAAATTTTAGCATTGATACAATTTAGGCAACGACCTACTCATTTTTTTTGCGTGCCTACTCCAACATTTTTTTTTTCCCATTAAAAATCTAGTTTAATCAGTAATCATTACAAACCGGCAAATGTAGATTTCACTAATCCATCACAACCAATTAGATTTCACATTACTGAAGCCATTCCAATAGAAGATGTTGTGTTTTCTGTGGGTACTGAACTGCACTCATTGTATTGTTTTTATTGAATAAGACTGATTATGTTCAGTCCTAATAAAATAATATTCTGCTCCATAAATCTTGTCCATGCAGGTGGTAGAATTGGACCTCAACACAGTGGTGCCATGTTGCAGTGGACCAAAGAGACCCCAGGATAAAGTATCTGTTTCTGACATGAAAACTGACTTTGAAAATTCTCTGGGAGCCAAGGTAATATAAGCTGGGTAGTACTATCAGATTATCAGAAATATGGTTGGTAATTCTTAAAGGATTAATTCACCTATAGTAAATACAGAGGTAAAAAAAAAAAGTGTATTTATTATTTATTTATTTTTACTAGCAGCCTGGAAAGCATTGCACTCACAATCAGCAGATCACAGATGCCATGCAGGATTCCTGCAGACTTGTCAGTGTATCTGTCTACTCGTACATCATATGGGCAGGCAGTTACACATTGGCTGAAAGATACAATGAACTACGTAGAGCGCTCAACAGTGCCCTGCTAGTTCATTGAGAACTACAAACAGACAGCCACACAGGCTGTTAGTACTTGTAGTTTCCCATTCACAGAACTCTGTGAATGAATGACGTGGCCAGTACAGTCCTGTACTGTATATTGTTACAAGTAAATCGGAAAGCTTTTATAATTCCATAGTTGAAATGGGTATTTACTAACCATATACCGCACACCAACGGCTGCGATTACTGCTCAGCCAAAATTTCATCCTACTGTTTCTGTAATACTTATTGTTGATAATTTATGATTTACATGTCAGTACCATTTCACTTCATATATGTTGCAGTTCTTGGCAGATTAAACCATATCTAAACCCATAAACAAAAATGTAATATTGCAGCTTACCAGTTCTCAGATATGATGGATGCATACAGTTTAATTTTTCAGGCTAAGTATGTTTTTAGGAAGAAAAGAAAATACATGATGGTCTTGCCAATACATATCGGTCTTTGTCATTTCCTGTGAGCTTACACTGGAAGTTTGGTCTAAACCTTATCTAATCTTAAACCTGCTCCTACACCCAATCCAATATTAACTACCCTGTAGAAGAAAGACTTTCATACTTATTCCCTGGGTGCTTCAGTCCAAGCACATGATTAGCTCTCAGTGGCTTCAGGAGAGAGAAAGAACAGATGACAACAGATGCCCCATAGTAAGCCTATGGGTGATGTCACTGCCTAGGCATTGCAGCTGTTGTCAGCGATCTTTCCTCTCCCCTGAAGCTGGTTGCTGGGGAGTACATGTAACTAGAATGGAGCACCCAGGGAATAGGTAAGTATACACATTTTTCTTCTACAGGCTAGTACAGGGGTGGGCAAACTTTTTGACTTGAGGGCCGCAATGGGTTCATATATTGGACCCGGGGGCCGGACCAAGAGTAGATGAATGATGTGTATGTGTCATCCATAGTAAGTATAGTAATACTCCCCCATAGTAAGCATAGTAATTAATCTCCCATATAGTAATTAATCCCCCATATAGTAATTAATCCCCCATATAGTAATTCATCCCCCATATAGTAATTCATCCCCCATATAGTAATTCATCCCCCATATAGTAATTCATCCCCCATATAGTAATTCATCCCCCATAGTAATTCATCCGCCATATAGTAATTCATCCCCCATATAGTAATTCATCCCCCATATAGTAATTCATCCCCCATATAGTAATTCATCCCCCCATATAGTAATTCATCCGCCATATAGTAATTCATCCGCCATATAGTAATTCATCCCCCATATAGTAATTCATCCCCCCTATAGTAATTCATCCCCCCTATAGTAATTCATCCCCCCTATAGTAATTCATCCCCCCTATAGTAATTCAATTTACTTACCTTTGCTCCGCGCGTTCCTCGTTCCTCCCGCGGGCCGTAGTTTGCCCATTGCTGGGCTAGTAGGTAGTACTTAGAATTGGGATGGGAGCAGGTTTAACTTTAAATAGGTTTAGGCCGGACTTACTACTATTCTCTTCAACTACAATGTAGTGGAGAGGAACGACCATGTGTGAAATCCATGGCCCCATAGATACAATGTTTAACATGAGTGTAGCTAGTAAGGAACAAAAGTATGTTATTCACAAGATTGCCAGGCGAAATTAAAGGAAAAAAATTCCTGACAATAAAAGCTAATGCAACCACCACATCTAAGGATTGGTAAGCTGCAATATACTATCATTTTGTTTATGTGTGTAGATCTGTTTCAAGCCTATAATGGGTTGATCTTCCATTTTTATTTTCTTTGAGCATATAATACAAACTTACTTCAATTTTTTTGGAATACTGCTTCTTTATGGTTCGTTTAGAAATGAGCCTCATCTTGAGAGTAATCAGGGACATGATTTGGTAATAATTTGAAGTATTGTTCACACAATTTAAATGTGATCTGATTTAGATCAGATAATTTACATAAATATCTGTATTTTCAGATCCTTATAAAATCTTGAGGCTGTAATGGATGTAAAAAATATCATAATGCTAGTTAAGCAGATATGTTCATTGCAATTTGTTCCTCTGTTACAGCAAGGGTTTAAGGGCTTTCAAATACCTCAGGGACATCATAATGACAAAGTTAAATTCTCCTATCAAGACGCTGACTACGAGCTCAGCCACGGCTCTGTTGTCATAGCTGCTATCACTAGCTGCACAAACACCAGCAACCCTTCTGTCATGCTGGGTGCAGGTGAGTTTCATGGGTCTGTGTTCATGGGTGCTCACTGCAACCTACACTGCAGGTGAGTGTGGTGGGAGTGTGGAAATGATCAAACCTGAGACTATTATTTTATGACCTATTAAAACCAAAATAAATTTTTGTTGGGGGAAAAATACAAATAATGTAGTTTTATTGCTGTAAACATTCAACAAATTATAGGATAGAATTTACTAAAACTGGAGTGCACAGAATCTGGTGCAGCTGTGCATAGTAACTAATCAGCTTCCAGGTTTTATTCTCAAAGCTTAATGGAACAAGCTGAAGTTAGAAGCTGATTGGCTATCATGTGCAGCTGC
Source organism: Staurois parvus (assembly GCF_062004578.1). Taxonomy (NCBI): domain Eukaryota; kingdom Metazoa; phylum Chordata; class Amphibia; order Anura; family Ranidae; genus Staurois; species Staurois parvus. Next base: position 9,318,237 of record NW_028317808.1, on the reverse strand, counting down.
ACCAGATTCTGTGCTCTCCGGTTTTGGTAATATCCTCCATAGTGACATGATCAGTAAATCGATTAAAAATACAGTATATGAGCTAAAGTTCAAATTCAAATGTGAACTACTTTAAAATAATATAGTCCACATCCGTAGTGCATATATTTTCCCTTGTGCTGATCAACAAATATTCCATGATATTAAGCAAAAATCCACCACTGCTCATTCAACTATCACCTCTTGTGTGCCAGACTGTGCACTTACCTTCTTTGAATGACCTACCTACTATAGAGGTCAAAAAACATCCTTTTCCCTCTGTTGGAGAGAAGTAGTACCATCCACACTTTTCAACTACTCTCCTCTTCAAAGGTGATATCACTCACGAAAAAATATACACATCTCCCATAGTATTTTCCATAAAAAATCAGCTTATTAAAATCATTAGAACTATATACACTAGCATGTGCATGTGTACTTCGATCCTTAGCGCCTGGAAGTAAAGCACTTTGCTTTATACACTCACTGGCCACCTTATTCAGTATACCTGTTCAATTGTTTGGTAACACAAATTGCTCATCAGCCAATTATATGGCAGCAACTCAGTGCATTTAGGCATCTTGACGTGAAGACAACTTGCTGAAGTTCAAACTGAGCATCAAAATGAGGAAGAAAGGGGATTTAAGTGACTTTGAACATGGCATGGTTATTGGTGTCAGACAGGCTGGTCTAAGTATTTCAAAAACTGCTGATCTACTGGGATTTTCACAAACAACCATCTCTAGGGTTTACAGAGAATGGTCTTGTAATGGAACCGGACCCAGACTGCACTAGGGTTTTTCCGTTAGCCTCCCGCTTCCCTGTCCGAACACAGATCCACGGACACCACCGCTAGCCATACAAGACGAGACAGCACCAGACTTGTATGAAAGACAGGAAATAGACTGCTTTATTTTAACATAGATACAAGATATATACACAGGGTGGGAAAATACCCACCCAGACAGGAAACGCATCAGCAGGCCGTTCCATCAGGGGGAAGGGCTGTCGGAAACATTACATCCCATAATAGTTTGCTAGAACAATGGGATGCAGCCGCATGGCAGAGAACAATGAACAACCCCCACACCAATATTAGAACATTTCACCCTGTACCCCTAACAGGCACAGGGTGACATATTATGGGGAGCTGAGACGGGTCTCCCCACCCCTCAAAAGGGGGCTGTGTTCTATGGGCCTCCCACCCAAAGTCACTCCCGTCACATATGAAAAAGAGAAAATATCCAGTGAGCAGCAGTTGTGTGGATGAAAACACCTTGTTGATGTCAGAGGTTAGAGGGGAATGGGCAGACTGGTTGCTGCGACATTCAGATGGTAGGGTCATAATTTGGTGCAAACAACATGAAAGCATGGATCCATCCTGTCTTATATCAGTGGTTCAAGCTGGTGGTGGTGCAAGGTGTACCTAATAAAGTGGCCAGTGGTGCAAGGTGTACCTAATAAAGTGGCCAGTGAGTGTATAAAAAATCCACCAGTTATCAGTATACTAAGCTCAATCCACCTTTGCTCCATAAAGAAAACCACTTTACAATCATTAAAATTACGTATACTGTAATGATCTCTTCTCAGCAGAATGCCAATCTCTTCCTGTATCTGTGTGATGACATCAGCTGACTCCAAACAAGTTCCATCATGTCATAACTTCAACAGGGGTTTTGGACTGCCTAACGAAGGGCTCGACAAATCCCAGGTGCCAGGTCTCCATCGTGACTAGAAATTGTGTCCTGGCACCTGGGTTCACACACTGCCTCCCACTGACTTCAATGCAAAATTGCGTCCCATTGTCTTTAATGCAAAATTGCGTCCCATTGACTTCAATGCAAAAACACCTTCCATTGACTTCAGTGCAAAATCTCCTGTCAATAGCAATCTTATGTACACACTTATCTCCGCATGCCACTCTATCACTTGCAAGTCTAGAAGGCACCGCTACGAACCTTTCGTAATGGCACTCAAAACACAATGCATGTGGATCACATCTGTATGAACCACCTCAATAGGAACAAATAATATCTAGCTTGTTATGCAGACCTGTTAGTTTGAAAACATATCCAGAATCATATGTGTAAACCTGGGCGTCTCCATTCACACCTGGGTGTTTTTGGATTGCTGCAGAATCACTGTGATCGCAAAACCCAGGTTCAGGTGCCATTACAGTATCTCACAGAAGTGAGTACACCCCTCACATTTTTGTAAATATTTTATTCTATCTTTTCATGTGACAACACTGAAGAAATTTAAACTTTTAAAACATTTTAAAGCAGTGAGTGTACAGCTTGTATAACAGTGTAAATTTGCTGTCCCCTCAAAATAACTCAACACACGGCCATTAATGTCTAAACTGCTGGCAACAAAAGTGAGTACATCCCCAAGTGAAAATGTCCAAATTGGGCCCAATTAGCCATTTTCCCTCCCCGGTGTCATGTGACTCATTAGTGTTACAAGGTCTCAGGTGTGAATGGGGAGCAGGTGTGTTAAATTTGGTGTTATCGCTCTCACTGTCTCATACTGGTCACTGGAAGCTCAACATGGCACCTCATGGCAAAGAACTCTCTGAGGATCTGAAAAAAAGAATTGTTGCTCTGCATAAAGATGGCCTAGGCTATAAGAAGATTGCCAAGACCCTGAAACTGAGCTGCAGCATGGTGGCCAAGACCATACAGCGGTTTTACAGGAAAGGTTTCACTCAGAACAGGCCTCGCCATGAAGCTGAGGGTAAAGGTGATGGACTGGCCAAGCATGTCTCCAAACCTAAACCCTATTGAGCATCTGTGGGGCATCCTCAAATGGAAGGTGGAGGAGCGCAAGGTCTCTAACATCCACCAGCTGCGTGATGTCGTCATGGAGGAGTGGAAGAGGACTCCAGTGGCAACCTGTGAAGCTCTGATGAACTCCATCTATGGATAAGGATGGCCGCTCACCTCGTAGCATGGACCTATAAACGAATATAGGTCAACCAAGCAAAATGATTCCATCAAAAAGGCTCCAGATGGCAGCAAAGAGCTCATACAGGCACCTCTATAGATGACACTATAAAAAAACAAATCTCTTCCCAACTTAAACTCCACATGTAAGGAAGAAAAGGGCAGATCCCATAGTGTAATACTGTTTTATTCTCTTAAAAACATGTAGGGATTAACACTCTCACTGTGTGGGATCACTATTAAATGTTATTGCAGACTCCCCCCCCAGTAGTCCAAAACCATAATAACCTTCAGCAGTCAATTTAAATCAATTTAAGTCAAATTATTTGCTTAACCCTTTAAGTATGAGTGTTTTTAGTTTGTGTATCTGTTTTTATTCCTTTTTATTTAAATTTTCTTCTTTTACTTTCATGCTTCCCTTCGAGTGTTTGTTTTCTTTTCATGTTTTTCAATTCCCCAAAATTGGAATCCCCTAGGGTCTTTATTGTGGAGTTTTGAAACGTGGCATTTTGAAAACGCAATGTTTTTTAACATAAGGTTACACGCATCAAAAATTGTATATGACTACACTTTATTGAAAGATTTAAAGCAACTGTAAAGGAAAACTGGCTTTGATTGACAGCAGTGAGGGCCAATGGCTCCCAATACCCCAGCAAGACCTGGACGTGAGGGAGAGAAGAGCTGCAGATGTGCACAGCGCTGGATGGAATGAGAGCTCAAGTATAAGGAGGGGGGGGTGAGGGCCAAAACCAATGCCTAAACATGTTTTACCTTATTGAAAGGAATGCATTAAGGTAAAAAAATGTGTAGGCTTTAGAACCACTTTAAACAAGAACAATATATCCGTGACGTGTGTGTGTTTAAAAGAAAATACAGCATACTTAATAAAAGACCACTTAAACTGTTCCTGCAAATATATTTTTACTGTGCAAGTAACAGTAGCCATATCCATTATTTTTTTTCAGAACCAGAATTAAATTGTTCACAGTGGGCGAGACAGAGCAGCTTGTCTTATCTGTTTTTTGTGATTTTTATGAAACATCTACCTTTCTTTGAATCGTGCAGCAGATCTTCCCATGGTCATCTAATTTAAAGCAAACACATGCTTTGTCTTAATACCTGATCTACCAAAAGCACATATTTCGCATACTTCTCTCTGATGCCCCACTGCTGCTTTGTACACCTTGTAGGACTGAAGGAAATACATGATTCTGCTGGCTTTGAATGTGCATGTGACCTCCTTTCCTATGACCGCACTGGTGCTTGTTCATTGGTCATTAGGCTGTCACATGGGGGAAGGAGCTTACACAGGCTTCCTATCATTGCTTCCTACTGAGGTGGGGCAGAAAGAAGGCAAGTATGTGCTTCTGGACAGGGGAGCATCAATGCAAGACGTGTCCTGTATGTGCAAAAACACAGGTTTGCTTTCAGAATAAGCTATACATGACAATATATAGCATGTGTACAGAACCATTTAGTTATTTCACCTGTCATCTTTTCTATTCCTAGGATTACTAGCCAAAAAAGCTGCAGAAGCTGGCCTGACAGTGAAACCATACATCAAGACAAGCCTTTCCCCTGGCAGTGGTGTAGTTACGTACTACCTTCGAGATAGTGGTGTTATGCCTTATCTTTCCAAGCTTGGGTAAGAGTCTAGCAACCTAGCATCTTTGATAAATGGCATCTTAACCGCTTGCTGGCCACCCTATAATAGAACTACTGCTACAGGGCAGCAGAGCTGCACAGAATCGCGTGTATATATACGTGTTTGGCATTTCCAGGTAGAAGGCGCGTGCAACACCCTACCTGTGCTGCCATCGGCGGCTAGGGGTGTCAATCACCAGGACCCTGCAGGATATTCCCCATCGGCACCCGACGTTTGCCGAGTAAAGCTGACAGGAAAGAGACCGGAGTTTAAACAGCACAGGTCTCTCACCTGACATCAAGAACATGTTGCTTTGTATTTTTCTGCACAGCAGAGAAATACAGAGCAACATGTCTCCGTAATAAAACAGCACACATAGTATAAAACACACAGCACACAGTTAACCCTTTGATCGCCTAAAAGTTAGCCCCTTCTTGCTCATTGTCATTAGTACAGTGTCAGTGCTTTTCATTGTCACTGGGAATGTCAGTGGCAGTTAGCCATTTCCCACCCAGCATCAGAATGCCCGCCGCAGTCCTGCTATAAGTCGCTGATTGCCGCCATTGCTAGTATAAAAGAAAAAAATTCCAGTATATATACCGCCATTTGTATACGCTATAACTTTCACGTAAACCAATTAATTTACACGTTTTGGGAATTTTTTCGTTTTGTTTTAGCAAAGACATGTAGCAGAATACATTATGTCCTACATTTATGCCGAAATTTGATTTTTAAAATTTTTTTTATTGGATAGGTTTCATAGCAAAAAGTCAAAAATATTGGGGTTTTTTTGTTTTGTTTTTTTTCAAAATTGTTGGTCTTTTTTTGTTTATAGCGCAAAAAAAAAAATGCAGAATGATCAAATACCACTAAACGAAATCCCTATTTGTGGGGAATAAAGGACATAAATTTCATTTATGTACAGCGTTGCATGACCGAACAATTGTCAGTTAAAGTAACACAGCGCTGTGTTGCAAAAAATGGCCTGGTCAGGAAGGGGGGTAAATCCTCTGGATGGCAAGTGGTTAAAGTAGAAGGTACCACCTATATAAATGTGTCTCTGGACCTGACGAAGGTGGTTTTGTTTTATTCGCTTAGCTGCAGTCTCCTCACACTCCTTATACAGAGGTTGCCAGTTTGTTCTGGGAGAACACTATTGTCATAGTTCTGCTTCTGAAACAATTTCCAAATTAAATGTTTTGTTTATTCAGCACATTATTTTGATTTTCCTGCTCAGATTTGATGTTGTAGGATATGGATGTATGACCTGCATTGGAAACAGTGGCCCCTTACCCGACTCTGTTGTAGAAGCCATTACTCAGGTATGGTATGATATTACCTGGATCCATACACTGTTTACTTCATATTCCTTCCATTTCTAAAGGACTTTAGATGTACTTCAAATAAATGTAATAAAAAAGTGGAGTGCATTATGGAACAATTTATGCTGCTCCAAGTTCTTCATGAAAATAGTAAGCATGCACTATGCTGGAGCATTGAAATGTCACATTCTTCTTTAAATGTCCGACATTGGCTTCACTGTTGAACAGTTTTTGAAAGTGCCTGTTGCAGGGATGTCATGATGATCCTCAGTCACTGACCTTCAGTGAGTGTGCAGGTGAGGATTCCATACTTCATTAGCTATATACCTTTTCTGTGTAAGTAATTCAGAAAACACTGAAATCAAACATCTCAAGGCAGCTGGCATTTTCAGTAGGTTGGTCAGCAATGGCAGCCCACTCAACAGATGGCGTGCTTGGCCAGGCTGTTAGTCAATCTCCAAATGCTTACCTACATAAAGGCCTAAAGCAGGATTTGACATTTGAATGTCTGCAAATGCTATATAATGATGTTTTTGTATTTGTGTCCAATTATGAAGAAATTCGAACATTTGAAAAATGAAGTTGGTTTAGGTTTGTCTGTATCAACAGTTTACATCCACGTTTATTTAGCAACTAAAATGTTTTTCCTCTGTCCCCAGGGAGACTTAGTTGCTGTAGGTGTGTTATCTGGTAATAGAAATTTTGAAGGCCGCGTTCATCCAAATACTCGTGCAAATTACCTAGCTTCTCCACCTCTTGTCATTGCCTACGCCATAGCTGGGACCATCAGAATTGACTTTGAGACAGAACCACTGGGTAAGAACTGTTCTTTTGCCCATTTCTTTATATTCCATCTAACTGCATGAGTTCAGGACTCTGTCTTGCTGTATACATCTAATTCAGCCTATGTACAAAGGTAGATAGTGTGGTGCTGGTGACCTTCAGATATCTAAATGATGCAGTCAATGTAATATAATATAAACACATACACAATACCGTTTTATTTAAACTGTTTAAAGTAAAAAATTACTTGTAGTTCTATACTGATTTTCTTTTTTTAAAGATGAAACCTGATAATATGAAATAAAAGCTTTATTTCGCATCTAATCACAAATCATTATCTCCCATTTCTATATATAAAAGCACCAGGCCAATGATATTAACATACCCTTATGTTAGTAGAAGAAATCGGATATCACCTTTAATAAAATCAGCATTTTATCCATGATGTCTGATTGTTGGCCCAGTGCACTTGCATCTGAACCGTGCTAAATTTCACACATCAGTTCTTTAATGTAAGTTGTAGACCAGTAAGGTTGTATCACCTGTTGGTGTGAGATGAAACTTAAGGTGGTTGTAATGGCTACACATTTTTTACCTTAATGTATTTCCCTGTATGAAGTTAAAAAATGTCTCAGCGTTTGTATCACCCCCTCCTCCTAAATATTTACCTCACTTGGTCCAGGGCTGTGCCTATTTGTAGCAGCTTTCTCCTTTTTCTCCGTGCATTCAGAGGACAGAGGCAGCAGCAGGAGTCATTGGCTCCCACTGCTGTCAATCAAATCCTGTGAGGAGGGAGTGTAGGGTGGACAGAGCAGGTAAGTATAAACCTGTTTGATATTTTTATTAAAATACAGCAATCCTAAAATGGCTAAATGGTATAGGAGAACATATCCAACTGGAGTCATAATCTGCTTTAATAAGAGCCATAACTATATATCACTACGGAAAATAATAAAATAAGGGCTTACAGTATGTAACAGAAGAAGTGATGACATGCCAATGCAGGTACTCCCAGTGACAAGAGAGATATACACTATATTGACTAAAGTATTGGGCCAGCCCTCCAAATCATTGGATTCAGGTGTTCCAATCACCTCCATCGACACAGGTGTATACAATCAAGCACCTAGGCATGCAGACTGCTTCTACAAACATTTGTGAAAGAATGGGTCGCTCTCAGGAGCTCAATGAATTCAAGCGTGGTACAGTGATAGGTTCTATGCCATTAGAACTAATTTTAAAGTGGTATTATAACAAAGTAGAAGCAACTGGGAACAACAGCAACTCAGACATGAAGTGGTAGGCCACGTAAAATGACAGAGCGGTGTCCAAGCATGCTGAAGCACACAGTGCACAGAAGTCGCCAACTGTCTGCAGAGTCAATAGCTAAAAACCTCCAAACTTTGTGTGGCCTTCAGATTAGCACAACAGTGCATAGAGCGCTCCATGGAATGGGTTTCCATGGCCAAGCAGCTGCATCCAAGCCTTAAATCACCAAATGCAATGCAAAGCATCGGATGCAGTGGTGTAAAGTACGCCGCCACTGGCAGTGGAGACGTGTTCTCTGGAGTGACATATTATATTTCTCTGTCTGGCAATCCAATGGACGTGTCTGGATTTGGCGGTTGCCAGGAGAACGTTCGTTGCCTGACGACATTGTGCCAAGTGTAAAATTTGGTGGAGGGGGTATTATGGTGTGGGGTTGTTTTTCAGGGGTTGGGCTTGGCCCATTCCTTCCAGTGAAGGGAACTCTGAAGGTGTCAGCATACCAAGATATTTTGGACAATTTCATGCTCCCAACTTTGTGGGAACAATTTGGGGATAGCCCCTTCCTGTTCCAACATGACTGCACACCAGTGCACAAAGCAAGGTCAAAAAAGATATGGATGAGCGAGTTTGGGGTGGAGGAACTTGACTGGCCTTCACAGAGTCTTCATTTCAATCCGAGACACACTCCTAAACCACATGAATAGCCTTCCCAGAAGAGTTGAAGCTGTTATAGCTGCAATGGGTGGGCCAACTCAGTATTGAACCCTACAGACTGGGATGCCATTAAAGTTCATGTGCGTGTAAAGACTTTATACACACACACAATACTTTTGGCAATATTGTGTGTGTGTATGTATGTGTATATATATATATATATATATATATATATACACATACATACACATACACACTGTATATACACATACTTTCCATCCTGGCTGACTTGTAAGGCTTTGAGAATTGCTTCCATCTAGTGCATTTATCAGTCACTTTATTAGGTACACCTTGATAGTACCGGGTTGGACCCCCTTTTGCCATCAGAACTGCCTTAATTCTTCGAAGCATAGATTCAACAAGGTGTTGGAAACATTCCTCAGAGATTTTGGCTCATTTTGACAGATGGCATCACACAGCTGATGATTTATGGGCTGCACATTCATGATGTGATTCTCCCAGTACACAACATTCCAAAAGGTGCTCCATTGGATTGAGATCTGGTGACTGTGGACGCCATTGGAGTGAATGAATCATTGTCATGTTCAAGAAACCAGTTTGAGATGATTTGAACTTTCTGACATGGTGCATTATTCTGCTGAAAGTAGCCATCAGAAGATGGGCACACTGTAGTTATAAAGGGATGGGCATGGTCAGCAACAATACTCAGGTAAGCCATGGCATTTAAACGATACTCAATAGGTACTAAGGGGCCCAAAGTGTGCCAAGAAAATATTCCCCAAACACCATTACACCACCACCAGCCTGAACTGTTGATACAAGGGAGGATGGATGCATGCTTTCATGTTGTTTACGCCATATTCTGACCCTGCCATCTGAAGGTCACAGCTGAATTCGAGACTCATCAGACCAGGCAACATTTTTACAATCTTCTATTGTCCAATTTTGGAGAGCCTGTGTGAATTGTAGCCTCTGTTTCTTCTGTTCTTAGCTGCCAGGAGTGGCACCCGTGGTGGTCTTCTGCTGCTGTAGCCCATCTGCTTCAGGGTTCAACGTGTTGTGCATTCAGAGATGGTATTCTGCATACCTTGATTGTAATGAGTCGTTATTGAGTTACTGTTGCTTTTCTATCATCTCGAACCAGTCTGCCCTTTCTCCTCTGACATCAACAAAGCATTTTTGTCCACACAACTGCCACTTACCAGATATTGTCTCTTTTTGGACCATTCTCTGTAAACCCTAGAAATGGTTGTTTGTGAAAATCCCAGTAGATCAGCAGTTTTTGAAATACTCAGACTAGCCCGTCTGGCACCAACAACCATGCCTCGTTTAGTCACCTAAATCCCCTTTCTTCCTCATTCTGATGCTCGTTTTTAACTTCAGCAAGTCGTCTACACCACGTCTACATGCCTAAATGCATTGAGTTGCTGCCATGTGATTGGCTGATGAGCAATTTGTGTTGCCAAGCAATTGAACAGGTGGACTTAATAAAGTGGCCGGTGACTGTATATCAGGTTTGAAGGCAAGCCAGGCATCTGAAACCGTTTTCTGCAACCCTTACCATCATTGGCACCAGCTGCTCTAAAAATGAATAACAGCGAGTGTATTTGCTTAAGGTGACAGTTATTGTTGACAGATGTGGCTCCCAATAGGAGACTCTCCAGTGTCTGGGAGGATAAGGTTTTGAAGTTTGGTTTTCAGACCTATAGTGCTTAACATACAAAGGGTTTCCCAGTGCACATAGTCTTCTAGTGCTTCACTGAATCAAGTTCCTGACATTCCCCTAGAATAGGGTAGGGACATTTTATAGAGGACCACAAAGGCAATGAAAAAAACTGTCGCCAAGAAATCTTGAATAGCAGAGCAATTGCTATGAGTGTTCAGTCTGTTAATGTTCCTTTACTGTCTCTTGCAGGCAATAATGCTGATGGGAAACCTGTATTTCTCAAAGATATCTGGCCCACCAGAGATGAAATACAGGCTGTGGAGTGCAAATATGTTATACCAGGAATGTTCAAAGAAGTCTATGAAAAAATTGAGGTATTTTTATTCAGTTTTATGTCTTCTTTATATTTTGGCATTCAATTATCTACCATCCCTACAAAGACTCCATACTCAATACACAAAATCAAATTTAATGCATTAAAGCCTAATCTTTTTAGATGCTGAAAATAGTTTTTTTTTATTTTGTATTTGAATAGAAATACTAGCTTATCCCATGCTTTCAAATTAAGTCCGCTTGTGAATGGAATCCAAGCTGTCCATATACAGTTAGCACTATTCAGGACTATGAAGATTTCTGAACAACAATTTACTGGTTAAAAATGGTTACAGTGGTTTGATAATAGAGACACAGAAGATTTTTATGCACGGTGTTGCATTGGACTCTATTTATTTAAAGGCTTTAATTTATGAATGACATTGGTGATATTATTTATGTTTTTTGTTGTAGTGCCTATATATTTCTTTTTTTGTTTTTCACTTGGAGTGATTGTGTATCCCTATAGGTGGGCAGCTTCACTCTATTTATGTATTTAATTGGTGGGGGCATGCGCCTTTATTTATAATTTAATTGTAATGGGTAAATATCATGGTAGAGATGGGTAAATTTAGCTTGTATTCATCTTGAACTGCACAGGTAGAAGGGGGCAGAAGTGGATAATACCCCAGTAAGTGCACTTACGCTTTAAAATGAATTACATCTTGGGGACCAATTTGATGTGGTCCTGAAGGGAATGTATAGTGGTTTTCTTCATATTTTTATTAGCCAGTAAAGCAGCCCATAGTACAGATGGTCCAATTAAATTGTGTTGAGCAGAGCTGGTAAGCTTCATTATTACCTAGAAAAGTCAAAAACTGGACCATTCAGAACAGCCTGGGGGCAGATGCAGGCTGCTGCAGGTATATTGTGCCCCCTCTGTGTGACTGTACTTCATACCTGTTACCATGTTGTTGATCCACTTGCCCACTTCGTGTTGAAGAAATGTAAACACTATGGAAGTGCCAGTACTGATATATCATTATAATCTACATTTTGAATGTGGATACTTTGGGGTACATTTGTGTCTTTTTTTTTTTTTTTTCCTATGGTTGTTTAATCTGTTGCTTCTTTTATTTTAAAGGATAAGTTCACCTTTTAACAAAAAATAATAAATGCACATATTTTTTTTTGCAAGTAAAAAAATGTGCATTTATTATTTTTTGTTTTGGGAGCCTGGACAGCTTAGCACCAGCAATTAGCAGACCACTGGTGCCATACAGGACTCCTGCATACCTGTCAGTGTATCTGTGTTCTTATACCTCATACCGGCAAGCAGATGCACAATGAAAGGAAGAATCAATGAACTGCCACAGCGCTCAACAGCATCGTGGTAGTTCATTGAGAATACTGTGAATGAGTGACACGCCAGGTGGGTGGAGCCCTCTTCTTTTTTTTTTTTTTTTAAATTCTGACAGCTAGCAGGGAGGAGAAGATTCCCTTGCTAGCTGTCATTACGGGGAGCAGGGAGGAGCCAGGGCCAGTCCGTTCATAACATTTTACACCCTGAATATGGGTGTAACATGTTACAAATGTGAACATATCCTTTAAAAATAATCTAGGAGTTATTTATTTTCTACATTATCTGCTATGATAATGAACATACTGTATGCCCACGTGTTTAAAAAGTTTCCCTTAAAAGTTTTAAGTTCATTGACAATTTTGAGATTTATTCTCAATGAAGCAGAAAAAATGGGTGTGCAGTCGCTATTGGCCCCACAGTCAACCAAAACAACAAATGTGCCTACGATCAAAGAACAGACTCATAGATTAATGCTAACATATTTGAATGTAAAATGCACTCGCATGTTGTAATTTTTATTTTCAGAAAGTGAATGAGAGCTGGAATAATTTGAAAGCACCAACTGATCAGTTATATCCTTGGGATTCAAATTCAACCTACATCAAATCTCCTCCTTTCTTCGATAACTTGGTATGTGTTTATTTGTTCGATGTGATTGTAAAGATTGAATTTTTATTTTTTTATAAATCATAAACATATTATACTTGTGGTTTTGCACAGAGCAGCCCCAATCCTCTTTTCAGGTCTCCCGCTGGCACTCCTGGCCCCTGCCCCCTCTGTGTGCCCACCATAGCAAGCTGCTTGCTATGGGGGCACTCACGCAGGCTCGCTCCCGAGCTGGCTCTGTGTGTCCATAAGACACTCAGAGTGGGGCTTGGCCCTGCCACTTGCTCCCTCCTCATTGGCTGTGATTGACAGCAGCGAGAGCCAGTGGCTTTTGCTGCTGTGTCTGAGCCAATGAGGAGGGAGAGAGCCTTCTTGCTCATTGATGTATCGAAATCACGCTCAGGTAAGTATTGGGGGGCTGAGGGGGATCCGCATGCAGAAGGTTTTTTTTTTCCCTTTATGCAGAGAATGCATTAAGGTAAAAAGCTTTCTGCCATTAGAACTAATTTTAAAGGTTTAGGATCTGGGACTGTCTTTCTAATCCTTCTTTTCACTTTGTGAGTGGCTAATGGTGAATAAGCATGTAGCTAGTTGAGTGTCAGATATGTAGGTCTTATTGACTAAGCACATGCATCAGTTTGTGGTCATCACTCTTCCTTTTGCATTGGATGTAACAGATGATGTCTACCTTCTATGATTGGCCCTTAACCCTCCTAGCGGTCTGATTATGTCCATATTTCTGTGCTGAAAGCGGTACTTTTTTTACATGGAAATATGTATTTTTTTTATTGTAGGCCTGTAATTTTTTAGGAATAACTCACTGAAATCTGTCCGAACAAGAGTCTAGTAAACATTCTGGGTATGATAAAACTTGAAACACAAAATCCTAAATTATAATTTAATAAATAATCATAAAAATAATATAATAAATTTAATTCAATAATGTAATCAAACCAAAAACACTGAAATTTGAAATATAGCGCCAAGTTCGCACATCACTGAGCAAAGTCGCAAAATCGTTTTCAGTGTCTGATGACGAATTTCCCCACGAATCATTATCACTCAATTCTTTAAGTGGTTCTGATTTACTATCGCTGTTCTCTAGCCGGTCTAAAACCGCTTTTGACCAAAAGGGATGCTTTTTGGACGCCATGGACTTTTCTAAGTTTCCAGGCAGAAAGAACAGTCAAAATGCAGGCAGGGCACAGGACAAAGCACTCGGGATAAAATGTATGTGAAATGGTTTGATACAGTTCTGTTTTACTATGTCAAATTCATTTCTAAGAAAAGGACAGTTTCTGAAAATTTTTAAATTTGCCACTGTTCCGGCTCCCGTACATCCCGACGCTCGCAGGGACCGGAACACGGAAGCCAGATGCCAGCATCGGCCGGAGGAGATGGCCGGGGACACGGCAGGGGACGCATCGCAGGAGCGAAGGACAAGGTAAACCCTGCAGGGAATCCCTGAGCAGTGCCGCATGGTAAGCCTGAGTGTAGCTCGGGGTTACCGCTTTTGATACTGAAACTTTACCCCGAGCTACACTCAGGAATACCGCCAGGGAGGTTAAGGGAGGGATAGACCACTATATAGTGGTGTGCTACACTACAAGTAACTAACTACGAGTAAGGCCTTGTTTGACTGAAACGCGTTAGTGTTGCTTGTCTTCTGGAACGTTTTTATACTGTGCATTCTAATACAGTCTCAACAATTTATCCTCACCTTTTTCCCAATCCTATATGATTGACTTATTGGTTCAGCGGGTGGAGACCGCAGGAGTCGCATTGTGAGATCTATACTCCTGGAATATGTTATGAGGGCTGCAGCACTCATCTTTTTGCATGTGTAGCTAGTGGAGTGTCTGGTCATCTGATTTGCCCATACTGGTTCCAAGTTAGTGACTCACTAAGCAGTACACAAGTCAGCTATTAAGCATGCACCTTCAAATATAAGTCATCTGTAGCAGCTCCCATTGTTCTGCAATTATAGGTCTTTTTAAAGCACAGAAACGAAGACTAGTGTGGTAGGTAGAGATAAGTGTTGCCAAAATATCATTTAAAGGCAACTTTATCTGGGTACTGTGATTCCTCCATGGTTTTTAAGAATCACCAATTTGTAATGAAGAATTATTTATTATATAAAACAATTACTTTTTAGGAACAGTAATTTCTGTCAGTATGGCTAGTGTTGTAATGTACTGTGCTCTAAATATTTGTTACCTACACGGCACAATTCACTAAGCTGTGATGATTATTTATCTGACAATTTTATGTTTAGCAAGGACAGTTAAAGCCAAAAAAACAGTTACATGGCTGAAAATAACGCTTTTTATAGTAAAAGTATTATAGCGGAATGAATTTAGCCTCTTCTGTTTTTCTTTAGACAATGGAACTTGTGCCTTCTAAACCCATCAATGATGCCTATGTCCTCCTAAACCTGGGTGATTCTGTAACTACTGACCACATTTCTCCTGCCGGGAATATTGCAAGAAATAGTCCTGCCGCTCGCTATTTAACCAATCGGGGGTAAGAAAATAACATGTGTAGTGCCATGTATGAGGTATTTGACTTTACCCAAGCCTGATTTTTATCGCCTGTAAGTTGATTGAAGATCCCACAGTATACTTGTCTACATCCTTCTGTTCTGCAGCTCACTTTGTCTGTGCTAATGTTTCAGACCTGATCTTTTTTGAAAGCTTTCAATACCCAGACTAAAGGGATTGAACTCAAAAGGTCATAGAATGGAACCCAAGTATGCTGGTACATGTAATAGAAATTGATGACACATCATCAAAAATCCTGATCCACGTACATGTTCTATGTCAATAACTTAATAAGTATCGAAGTCACTGGATCAGCATGACAGCTAGGTAATTAAACATTTCAGGACTGGCCAACAGTAGCAGTCTTTATACTACAGTGTTTCCCCATCAACTTTCAAAATATTTAAATCAACCCTGTCATGAAATAAAAACATCCTACACCTGTAAAATAAGTGAGGGAATACTTACCTTTCCCACTACCAGAATGTTGTTCTGTTCAGTAGAAATCTTCCTGTACAATCCTCATTCACACCAACACTTCCCAGAATTGTTAATCTCCTGGGTTCCTCACAGCTTCCATTGGTTCTGCCTACTGACCTCCATGTTACTGATGTATCCTGTAATGAGCGGAGCTGTGGAGGACCCAAGAGATCAATTCTCCTGGAATTACCATTTTCTTTATTGTAGGTTTCTGCTGAAAAGAGCATTCTGACAGCACAGACAGTAGAAAAGGAAAGCACTCACTCTGTTATTTTGCAAGTACACCTGTTTAGGAAACTTTAATAACCAGGCTTTTTTGAGTAGGTTGAATCCTGAGTCTTTTTTCTTTAAAAAAAAAAAGAAAAAAAGTTTGAATTAACATGTTACAGTAATGATATAATTTGTCCTTCTCCTTCCAGTTTAACTCCAAGAGAATTCAATTCTTATGGGTCACGTAGAGGGAATGATGCTATCATGGCTAGAGGCACATTTGCCAATATCCGCTTGTTTAACAAGTTCATCAACAAGCAGGCTCCTTTAACTACCCATTTTCCTTCCAATGAAACGGTAAATACCTCATATTTTGGACAAATTATATATTTGCATTTCAACCATGATTAAGTTGTTTTCTTGCAGTTTAGTTTTAAAATATCATCAATAAAATAAACATTTATATCCACATTATTATTATTATTATTATAATACAGGATTTATATCGCCAACAGTTTGCTCAGCGCATTTCTTGTCATTACTAATACACCTGTGCACTTGACTAAAACCCACAAATGAGAGTGACAGAGAATATGCTGATGACATAAGATCTTCTTCAAAAGATGTCATCACTAAGTCACTATCTAAATTAAAGTGGTTGTAAACCCATACATATACCCAGTGAAGTCTCAGGTGATACACAGAGATGAAAAAAATCCTCCTACACAAGTTGTACCTGTCTGTCTACAACTGTCTTTCCCCTACATCCATTCAAAGTACAGAATTTACACAGGATCTCTCAGCTCTGAAAAGCATGGGGCGGAGACCTGAAGTTACATCAGTGAGGAGAGCTCCGAGAGCTGATTGGAGGAAAGGGACACACCCCCTCCACACAGGAACAGAGCTGAAGCAGAGGAATGAGGCAGCAGACAGAAATGACACTTAGTGCTCTGGATTGAGACAAGTACACACTTATAGAGGGAAATTGTTTGTTCATATTTCATGCCTGAGGTTTACAACCACTTTAGAAATCCTATGCAAATTTATATTCAACAAGCATAGACTAAAATAAGAAACTCAGTCTTTCTTTCTGTCCAGTTAGTGGGTGATTGATATGATATGAGTGACTCGAGTGCTTTATTTGACAGATTCATGGCCTACCTACATAATGTACTTTATGCCCCTTCTGTTGTGTCTGATATTTCTCAGTGTGTATGTGTATGAATCTTACACCACAGACATTTCAGAAGGGTAGAAGGGATATGTAGAAAGTAAGTGATATTTTGGCATCAGTTGCATCTTGTTAACTCAAATATGTTGATGGGATTTCCCTGATAAACTGTAGTACAAAAAATGCCATTTTCGTGTATTTATCAACCCATTATAGTTGTTTGAAATGGCTTGGCTTATTGGACTGTGTATGTAATCAACGTGACTGTGCAATAAATACTTTTAATAATCATTGGATTCCTTTTTTTTTTTTTTTCTAGCTTGATATTTTTGATGCAGCTGAGAGATATCAACAGGCTGGCCATAATTTAATCCTCTTAACTGGTAAGGAATATGGATCAGGGAGCTCCAGAGACTGGGCAGCCAAAGGACCTTTCTTGCAGGTAAACTTATTTGGTAGGACCTGTAATGTCGCATGACATCACTAAAAGTAAACCTGTAAAGTGAGATACATAAAGACTTTTGTTGCTGACCTGGAACAGTTAAGCAGCCCAGGATATCTGACTCTGTTGGCTGCATGCCTATTCCAGATCAGTGACTCAAAAAGGCAGTGAAATGTTGATAGCCAGGCAGCTAACATTTTCAGAAGCTCGGTAGTGGTAGCTCCCATATTTCACTAGGTACAGGTTTCCTTCAAACTAGAGATACAAGACAAAAAAACTCAATAGAAAATGATAATAATATGTACAATTAGTTAAAAATGTGTAATAATTGAACATTGCCAATACTTATTTTTGGCTGGCTCAGCAGTTGTATGAGAATAACTATTTTTAATTGTGATACTCAACAGATGTTGTTTTTTTCCAAGAATAATGTACATTTTGTATACTTTGCTTATGACTCCTTGAAGCATTATGGTATTTTGGACCTCCTTTAAGATCAACCAGATATTATTAGAATCAGAAGCCTGGTGGTTTAGACCGGTAATATGATATGACCAGATTGGTGCCTAGTCCTAAAATTGTTGCAGCTTGCCAAGTTACAGTTGAATCAGCCAGCAGTGCGACCACAACCCTGCCAAAAAAAGCAATTTGGACTTTTGATTGATAAAGGACACTGTACCCATTTTTTTCTTTTCAGCATAATTTTTAATGTTATTTTAAAGAGCACCTGTCATTTTATTTAAAAGCACATACTGGATGTTATTATTTGTTGATGTTATGCACTTTATATTTGGGAGGATTTGCACTATATTTTCATTGTAGAGGTCAGAGCTAACACTCTTAAATTGTTTCCATAATAATAATGTTTTTTACTTTGAGAACAGCTGCTGCACTGATCCATAATTCTGTGACGCAGTTCAGTAATATTGTTTAATCTTTATAAGACTTATTGTATTTCCCAGGTAAAACTCCAGCCTACCAACACTGTATATAACAGCATGGTTAAGGTCTCACTGCTGGTATTTCCTGTGAAAGATTGGAATTTGTTTGTGTAGCTATGTGGAAACCCCTCTAAAACAGGAACTTCATTTCACCAATATTCCTCCTGGGATATGTAACGTATATATCCTAGGAGGCTTCATAGCATTGAAGACATCGCTCTCGCCTAGTCAACAGTGGCGGCTTGATGGTTGCAGTGGATAAAAAGATAGAAAAATTAAACAAAAACAGAAAAAAAATGCAGATTTTTGTTCGCACAAGAGGAACACAAGGATGCTGGGTGCACCCAGCGGTGAAATTCTACATTAAGATACTAATCTGATGCTTAAAACTCTGCATTGTATATTAAACCAAGGACTTTTTTCAGGTCTAGTGTCACTCACACACTCTAATATGTATATTTTATACAGGGTATTAAAGCTGTCCTTGCTGAGAGCTATGAGCGCATTCACCGCAGTAACCTAGTTGGAATGGGTATAATCCCTCTACAGTATTTGCCAGGAGAAAATACAGAGGCACTAGGACTCACTGGTAAAGAGCGTTACACCATTCTTATTCCTGAAGACAAAGATCTCCGGCCTGGCATGAATGTTGAGATAAAGGTAAGTTCTTTTGATGATTTACACCTCAGTGTAAACTGGTGTAGGCAGCAGGCTGTGCAGGTACTTCTTTGTAAATGGCCATATTCCCTCTATGTGTGCTAATAGGTACCGTATTTTTCGCTCCATAAGACGCACCTGACCATAAGACGCACCTAGGTTTTAGAGGCAGAAAACAGGAAAAAAAAATTCTGAACTAATGGACTGCAGACATAGTACAGGAGATGACCAGAGACTGCAGACATAGTAGAGGAGATGACCAGAGACTGCGGACACAGTACAGGAGATGACCAGAGACTGCGGACACAGTACAGGAGATGACCAGAGACTGCAGACACAGTACAGGAGATGACCAGAGACTGCGGACACAGTACAGGAGATGACCAGAGACTGCGGACACAGTACAGGAGATGACCAGAGACTGCGGACACAGTGCAGGGGATGACCAGAGACTGCGGACACAGTACAGGGATGACCAGAGACTGCGGACACAGTACAGGGATGACCAGAGACTGCGGACACAGTACAGGGGATGACCAGAGACTGCGGACACAGTACAGGGGATGACCAGAGACTGCGGACACAGTACAGGAGATGACCAGAGACTGCGGACACAGTACAGGAGATGACCAGAGACTGCGGACACAGTTCAGGGGATGACCAGAGACTGCGGCCACAGTACAGGAGATGACCAGAGACTGCGGCCACAGTACAGGAGATGACCAGAGACTGCGGACACAGTGCAGGAGATGACCAGAGACTGCGGACACAGTGCAGGGGATGACCAGAGACTGCAGACACAGTGCAGGGGATGACCAGAGACTGCGGACACAGTACAGGAGATGACCAGAGACTGCGGACACAGTGCAGGAGATGACCAGAGACTGCGGACACAGTGCAGGGGATGACCAGAGACTGCGGACACAGTGCAGGGGATGACCAGAGACTGCGGACACAGTGCAGGAGATGACCAGAGACTGCGGACACAGTGCAGGGGATGACCAGAGACTGCGGACACAGTACAGGAAATGACCAGAGACTGCGGACAGCACAGGGATGACCAGAGACTGCGGACAGCACAGGGATGACCAGAGACTGTGGATAGTACAGGGGATGACTGCTGACCTTTGGGGAGGGGGGGGAGCGGGTACCTGAATTTGACAGATACCCGCTCCTACTTCCGCGGAGTTGTTCTTTCATCTTACCTGTTCCTCTATCCAGCCGCGCGCTGTCTTCCCGGCTTCTGTAATGGCGCTCGGCATGACAGCCGGGTGCCCAGTGCGCATGAGCGAGAAGCACTTGCGCTTTGTGATTGGTCCGGCGGCTTCTGGGATCTCTCATGTGTCCCAGGTGCCGCCTTACCATTCACAAAAAGCACCGCTTCCTGCGCATGCGCACTTGGCACATGGCTGTCATGCCCACACTACAGAAGCCGGGAAGACCGCGCCGCTGGATAGAGGAACGGGTAAGATGAAAGAACAACTCCACGGAAGTGGGAGCGGGTATCTGTCAAATTCAGGTACCCGCTCCCCCCCCCCCCCCTCCCCAAAGGTCAGCAGTCATCTCTATAAGGTCCCGCTGTAGAGCTGAGCGGCCGGCCCGGTATTCTGACACGGCGGCAGTGGAAATACCGGACCGGCCGCTCCATATTCGCTCCATAAGACGCACTGACATTTTCCCCCCTTTTTTGGGGGGAAAAAAGTGCATCTTATGGTACGAAAAAGACGGTATTCTCCCTTCATACACATGTTCATTCTCCCCTTTCATCCGACCAGCAGCTTATACTTTTTCTACTCCCTCACCGATCTATTCAGCAAACAAAGAAACTACCATTTATTTCCTGAATGGAAAGCATGCGACTCTCTTTCCTTCCTCCCACATGACCACATTGGTGCTGTGTGATTTGGTTGCTCAGGCCCTCAATGTTGCCAGATAGAGGCAGAACTTTGGTCTTTCTATGTGTAAGCTTCATTTGATAACCCCCCCTTTTAAGATTCTGGTTTTCTGGCTCTCTGACTTTCAGCAAATCAGAATTTCAGATCTGAACAGTTGTTCTGGGCATTTAATCCAGCAACTATTATTTTTAGAAATAACAATTAGCAGTAGCAGCCAGCCTTGTTCTTTGTACAGATATGTGTATATATGGATGACCTTGGCCTTCGAATTGCACAAATGGGGAAAAAAATATAAAAACCTAAAGTGGAACTTTAGGCTACGATGTAAATATTAGTGGACAGGTAGGATTTTTAATGCAGAAAATACATGCTTTGTCTCTTCTGCATCAATCTTCTTACCTGCCTGTGCACCACTGTACAGTAAGCTGCGCAAGTGCAGCTAACTGCACAAATTTGGCAAAGTCAAATCTGATGGAACTCCCGCGCATCTTCACCCAGCCGATGACAGTACCTAGCAATCTGAAGCAGGCTGCCCAAATATGTCAGCAGCCGGTGGTGAGTATTGGGAATGGAGCTTTGCTGTATTCTAGGTGAGTATGGTTACGCTCAAATTTTTTTTTTTTTTTTTTTTGCTTCAGCATACCTGTAGATAGGTTATGGACTACTATTTCCAGGATAAATAACAAGCAATGTTAATTTTCTTTCTCTACAGCTTGATACAGGAAAAACGTTTGACGCTATAATGAGATTTGACACCGACGTGGAGCTCACTTATTACCGCAATGGAGGCATCCTGAATTACATGATCCGTAAAATGGCTAACTCTGTTTAATATAAAAGACCAGATGACCTGTCTTCAAAGATACCTATAGAAATTATATACTGATCATCAGATATCAAACACTTCTGCAGACTTAATTGACAGTATACTGAGAATGAACAGCTGTAAAAGGCAACCTCAGGGCCCTATGGGAAAGTAAAGTTTATTTTGTCTGGTTTCTCATGGCTGTCCAGATTTAGTACTGGTAAGCCTGACAGAATGAGTCACAGTCATGTTTTTGTGTTTTACCAAACAAAAAATACAATAAAGTTTCATCGTTTAGATTACTTTTTCATCATTGACTTCCGTCCAGTGTCTGTGGGTACCTTTTTAAAGGGTGGAGACAAGCAATAAGTCGTATTGTATTTTATCTACTGCACCGTGTATAGCATACCTTGTTGATAGTAATTTTTGGCCTAAGATGGTAGAATGTTGGTCCAGGAGGTGGCATTAATGACAAGTTTCCCAATGATTATTATAATTTGGTATTAAACTTAGCATACTCAATGATAACATTTATTTCGGAAATATGGAAACCTACTGCCTTTGCCCCCTACCCTTCATCAGTATGGATGAGAGGGGTTCTCTTCTCTACTCTTCCCTGAAGCTATGCCGATTGACTTCGCTTAGATTTAAAAGTGAAGCTTAGACTCGGCCACTCGTGTTCCTTATAGGCACAGTGCTTCCCCAGTTCCGTTTCTAAACCACAGAATCCCACTGAAAAAGCTGAGCTTCCTGAAGTGCTCCACTAGGCCTCAGAACTGGTTAAAAGGGTTTAAAGCCACCTGCCCCCTTGGCACTAATTGCAGAGCACAAATGCAGGAATTCCCTACTTTCCCAAAGAAAGGCTGAAACCACATTTAAAAACCCATTTATCATGAAAAAATATTTGCACAGGTTTTTTGTTTTTTTTTCAGTTTTCATATCCAGCTTTTTGTCATTAAGTGACAGGACTGTATCAGAGTTTCAGACTACTGCAATCCTGTCTCTTACCTCTTTTGGTCACTTGCTTATACTAACTAGTATCAGATCCTTTCACAGAGGTATAAAGTGCAGACAGATCTTATTCCCCTCTGCTATGTCCAAAAGCCAGGCCATTCTGAAAGGTCAAAACCTTTGACATTTTCTGGTAGTCTTGGAGAGCTTACCTATCCCCTCCTGCCTCCATGTATTCCTACTGGCCACTGAGGCAGCTCTTTGAATTGATTGGCCAATAGGAGGGGGATTGGCAGCTGAAAGCTCTGATACTTTCCAGAAGAGTCACAACTTTTCCTTTCCTGCTTGACCTAACATTTGGACATAGCAAGGCAATAAGGACTTGTATGTGTAGTATACCAGCTTCAATTGGGTGGTGGGGGATCAACAATTTCCTCATTTACAGAATTGTATGGAAGATTCCAAAGTAGGTATGCTCTCATAGGCAAAGTGGAATTGGCAATATTATGTTGCCCAGCAAGGACCTGTATTGAGTGTTGGACAACCCTTCCATCCTGGAAAACTGCTCATGTATACCTGAATTACAGGTATACAGTTATCTCTATTAGAACCAAAAAACTGTTTCAGGTTAAGAGGGCTCTGCAGGGCATAAGGATTTAAACATTGCACTTTCTGTGTAAAAACAAAAGCTTTCCCATATAGATATGATGTTGAATAGGAATTGTAAAAGTGCTGCGACTGTGTGTAAAGATGGTAACCCATAGCAACCATTCATATTTTGAGTGTACTGTGGTCACTAGAGATTTGTTCTGTTTTGCTTTGGGTTAGTGCATTTTGTAGTTCACTCCAAAAAATCTGAAGGTCTCAGTTGTTTGTACTAGGAAGGAATTGATGTGTTGATTCTGTGTGTCTAGATTACATCTTCTGTTTCACACTTTTTTGCAGTGTTTTTTTGTTTTTTTTTCTTCAAATCCTGGATTATGTGCTCGTTAAAGGCCTTTATCTTTACAAAATTACTTTGTAAAAAAAGAAAAGTCAAAATAAATCTATTTTCAGGAAATGTCTTCTGCCTAATTTTATTATGTCATTTCTTGTATTTCTCAGAAGTTTTATTCATATATAATAAAAGCTTTAGAACGTGATTAAATATCTGTACGTTTAGGGGTCAGCCTGCCCAAAACTGATTTGGTTTGATCATGGTTGAGTCAGCTGCTAGTTTCTCTTGCTTTTTGAAGACCCTGGTGTGACAGTAGTGAGGTCTGGGTACCCCAAAACTGAGTTAGTTTTAAATATACAGGATTCAGCATTTCATATACAACCCTCTTCAATGAAATTCATGATCTTTCTTAGCAGAGATCATACAGTCTCTCAGTATCCTAAAACCCAGTGAGAAAGGGAGGCAGGGCCTTAGGTTAGCTAATGATATCTGGCATGTGTGCTCACAAAGACTGGAGCCTGTTATAAATTGATAATGGCTATTCTCAAACATTTCAGTTATTGACACACACCAGATCAAATAAATACATCGGTTGGCTGCTATTGGGTGGGCTGTGAAACCTCTGGGCAAGCTTAACAAACTTGAATGTTGGTCTTAATTGACCATGGTAAAGCATTTAGACCAATACACAGTTAGGTCTGGCTTTCTGTGACTCCAGGCTGCCCTCCTAAAACAGCCCAGTTCTCGAAGTATGCACAATTTTCATATCTCTGGCTATAATGCAGATATATTTTTAAAGAACCTTTAAACACTATTGTATAGTGAAATAGCAATCATTTTAAGACTAAACACTCCTCTCTTGGAAGGTTTCCAAGAAGTGTACACATACAAGACCTCATAGTCTCTTGTTTGAAGGTTCTAGCAAGGGAGCTCAGCATTCGCATACCCTGGACCAATGAAGGGTGTTTTTTCTTTTGGAGAAGCTCATGGATTGGTGAGGGAGGAAGAGGGCATCTGCCTAGCTAGCCAGATCAGCAAAATCAACCCTAGTGATTTAATGGGGTGACAGATAATGCAGCCAGATCACCCTTACATCCCACAATTTGTCTCTATCAACTCAGGAATTCTGCATAATAATTTGTTGGTTGCCTGAATGTAAAATATGTTAAACCAGAAATATGGATATAATTAGGAAGCTGACTCCTTGCCAAGGTTTGCTGTAAAATACAGTATATAAAACCTTTCAGCACTCCTATCTCCCTCCTCCTACCCCTGGCATTTGGGTGAGGGGAGGGCTTAGAGACACCCTCTAGAACACAGGTGTCGAACTGGCTGCCCTCCAGCTGTTGCCAAACTACAAGTCCCATGAGGCATTGCAAGATTGACCATTACAAGCATGATTCCCAAAGGCAGAGGCATGATGGGACTTGTAGTTTGGCAACAGCTGGAGGGCCGCCAGTTTCACACCCCTGCTCTAGAAGGTCCACAAAATGTTTCTGCATCAGCAGTCTGGAGTGCTGCTTTACCATCAAAACAAAGAATATCAGTCACATGACTTATTTTTTTATTAGAGCCACAGAATCGAATTTGATTAATGCCCATTGACTGAACTTTGCCGAAACCCAAAGAACTCAGTACTTTAAAGGATAAGTTCACCTTTCGTAATGTGTTACGTTACACCCATATTCACGATGTAAGATGGTATGAATGCACCCATTCTGCTCGCTGCCCTACTTTGACATCAAGTGGGGGATCTTCTCTCCACCCCCTAGCTGTGAAATTTAAAAAAAAAGTCCTCTGCGAATGAGAAACCACAATTCCCGACAGCCTTAGCAGCTGTCGGCTTGTAGTTCTCAATGAACTACCACGATAGTTCTTTCATTCTTCCTTTCAGTATATCTGCTTGCCCGTACATCCCGTATGGGCAAGCAGATATACTGACAGCTCTGCAAGAGACCTGCATGGCACCAGCGACCTACTGATCGCGGGAGCAATGGTTTACAGGCTCCTGCAACAAAAACTAAATAATGCACATTTTTTTTTTTTATCTGCAAAAAAATATGTATTATATTTTTTTTAGCAAAAGGTGAACTTGCCCTCCAGAGGATTTACCCCCCTTCCTGACCACGCCATTTTTTGCGTTACTTTAACTGACAATTGCGCAGTCATGCAACGCTGCACCCAAATGAAATTTATGTCTATTTCCCACGAATAGAGCTTTCTTTCGGTAGTACTTGATCACCTGTGTTTTTTGTTTTTGTGCCAAAAAAAAATAGACTGACCATTTTGAGAAAAAACTATATTTTTGAGTTTTGCTATTAAACATGTCCAGTAAAAAATTTTAAAAATCAAATTTCGTCATAAATTAAAGCCAAAATGTATTCTGCTACATGTCTTTGCTAAAAAATAATCCCAATACATGTAAATTAATTGGTTTACATGAAAGTTATAGCATTTACAAATGGTAGTGTGTATATACAGTATACTGGTATTTGTTTTATTTTTTAATTTTTACTAGTAATGACCGTGATCAGCGACTTATAGCGGGACTGCGGCGGGAATTCTGACACTGGGGGGAACTGACTTGATGTCACTGGCATCCCCAGTGACACCAATACAGTGATCAGTGCTAATAAGTCATAACTGTCATTGCAGATATTATGATCTGTTTGTGTTTCCAAAAAAAAAAAAAAACCATGGTGGCAGCTCTTTGGTGTGTAACAGGTTAAAGGTGTAGTTAACTAAACCCATTGTTGATCACTCTCAGTCTGCTAGACCTAGATTGTGGTCATATGAGCTGGAAATTTTTTGTGCAGGGTGAGTGTTTAGAGCATTATTGTGCTGTATTGGTAGCAGCAAGACAAGATCTGGTCTGCTGTTTGGCTGACACCACTGTTGTCATATCCAGTAGTGTGATCTCAGAACTGGAGTCTCCATACCTGCCCCCCCCCCCCCTTGGAGACCTGGTGTAATGGTTGTGTGTACCTGGCACCTGAAAGAATGTGTGTGTAGCAGACATTTTGTTCAGGTCACAAGTCTTCCATGCCCTTTTGTCAGAAGAGAATAATGGCCACAGTGACCTTCTCCTTTCTCCCCCTCCCTCCTCCTTTCAACTCGTACAATCCACAACATCTTAGCTGCTGCCACACACCCCTTATTCTGGTATGAGGATCTAACCCCCAATGTACATCACAAGGCCCATAATAGTGTCTGACTTTGCCTATTCAGTGACTAGAAAGTTAACAGACATTGGAATCCATAGAATACACGTCTGTCTTTCGGTAAAACCCATCATCCCAATATGTTCCATTATTCTGACTATACTGTCATGATTTCAGAAGTTAAAGTCATATTCATCTTTTTCCGTTGTTGGGTAGCATTTGAACCCAAACACCCCTATGCTAATAGGTACCTGAGTGTATTAGGCCTCCACACCCCTCCTATGAGAAATAGATATCTGAGACCTGTCATATCTATATCCATTGTGAAGCTAATTTCATGCTGCACAATAATATCCAGGGTAGCCGGCTGTACCTTGCAGATATTCAGAGTTCTTAAAACTTATACAAGACTGTATCTGGGACGGGTTTATAAATGAGTGACCTCCCATCAACTACCCCTTAAACCAGATGAGTGGTCAGATGGCCTATGTCAACACCCCTTTGATGCCATAGAAAAGGGGAATGCCAGGACACTTTGACAGTTCTCGTTTAACATCAAACCAAGAAACGCTTAACTAGACTTGAGAGAGCCATTGTACCATCTTTGCTTATCCATTGCACTCTGCAGACCAGGACATTGTTAAGCATTCTTCATTTTCAATGCCTTTTTATTTCTCTGTTGCCTTGTTGTCTCTTTTTTTTTCCCCTTTGTAACACCCTTTTTCTGTAACTATTTTATTTGATACTTTTCAAAATAGGGTTTCATAATGAAAAGGTCAAAATGGTGCAAACAAAAGCAATAAGCAATAATGCGAATGTATCCACCTTGTACTAAAATACCAAATAGTGAAAATAAAAACAAATAGTGGAAATAGTATAATATAGTAACCAATAAATGTTATCAACATTCATAAGTGACCACCACATTACACATCAAAAAGATAAAAGCAAGCGTACAGTAAAAATTATATTAATAAAAATATTACTGATGACTGCACAGACAGTCCATATAAATGAAAGTCCTTGATGCGATGACGCAACACCCAAATCAAAGACCTCCAAATTCAGTGCAAATAAACAAAGTAAGTGCTCAGTGGGATGAGTGACTGCACATACAGTCCGTATGAAGCACAGTCCTCCGTATAGTGAAGTGACATCCAAATGTGGGAAAGACATCCGTGAGATCCTTCATCAATATGCACTCACCAGAACTAAGATCAAATGAGCTTCCAACAAATGACACTCCAAGACAATCATTTCTCCTCCTCTCAGGGCTGGTGTCCTAAAAAGGAGCTCACTACATGGAGCCGAAATTGGAGGTACATAGTGTAGTAGTTTATTTAAAAGCAAACATATGCATACAATCCATGTGGAATAAAAACTGTGGCCACACTTATGGACTCCGTGACGTGACATCAGCACATAGGCTCCTCCCTGATGTGTTTTGTGCACACTCATGTTCTCAAAGGGACCCACCTCCTTGTGACACTATTGCAAACTAAAGAATCCCTGTTTCTTGAAAAGCGCTACTGTATATAATAAATCTCTGAATATACCTGTCTGTGGTGACTGTGTGTGCAGACGTTTATATTTCATATTTGTTCTTGCTAATATTGTGAAGGTAAGCAAAGCTATCTGGTGGCATGAGTTTAAAGGGTTAATTGCCTAGGTAACTTAACCCAGTGGCAATCACTCTTAGGCTGCTGGCACCTAGATTGTGGTCCTGCGAGCTGGAAAATCTTTGTGCAGGATGCAGCTGAGAGTGGCATTGTTATGTAAGTGAGAGCACGGTGTGAGATTGGACAGTCCCTTGTCACTAATTGGTGAGAAGGGCAGGGGCTGTCGGAACTTTCTCTGTTTGCTGGCAATGCAGCTTTGATTAATCAGAACTCAATTGTTGAGTACTGGGACAGGGTAGGTCCTGGCAGCAGGGCAGAAGGACTGGATGTGTTACACATGCCCTGTGTACGATCTTGATAGCTTTTTGTGCATGTGAAACACGCCCAGAGTCTGCAACTGGTTAAAGTGGACGTCCTGTCAAAACAGAGCTTAAACCTGCTCCCATCCCTATTCTAAGCCTTATACTAACTACCCTGTTAAGAAAAGATGTGTATACTTACCTAATGTAAGGGTGCTCCAGTACGGTCATGTGACCGCCCAAGTGGCCGGCTTTAGGAGAGAAGAGAGAGTAGCAGCAACAGCTGCAGTGCCTGACTGATGTCGTCACCCAATAGACTTCCTATAAGGCATCTCTTGTCCGCGGTCCCTCCTCTTCCCTGAAGCCAGCATTGGGAGCCGCTCACATGACTGGACGAGAGTAGGTAGGGTATATACACCTTTCCTTTAGAGCAGAGGTGTCAAAATGTCGGCCCTCCAGCTGTTGCAAAACTACAAGTCCCATCATGCCTCTGCCTTTTGGTAGTTATGCTTGTAACTGTCAATCATGCAATACCTCATGGGACTTGTAGTTTGGCAACAGCTGGAGGGCCACCAGTTTGACACCTGTGCTTTAGAGGGTAGTTAGTATAGGACTTAGAATGGGGGCAGGAGCAGATTGAAGATTAGGCTTTGGTTGGACTTACACTTTAAGCTTGTGGGTAACTCAACCTTCTTACCTCCTATATAGAACTGAACTATCGGTTTGGCTAGATTGCTCCTTCAAGATACTGTTCTGTCAGTTTATGTTTCCTTTAGCAGTCATATAAGAACTTCTCAGCCAGGGCTCAATTCACTAAAGACTATCTTGTGACACATTTTTTCCAATTATCTCATGAGTTGCTGAAAATGTTAATTCACTATCACCTCATGAGTTATTTACCTCACAAACCAAAAACATGAAGTACAGTGCCTTGAAAAAGTATTCGGACCCCTTGATATTTTCCACATTTTGTCATGTTACAACCAAAAACGTGAATGTATTTTATTGGGATTTTATGAGATAGACCAAAACAAAGTAGCACATAATTGTAGTAAGTGGAAGTGGAATGATAAATGGGTTTCCACATTTTTTACAAATAAATATCTGAAAAGAATAACTCATAAAATGGCTTTAAAGTCAATTTAGTAAAGGAGATAAATAACTAAATGCAGACTTAAATAAGTAGCGGTCCAGCCATGAGGTATTTAAGGAATGTAGAAATATAATAGCCAATATGGAGTAGTCTCTACTTTTTTTGGATCGGTTTCTCAACAGTAATGCATAAAAACCTAAATATGGAAAAACACAGAATCGTTGGGGTTGGTTTACGTAAAGTATACACTAAATTGCCAAAAGTATTGGGACACCTGCCTTTACACGCACATGAACTTTAATGGCATCCCAGTCTTAGTCCATAGGGTTCATTATTGAGTTGGCCCACCCCTTGCAGGTATAACAGCTTCAACTCTTCTGAGAAGGCTGTCCACAAGGTTTAGGAGTGTGTCTATGGGAATGTTTGACCGTTCTTCCAGAAGTGCATTTGGGTCTCCCTGTACAAGGATTTATGACCTATATGCTACCTTATTACCTCTGGATGTAAGTGCTAGTTGTTTTTTCCACAATTTTTTATCTGCTTGCAATTGTAACTCCTGCTGTTATAATAAATACTACACTATTGGAGTTTCCTTTTTCTCTGGGCTCATTTTTTGGAAACTGTGAGCCCCCCACCCCCCATTAAGGTGATCCATGGTAGGAGACGTACACCCATGTGCATGATCCCCCTGGTGGCCGAAGTCCATACTGCATGATGTACCCTATGTGATGATTATACATTATACTGGAATGAGGATATCTGCGCTGGTTGGATGACATCTGGTGACTCAACCCCACCTGACGACCTCACCTGTTTGCAGAGTTCCGGTTCCCAGAGTACCTCTGGAGTAGGTCTTATTTACTCCAACGCACATTAACATGTGCTATCTGGTTAGTACATTATATACTCACTTCTCATGAACCACGGAAGTCACGTTATTTCAAATAACCATCTAAGGAACCACGATTGCCACGTTGCACATTTTAAGACTTTTACTCATTCTTTTATTTTATGTCATGTTTACCTTCAATATGAAGCGCTGCATTCTTTTCAATTATTGTACAATACATTAGAAGATTCAGGTATTTCCTTTATATGCTGGCGGCTGATTTTATATTTTAATATTTACTTTATGCTACCCTAGCGCTCGTATATCCACCGTTTTATTCAAGAGTCTAGTAAACATCCCGGGTAGGATAAAACTTGAAACACAAAATCATAAATTATAATTTAATAAATAATCATAAAAAATAATAATATAATAATAAATTTAATTCAATAATATAATCAAACCAAAAACACTGAAATTTGAAATATAGCACCAAGTTATCACTGAGCAAAGTCGCAAAATTGTTTTCAGTGTCTGATGACGAATTTCCCCACAAATCATTATCACTCATTTCTGCAAGTGGTTCTGATTTACTATTGCTGTTCTCTAGCTGGTCTAAAACTGATTTTGACCTAAAGGGACGCTTTTTGGACGCCATGGACGTTTCTCAGTTTCCAGGCAATAAAAACAGTAAAAATGTAGGCAGGGCACAGGACAAAGCACTAGGGACAAACTGTATGTGAAATGGTTTGATACAGTAATGTTTTACTATGTGATTTTAGTGAATGTCACTTTTTGTCATTTTCAAATTTCCCGCCGTTCCATCCCCCGTACATCCCGACGCTCGCAAGGGATGGAACCCAGAAGACAGATGCCGGCATCTGCCAGATTACATTGCAGGGGACACTGCAGGAGGGACATCGCAGGAGCGCAGGACAAGGTAAGTGATCGAGGGATCGCAGAGCAGCGCCACATGGTATTCCTGAGTGTAGCTCGGGGTTACCACTTGTGGTACTGAAACTTTACCCCGAGCTACACTCGGGAATACCGCCAGGGAGGTTAATATAAGGAGTGTGTCTATGGGAATGTTTGACCATTTCTCCAAAAGTGCATTTGGGAGGTTCACAGGGCCGTCTTTGATTTTATACACCTGTGGCAATGAAGGTGATTGGAACACCTGAATCCAATGATTTGGAGGGGTGTCCCAATACTTTTGGCAATAGTGTATATTTAGTTAGAAAAATGGTGACGTGTTCAATACTTATTTTACCCTCTGTATATAAATATGTGTGATTTTTTTTTCTAAATACTATTTTCATTCAAAATTGACATTTACGAAGATATTTTGTATTTACTTGATTTAACCTAAAACGTTGTTTTTGATACACCACATGTTTAACCTCCCTAGAGGTCTGATTATGTCAGTATTTCTGTGCTCAAAGCAGTACATTTTTTTGCATGGAAATATGTTTTTTTATTGTAGGCCTGTAATTCTTAGGAATAACTCACTGAAATCTGTCTGAACAAGAGTCTAGTAAACATCCCGGGTATGTTAAAATTTGAAACACGAAATCATAAATTATAACATAATAAATAATCATAAAAAATAATATAATAAATTTATTTAAATAATGTAATCAAACCAAAAACACTGAAATTTGAAATATAGCTCCAAGTTCGCACATCACTGAGCAAAGTCGCAAAATTGTTTTCAGTGTGTGATGACGAATTTCCCCACAAATCATTATCACTAATTTCTGCAAGTGGTTCTAAGTTACTATCGCTGTTCTCTAGCTGGTCTAAAACCGCTTTTGACATAAAGGGGCGCTTTTTGGACGCCATGAATGTTTCTCAGTTTCCAGGCAGAAAGAACAGTAAAAATGTAGGCAGGGCACAGGACAAAGCACTCGGGACAAAATGTATGTGAAATGGTTTGATACAGTAATGTTATACTATGAGATTTTAGTGTATTGAGTGAATGTCACTTTTAAAATTTTTGAATTTCCCGCCATTCCGTCCCCGTACGTTCCGACGCTTGCAGGGAACGGAACCCGGAAGACAGATGCCGGCATCGGCCGGAGATGCCCGGGGACGCTGCAGGGGGGACATTGCTGGAGTGAAGGACAAGGTAAGTGCAAGAGGGAATCCCTGAGCAACACTGCAGGGTAATCCCGAGTTAGCTACACTTGGGAATACCGCCAGTGGGGTTAAAGCAGCTTTCCTTTGACTGGTATTCTAGTCACCTTTTTTTTTTTGTATTAATACAGCTGCTGCAGGGACTGCACTGACTTAGTGAGTTGGCATACAGTATTTCTACGATTTAAACAAAATTTCCTCTTTATGAGCAATAAAAACAGACAGGGGTTCTAATCCTTCTCCACTGTATCCATCCCACTGGATATCACATCATGAGATAGAATACCACATGGTTTCATGAGTAATATACCTCACATTTTGATGAAACAGCTCATGCTTTATTTTTAGTATTTGAAAAAAGCTATGAGTTATTTTTATCACAGATTTTAAGAGGAAAATAATTCTTTGTGAATTGAGACCCCAGACCTTAGGATTCACAGCGTTTCTTCTGAAGTTTAATTCCTAATTTCTCTCCAAAAGTTATATATTTTGTATGTACATCTATATTCTACCAACAGGTTGCTTAAAGGATAAGTTATTCAGGGTGTAACATGTTAGGAACAAACCAGCCCCCGATCCTCTCTGCTCTCCCTGTTGTGACAGCTAGCAGGGGAATCTTCTCCTCCCCACTACCTGTCACAATTTAAAAAAAAAAAAAAAGCCATGCGAGGTGCCACACGCCCAGCCATGTCACCCATTCACAGTATTCTGTGAATGATAATACTACAAGTCTTTGTGGCTGTCGGCTTGTAGTTCTCAATGAACTATCACAGCACTGTGGAGTGCTGTGATAGTACACTGACTCTTCCTGTCAGTAAGTATCTGCCTGCCCGTGCAAGATGTACAGATACACTGACAGGTCTGCAGGAGACCTGCATGGCACCATTAATCTGCTGATCACTGATGCAATTCTTTAGAGGCTCAAGAAACAAAAAATAATAACTACATTTTTTACCTGCAAAAAATTTTAATTTATTATCTTTTGTTAAAAGGTGAACTTATCCTTTAACCATTAGGGGCTCAGTCTCCAAAGTCTGTTATGCTATGTGTGTTCCAGCATCTGAAATCGCTTTGGGCAAGTAGATTACTCGAGAGACCCTGGAAAGTAACTCAGGTGTGACAAAAATCATATCAAATCTGGACAATGTATTAGAAAAGTTAGATTGGCACAAGTACTCCCTGCATTCAGTGCATTTTCAAAGCCAAATATCTACTGGGATATATTCCTTAGACCAATCAAGTAAGGTTCATGGATAAACTCATATACACGCAAATCGATCCAGGTGAGGATCCAACCCTGTATCTATGTTGCCCACTAAAATAATTGGACCCTTAGCAATTAATTTGTACATATACGTATCTAACTTGGACATCAAAGAGAGGAGGGATATATATTACCAATGGTAAAGTATTGTCTGAAATAATGAAATACCAAAATGACATGGCAGCCACAAGGATCTGTCTTCACCTGCACATGCAATGTTTTTGAAATCAAGATTGAAACACCTTTAGATAAAGATTAAATTGTGTGAAAGGCACATATTAACGGTCTTCAGAAAGCAAACACCCTTGAACCAACCAAATTGGTCTCACAAAGGATTATTTTACATGGTTTGATCCTTTTAATGTGGTACAGTGCTCTTATCTCTTATCCTGGGAATTTCCAGGTTAAAACTGTATTAATTGTAATTGGGGTTTAGAGAAGTATCCACCCGAATCCCAATGTTTGCAGGGAGTAGATGTAGTTATGGCCTACAGTTATTGTGGTTCAGGTCCAAAGGTGACGGTGATGCAAAAATTCGCTCACAGAACTTTCTTCAATATGGCAGAGAACAAACATTGTAAACAAAACCAAAATGTGTCCACGTAACTCATCTCCACAAACCGTTTAGAGAGTAGCAGTTATCCAGATAAGGTCTGCAGGTAAAATGTTGATTTACAAGAAAAAAGTGAATAAAGCAGCCAAAAGGAGGGTTAATGCGGTTTAATGGGTCAACTTATGAGCTAAATGGGGACTCATGTGCAACCATCTGGTGATGTCAGGGGCCGCATTTAATGTTCAATATATGTAATGCTTAAAAGGACTGTCAGAATTTGCAGACCTAGTACAGGAAATGAGCAACAGAGAGCGACATGCTACATTTTTACTGGGGATATGCTTCAAAAGACAATGGGCAAGATGTACTAAAACTGGAGCACTCAGAATCTGGTGTAGCTGTGCATCATAGCCAATCAGCTTCTAACTTTAGTTTGTTCAATTAAGCTTTGGCAATAAAACCTGGAAGCTGATTAGTTTCTATGAAAAGCTGCACCAGATTGTGCACCAAGCTGTTTTATTAAATAACCTCCCATATGTTACACGAGGCTCGTAGAAATCAGTGCTATTACCCCAGTCAATGCTCCCACTGCAAACTGCTGAGGTCCAAAGGTTGCACATTGGGGTTGATTTACTAAAACTGGAGAGTGCAAAATCTGGTGCAGCTCTACCAGTTAGCCAATCAGCTTCTAACTTCAGCTTGTTCAATTAAGCTTTTGAAAAAAAAAACCTGGAAGCTGATTGGTTTTTATGCAGAGCTGCACCATCTTTTGCATTCTCCAGTTTTAGTAAATCAACCCCATTGCATATCAAAGGGCTGCAGGTTGGGAACAAGGGCAAAAGAGTGAATCAGGCAGCTTTAGGCAAGGGCACAGACAGTAAAGTCCCACTATTGTATGAAGGCAGATGCTTCAAAATAGATCACACTGTGTCAAGAAATTACCATAGAATTTAAGGTTCATAGAAAAAAAAAGGTGAAATTCAAAAGGGTGTCTACCACCTCCATTAATGTTGTCAATATAGAATACTGGCCACAGTGAGGGAATGGCAAAGAGGAAACAAGTTTGTTTATCTCCAATAAGTACCTGCATGGCTCCATGAAGGGGATAATGGTGAGTCCTAGGATTTCTTACAAAGATGTTTGTAATGTCCCTGTAGAAGAAGCTACAGACAAATCATATAGGGTAAGAGAAATCATAGAGACAGAGATCTGCAGAATAGGATGGAAGAACAATGTCAATAGCCCCATGGAGTTTAGACAGCAGACAGTAGCACTCAGCCAGATGCCACAAGTGGTCATGAGTAAAGCTTGCAGGGTTATAGATATGACAGGGGTCGTCTGTAAGGGGGCACATGCTGCTCCCAACTATATTTGTCCAGCCAGGTGCTGACTTCCATAGAAAAAAGTGTTTTTCCACTGCAAACTACTAACTTTAGCGGGTAGAACATGCTGTAGGCAATATTTTTACATCTAAGTCTATTTTTAACATTCTGAAGCCCTGCCCTTTGTTTTTAGAAAGAGGCTGAAAAATCTGGGAAAAGTGCAATGGCAATGCTGTTTTATGCCCTCAGGGTCCAAGTCTTGCTCAGGATAACATCTTGATCCCTGAAGTTTAGGCTCTTTACAAGAAAAGACCTAGGGCTACTTTCCGGCCAGTTTTTCACCTGCACTTTTGGGAGTTGTCTGGCTCATTGTGACCATGGCAGGGGAGCAGTGTGAGCCAGGGGATCTCCTACGGTGGACCTGTAACACACATGTTGCATTGGTATGGGGAGAATCTCTGAAAGGTGCAGGCGCTTGTCTCACCAGCCATGCCCCTTGTGAAATTGCCATTACTTGTAGTGGAATTCTAATTTACATTAAAACCCTAACATGTTTTCTGTAATAAAGTTATTTGTGAAATGAAGTTCAAAAACTAAGTTAATAGGTAGGTATTTATTTAAATAGAGCAATATGTCATA
Source organism: Staurois parvus (assembly GCF_062004578.1). Classification (NCBI taxonomy): domain Eukaryota; kingdom Metazoa; phylum Chordata; class Amphibia; order Anura; family Ranidae; genus Staurois; species Staurois parvus. The sequence continues at coordinate 9,281,689 of NW_028317808.1, read as the reverse complement.
ATCCTTATTAGAGACAGAAAAGTGCACACTGAATAATAGATACATTATACATACTATTAAATCCTACTTTCCCTTCTAGTACCCAGTTAAACATGCAGTTTGGAGAAGACACATTTCAAACCTGGAGCAGTTAGCTCCAGAAGAGTGGGCCAAACTACCTGTTTGAAGTTGCAGAAGTTTCTTTGAGAGCTACAGAAATCGCTTGTTTGCAGGGATTGATTCCAATGGTTGTACAACAAAAGATTAGGTTAAATGACCCATTATTTTTAGCCATGCCATTTTCATTTGTTTTATTTTTTTATTTTGATCAAATAATAATTAATAATTTGATCATCTGATTTTTATTAAATATGGAATAAGCAATGATGGATGCCAACTACTATTTGTCAGTTCAAGTTATTTCAGATAACATTGCGGGGGGTTCTTTTTTACACAGCAGGGTACCAACAAATGTATCCATGGCTGGAGGAAAAGGTAGAACCAGAGAAAGCAAAATATAAGTAGATTAAACTTTGGCTTTAAAAAATGGATAAATGTCATAGCTGTCTTTAAGAACACTCTGTGGCTGCCCTTAGATGAGATATTGCTTTTCAGGAACCAAAATAATCCTGGCAATAAATGGATATTTTTTTCATTCCATGACATACTGTAGTTCTTTTACCAACTGTTGTACAGATAAATATTGCCAGTGCATCATTAAAAACTCAACTATTATCTCACCACAATTATCAGCAGTGAACATATTGAAGTAAACAAAAAAAATCACACATCTGTCTTCCTTCACAGCACCTTAAAAAGAAGTGCTCTAGACCAAACACAACCAGCTGCAGAGATCTGTATATGTCTCTTTTAATTCCTAAAGTATATCATGTAGTAATCAGGAACCTCTTAGCATACTTAGCATTAAAAAGAATAGTTACAGAGGTGCACAAACAGAATAACAGAACATATTAACAGAATATCTCTTTAGTTAAAATGATGATTACTTTATATTTATGATTTAATCTCATTATGAACATCATATTTTCTTAACAAAAGATCACATTTTTTTTGAGTTTTTCTGCCTTAAGTAACTGTCAAAGTCATGTAAAAAAAAGTCCCAATTACAAGTACCGACTGTCTTATTCTGTGTTGGTAGAGAAGGACTCCTCTATTTCTTCTTGGTTGAATTCCTTCATTTTAAAATTCACCTTCACCCACTTGTTAAAATATTCCCGTGATCCGTTAGCATTTTCTACCACAAACTTGTCAATTTTGATAAGTGGAATGTTCTGGAAGCTCAGGTAGTTGCCAGCAACACCCCAGTCGTCTCCACATTTGCGATTATTGCAGAATATCTTGTACTTTTTTTGGAAGCCATCAAATGACTTTGCCTTTGAGTGTTCCTTAGTGAAATACCTGTCCTTGAAGCTTTTGTCAATTACCGTGTGATGGGATTTCTGTTAAGCAAAGAGAGCAATTAGTGAACAAATATATTTTGTAAACTGGGTGGTATATGCAGGGTTGGGGTTCTTTTCCATTGGCATGCAAATTATTATCATCAGGCAGTGTGCAAAGTGAATAATCTGACATCAGAAAGTAGAGAGTGATTTGTTTTTTAATTACTGCACTTTGCACTACTATGAACAGGATCATAAATGTTTTATATATTATGTATTGCTTTCATAGTCACAGTGCTGGCAGCTATTCTGAAATATTAGAATTCAGTGAACACAATTCATCATGGATATGCACAATGGGGTTAATTTACTAAAGCTGAACAGTGCAAAATCAGGCTCACTTCTGCATAGAAACCAATCAGCTTCTTACCTCAGTTTGGTTAACCAGTTGCCGACCGCAGATAGCCGAATGACAGCTACACTGCGGCCGGCCAGTTCTGGGAGGACGTCATATGATGTCCTCCCAGAACGCGCTCTCCTGCGCGCGCCCCCCCCCCCGGGGCACACAACCGGCGATCTCCGTGATCGCTGTGTCCTACGGACACAGCTGATCATGTGATGTGGTAAAAGGCCAATCACAGCGGCTTTTTACCACGTGATCAGCCGTGTCCAATAACACGCTGATCACAGGGAAATGCAATTCCCAGTTCTCGGCTGCACTTTCCTCACGCTGTCAGAACGTGGGGAAAGTACTGCCGAGAACCGACAGTTTTCAGAGCAGGGATCAGCACCGATCATCAGGGCATTAATGATCAGTGCCCTGATGATCGGTGCCCAGCAGTGCCGCCCACCAGTGCCACCCACCTGTGCCCATTTCTGCCACCCACCTTTGCCTATCAGTGCCACCCACCTGTGCCCATCAGTGCAGCCCAGCAGTGGCACCAGTCAGTGCCCAGCAGTGCTGTCAGTCAGTGCCGCCTATCAGTGCTGACGCTCAGTACCCATCATCAGTGCCACCTATCAGTGCCGCCAATCCGTGCCACCGAATTAGTGCTGCCTATCAGTGCCCATCAGTGCTGCCTATCAGTGCAGCCTCATCAACGCATGTCAGTGAATAAGAAAAATTACCTGTTTGCAAAATTTTATAATAGAAACAAAGAAACCTTTTTTTTCAAATTTTTTGCTGTTTTTTTGCTTATAGTGCAAAAAATAAAACCACCAGCAGCAAGTAAATACCACCAAAAGAAAGCTCTATTTGTGAGAAAAAAATGACAACAATTTCATATGGGTACAATGTTGCATGACCACGCAATTGTCATTCAAAGTGCTGAAAACTGAAAATTGGCCTGGTAAGGAAGGGGGTATAAGTGCCCGGTAGGCAAGTGGTTAATTAAGCTTTGGCAATAAACCTGGAAGCTGATTGGTTTCTGCGCAGATATGAGCCTGATTTTGCTCTCTCCAGCTTTAGTAAATAAACCCCAATGTGCGTGTATGGGTGAATCCGGACATTCTAAACAGTTGAGAACTTGATCATATACAGTAGGAGACAATTAAAGGGATCCTGCAATACGCATACACACAGGTACATGGCTTTAACGACAAGTTACAAGCAAAGCCATCCCTGCACACATACCTCATAGGTCTACGTTCTAAGGTTTGGAGCACAGCTGCAGAGGTACAGTAGATTACATTGTTTTGAAATGGCTGTACACTAAAATATTAAAAATAATGCTCCTCCACTGAAGCAGTTCCAGTGTCTCATTTGTAACTAATTATGTGCCCAGCTGAAACATACAATAAGTAGCAAGCTTCTCAAAACTGAAGCAAATACTGACCTTTCAAAGCACTCAGAATCTGGTGCAGCTGTGCATGGTAGCCAATCAGCTTCTAACCTCAGCTTGCTCAACTAAAGCAGAACTCAACCTAAAAGGCGACGTTTCGCTTTAAGGCCTCTCCCCCTTCTCCTCTTTCATGTTTGGCAATCTTTTTGGATGGTGGGGAGCGGGTACCTAGTTTTGACAGGCACCTGCTCCCATTGCCTAGGTGATCCGAGCAGAAGTTCACTTTTTTCCCTTCCCTGCAGTCGTTTGGGACACAGCACAGGTCCCAGAAGACTGTGAGACCAATCACAATGTGCAGCACGGTTTGCGCAAATGCAGCACAAGCTGCAAACTGTCACAACCAGGTGCCCACAGTTAAGATGCTGACACAGGGGACCGAAGACGGTCCCCGACGTCCCATTGGGTATGCACACCACTGGATCTGGGGACAGGTACGTGTCTGTTTATTAAAAGTCAAGTGCTAAAGTTTTTGTAGCTGCTGCCTTTTAATTTTTACAATAACTACTGGAGCTCTGCTTTAATCTTTGGCAATAAAACCTGGAAGATGATTGGTTCCTATGCAGAAGTGAGCCTGATTTTGCACTCTTCAGCCTTAGTAAATAAACCTCTAAATTTTTTTGCATCAATGTGAAAGGAAAAATGCATAATTTTTTACACTTCGGTGTGCTGACATTTCCCTACAACAGTATATGTTTATTTTTTACATCCCCCAGGTAGATACTCAAATACAACATAGTTATCCAGTCAGAACTTGTATTTTCATGAGTCTATACACATATTTCTGTGTGGGCAGGCTTTACAGCCCCTTTCCCATATACACTATATTGCCAAAAGTATTGGGACAGCCCTCGAAATCATTGGATTCAGGTGTTCCAATCACCTCCATAGCCACAGGTGTATAAAATCAAGCACCTAGGCATGCAGACTGCTTCTACAAACATTTGTGAAAGAATGGGTCGCTCTCAAGAGGTCAGTAAATTAAGGCGTGGTACCATGATAGGTTGCCACCTGTGTAATAAGTCTGTCTGTGAAATTTCCTTGCTACTAAATAATCCATGGTCAACTGTTAATGGTATTATAACAAAGTGCAAGCAACTAGAGCGGGTTCAGCACATGCTGAAGTGCACAGTGTGCAGAAGTCACCACCTGTCTGAAGAGTCAGTAGCTAAAGACCTCCAAACTTCATGTGGCCTTCAGACTAACCCAACACCAGTGCAGAGTGCTTCATAGAATGGGTTTCCATGGTTGAGTAGCTGCTTCCAAGCCTTACATCACCAAGTACAATGCAAAGCGTTGGATGCAGTGGTGTAAAGCACACCGCCATTGGACTCTAGAGGAGTGGAGATGTACTCTCTGGAGTGACGAATCATGCTTCTCTGTGTGGAAATCCGATGGACGTGTCTGGGTTTTGCCAAGAGAACGATACTTGTCTGACTGCACTGTGCCAAGTGTAAATTTTGGTGGAGGGAGGCTATGGTGTGGGGTTGTTTTTCAGGGGTTGGGCTTGGCCCCTTAGTTTCAGTGAAGGGAACTCTTAAGGCATTAGCATACCAAGACATTTTGGTCGATTTCATGACCCAACTTTGTGGGAACAGTTTGGGGATGGCCACTTCCTGTTCCAACATGACTACGCAACAGTGCACAAAGCAAGGTCCATAAACACATGGATGAGTGAGTTTGGGGTGGAGTTACTTGACTGGCCTGTACAGAGACCTAACCTCAACCTGACAGAACACCTTTGGGATGAATTAGAATAGAGACTGTGAGCCAGGCCTTCTCGTCCGACATCAGTGCCTGACCTCACAAATGCAGTTCTGGAAGAATGGTCAAACATTCCCATAGACACACTCCTAAACTTTGTGGACAGCCTTCCCAGAAGAGTTGAAGCTCTTACAGCTGCAAAGGGGTGGGGCCAACTCAATATTGAACTCTATGGACTAAGACTGGGATGCCATTAAAGTTCATGTGCGTGGAAAGCAGGAGTCCCAATACTTTTGGCAATATACTGTATATTGTGGTGAATTTACCAAAACTAGAGCAGATTGAATATGGAGCAGCTGGGCATGGCAACCAATCAGCTTCTATCCAGCTTGTTTCATTAATCTTTGAAAATAAAAGATAGAAGCTGATTGGTTGACATGTCCAGCTGCTCCAGTTTAGATAAATTTCCCCCACTTTGTGTACAGCATGTATTGCAGAGCGTTTCCGAGCACTGTCTGGACCAGCTGATCCATTCCACCTGCAGGTGGCTGAAGCTGCAGTTGGGCTTTAATTATGTATATTCTACTCAACTAACATATCTGTATTAAAATGCTTGTATAATAAATACGGTGTGAGACTTTTCTACATACATTTATAAGTCTAATGTAATCTGTATCACACGCAAAGGTTTTACATCTTCCACAAAGCAGACGTTTGTTCTCCTCTGATAGTACACGTCCTGTAAAATTCTTTTTAAAATCACGAAGCCTCTTCTCTTCTCTTTGAAACTGAAGGTTCTGTGAATAAAAAGGTAAAAATGAAATTAAAAAAAAAAGTGGTAAAACTGGTACTGTGTCTGAGCCAAGCTAGAAAAGTCCTCTAAAAAGAAGCAGGAGGTACACACTGATCTGTTATCTGAATTTATTCCCTGTGTTTTGTGTATGTAATGACATGCCCTGTTTTTACACTAACAGTGGAAGCACAAGGGAAAATAAGACAGATGATCTCCAACCATGTCTGTGCTTTCTGTGTAGCAATCACTCACAGATGGGCTTTTTCTGCACAAGAGAAAGCCTTTAAGTAAACCTTCCATTTTTCCCATTCAGGGCACTGGATTCCTCAGTAAACACCAAATGCTTCAGAGGGCAGGGACAGTGCTGGCATATGTGTCATGGATCTTCTTTCAGCCACAAGTGAAGAGTATCTGCAGCTGCAAATTGAATCGCATTCCCCAGTGTGTGCAGTGAGTGCACAGAGGACCCCATCACCCTGTACTGCTGTACACTGAGCTGGCAGAGGAGGTTTTTCACTACTTGCTTCTAATAAATGACCTTATCTAACAAGGGTGGCTCCAGGGGGGTGCTTCAGCTATAAAGCAACACTTTTTAGCAACACCCCTATGTGTCTGACAGGCGATGTGTAAAGCACATCACATTTTTCTTCTACAACTCCACAGTGTCCCTTGATACCTTGCGGTTACTTCTGGAATTTGATAATATTATGGAGCTAAAGTTATTATGGTGCTGAAGGGTTATTAGTGTGTTGGGCTTATTATTGTGCTGCAAGGGTTATTATTGTACAGGGGTTACAACTGTGCTAGGGGTTATTATTGTGCTGGGTTTATTATTCTAGTGCGTATTATTTATGTGGTGAGGGTTACTTTTGTGCTGGGTTTATTATTGTGGTGTGGGTTATTGTGCTGCAAGGGTTATTATTGTACCGGGATTACAACTGTGCTAGGGGTTATTATTGTGCTGGGTTTATTATTCTAGTGCGTATTATTTATGTGGTGAGGGTTACTTTTGTGCTGGGTTTATTATTGTGGTGTGGGTTATTGTGCTGCAAGGGTTATTATTGTACCGGGATTACAACTGTGCTAGGGGTTATTATTGTGCTAGGTTTATTATTGTGGTGCATGTTTGTGCTAGGGTTGCTATTGTGGTGGGGGTTACTTTTGTGCTGGGTTTATTATTGTGGTGTGGGTTACTACTGTGCTGGAGTTTATTATTGTGCTGCAATGGTTATTATTGTGCTGGGGTTACTGTTGTGCTAGAGCATATTGTATTATTGTGCTGTGGGTTATTATTGCGCTGCAAGGTTTGTTATTGTGGGGTTTTTTTATGTTGTGGGAAACTGGTTCAGACAAATGCGGGGAGTTATTGCCAGGGAATAGCATTGCTATCCCTATCACTTGCTGGGTGTTATTGCTGGCCCTAACACTTACTGGGGTTTTTGCTGTGCATTGTTATTGCAAGTCTTGTCCCCTGCTGGGCGTTATTGCTGGCATTGTCACCTGCTGGGGGTTACTGCTTGCCCTAACACATGTTGAGAGTTAACATTACTAGTACTGACACCGATGCTGAGGTAAAATGTTGTTGTCACAATCTCTTGCACCCATACACTGTGAAACTACACTTTAGACCACGGCCACTTTTTCCAACCTCACCCACAAGCACTCCCTTTATTGTGGGCAGCAGGCAGCCCATGTGGTACACTTTATTTTCTTTTCAATCTCTTCAATGTGTCACTGCTAATTCTTTTCAAATGGTTTAAATTTTACACCCACTGACACCAAATATAAACCTAATTTTTACAGTTATTGATCAGCAACATAAGCAAGCTTCTGCGTTCATTTGACTACTGGGACTCTGGGAATGGTTTCTATTTATCTTATTTTATATTTCTCATCTCTCTACTACTCACCTCACTCCTTCGGTCTCCTCTCACATTACTAAATTACTAACTGACATACCAGTATGGATGTTACACCACTTCCTCCATCTCAATCCTTTTAAAACTGAGCTCATAATATTCACTCTAGCTCGTGCCCCCTCCCCTGACTTCAGCATCAAGATCAATAGTTTCAATAATACAACCATCAGTCCCTCCCCTCATACCAGGGTACTAGGTGTAATCCTAGACTCCCATCTGTTCTTTCAGCCCAAAATTCAATCACTGACCAAATCTTGTTATTCACTCGTAATCTCTCGCCTTGGCTACTGTAACTCCCTCCTCATTGGTCTACCTCTTTGTAAGCTATCCCCTCTTCAGTCTACCATGAATGCTGCTGGCAGACTCAAACACCTTACCAACCATTCAGTTTCCACCATCTCTCTCTTCCAATCTCTCCACTGACTTTCCCATTGCCCAACAAATAAAATTCTAAACATTAACAATAACATGCAAAGCCATTTACAACTCTACCCCAAGCTACATCACCAATTCTCAAAATATCACCCAAACTGTCCTCTCCACTCCACATGCTCTCTAGCTCACTTGTCTCCTCCTCCCACGCTCATCTCCAGGACTTCTGCAGAACCGCTCCCATCCTACCCCAATCTATCTAGCTATCTCCTACTCTGTCCACTTTTAGGCAATCCCTGAAAACTCATATCTTCAGGGAAGCCTATGCTGCCTTCAGCTAATAACCGAATCATCTATCTCTCCCATCAGTTCTCCCTCAGTTATTACCTTGTGTTCCATCAGCCCCTCAATTTTAGATTGTAAGCTCCCAGGAGCAGGACCCTCCTAACCCTCTTGTATTGAATTGTATTGTTGCTATTTTGTCTCCCTTTACATTGTAAAGTGCTGCACAAACTGTTGGCAGTATATAAATCATATATAATAATAATTAAAAAATAATAATGTTATGTCTGTTGTTGTTATAGCATGGGATTCAACCACGCGAGGACTTTGCTCCACTTACACTCCCAGCACCTACAAAGCAGCCCCCCTAAAATTGTCCAGAGTCACCCGTTATCTAATGCAGATCCTGGCAGAGTAGGTGAATAGTGGAAGATCTCCTCTGCTGGCTCTGTTTACAGCGATGAGGTGCTGTATTATCATTTGAGATTGCCAAGCTTCTCAAAGAATCTGCAGATTGCAAGGATACAGAAACTGTACTCTTTACCTCCAATACAGAAATGGGAACTGCTGAGATGCTGATTGAAGCAGTGCTGTCACGTCACAAGTCACAGCAGGCAACCTGCTGAGGGTCGATGTAGAGTTAATTGGTGTTCTCCATGTGACCCAACAATGTATCCTTTGTAACTCCTGGTTATATGAAAAGGGCCACTGCATCCCACATAAGCTCAAAACATGCTCCCTGCACAGGTCAGCACTTGCTATTCAACTCACTTTACAATTAAATGAAAGCAGATCTAACCTGAGTGTGTTTTAGCATTTACTTTGATTTTTAATTATTTTACACTGCAGCAATTTTTTGATAAATGTGGGTAGTTTCAGTTGCAGAACTGAAGGGGAAAGAGTGCAGAGCATGATGAGAAAAATGACCCTTTATGGCCCACTAGCAAGCAGGTGTCATCTTTCTGCTTCGCCTCTTGATTGGTGGACTGTATGGTTCAATGTTAACACCCCAAACTAGGCAGACAAGTTACTGCCTCCAAAAGTGCATTAAGTAAATAGGGCATATTTTGTGGGTGCAGGGTACACAGCAAAAAAGCCCATTTAAGTTCCATTTAACCATGCCTCTTTGGGGTGCGCCCAATGAACAATATAATGTATATATGGACCCACTCACCCAGGCCCAACGGTCGTAAAGGTGGTGGAGTTGGCCTGCTCCTGTCACCGCTGAGCACCTTCCGAGTCCTCCCAAACCCCCCCTCCCTATCCTTCTCCTCCTTTGAGGCCCACTGCGTCCGACTATTCTCCCCAACCCCCCTAAAGATTGCTGTGATATACCGGCCTCCTGGATCCATACCCCGCTTCCTGGAAGACTTCTCCTCCTGGCTACCCTTCTTCCTTTCCTCTGAGCTACCCACTATCATCCTTGGGGATTTCAACATCCCAGTCAACCTTGACAACCCGGACACAGCCCATCTCCTCCACTTAACCTCCTCCTTTGCACTTGCACAGTGCATACAATCCACCACCCACTCCGACGGTAATATCCTTGATCTTGTCTTCTCCAACCGCTGCGCTCCCCACAACCTCACTAACACCCCCTTCCCTCTCTCTGACCACAACCTGATTACCTTCTCTATCTCCTCATCCTCCAATGCCTACCCCTCCAAATGTCACACTACTACCAGCCGTAACCTCCGCAACCTTAACCCTGCCTCCCTCCACTCCGCAGTTGATCAACTCCATGACCGCATCCTCCCCCTGTCCTGCCCCGACTTGGCTATGACCGCCTACAACAATGCGCTGTCAACAGCCCTTGACTCACTAGCGCCTTTAACCACACGCAACATCAGACCCCGACCGCTCCAGCCCTGGCAGACTGATCACACCAAAACCCTCAAACGACACAGTCGTGCCCTGGAGCGACTATGGCGCAAAACCAAATCCCAACAAGCCTTCACCCGATACAAATCTGCCTTCCACACCTACACCTCCTCCCTCCATACTGCCAAACAAGCTTACTTCCTGACCCTCATCAAGGTCCTCTCCTCCAATCCTCGCCGACTCTTCTCCACCTTCAACTCTCTACTCTCGCCACCCCCACCTCCACCCAGCACCTCACTCACTGCCCTTGAGATTGCCAATCACTTCAAAAACAAGATTGACACAATTCGCAAGGACATTGCCGCAACTCACACGCCTTCTCAACCCGTCCCCTCTCACACAGCTACCCCCTCATCCCCCCTCCCCCTCGACATAACCCACAGGGACTTCGTCGCTGCTCAAACTCCCTCCAACCCCCTTCCCCCTCACTCAGCTACCCCCTCTACACCCCTCTCCCACGGCCCCACCACTGCTCTTACCTCCTCTCCCACCCCACCCTACATTCCTCATACTGAAGCTCCCCCAACACTCCGCACCTTTGACCTTACTACCATCGAAGAAGTCTCCAAGATCCTCTCTGATGCCCGCCTCACCACCTGCCCCCTTGACCCTATCCCCTCACAACTCCTACAACCTCCCTCCCCCTCCATCCTACGCTCCCTCACCCACATCTTCAATCTCTCCCTCTCCTCCGGCACTTTCCCTTCCCCTCTGAAACATGCACACATCACCCCCATACTTAAAAAGCCCTCCCTGGACCCCAATGACCCGAACAACCTCAGACCCATCTCCCTGCTCCCATTTACATCTAAACTCCTCGAGCGCCTAGTCTACACCCGCCTATGCTCTCACCTCAACGACAACAACCTCCTCGATCCCCTACAGTCCGGCTTCCATCCCCTACACTCCACCGAAACTGCCTTACTCAAACTCTCCAACGACCTGCTAACCACCAAAGCTAATGGCCACTATTCAGTGCTCCTACTCCTTGACCTCTCTGCGGCCTTCGACACAGTCGACCACCCCCTCCTCCTCAAAAAACTACACTCCCTCGGCCTCAGAGATTCTGCTCTCTCCTGGCTCTCATCCTACCTGTCACAACGCTCTTTCAGCGTTACCTATAATGCCACCACCTCCCTCTCACTCCCCCTCTCTGTTGGGGTCCCTCAAGGCTCTGTCCTCGGGCCCCTTCTCTTCTCCATCTACACCTCCTCCCTTGGCCAACTCATACACTCTCACGGCTTCAACTACCACCTCTATGCCGACGACACACAAATCTATCTCTCAACCCCCCACCTCACCCCCTCGGTCTCCGCCCGAATCACACACCTGTTGAGCGACATATCAGACTGGATGTCGCTCCACTTCCTTAAACTGAACCTCTCCAAAACCGAGTTTCTTGTCTTCCCTCCAGCCCGGACACCACCCCCCATTGACTTCTCCATCATGTCCAACAACGCCACCATCAAACCCGCCCCGCAGGCCAGAGTACTTGGTGTCATTTTGGACTCCAACCTATCCTTCCAGCCCCAAGTCCACTCTTTAACAAACTCGTGCAGACTCCACCTCCGCAACATCGCCAAAATCCGCACGTTCCTAACTCCAGAAACCACTAAACAGCTCATCCACTCCCTCATCATATCACGACTCGACTACTGCAACTCCCTCCTCACTGGCCTGCCTCGCCGCTGGCTATCCCCGCTTCAGTCCATCCTGAATACGGCTGCCAGACTCATTCACCTTTCCAACCGCTCCGTTTCCGCCACCCCCCTCTGCCAATCCCTCCACTGGCTTCCGATTGCGCAACGGATCAAATTCAAAATCCTAACGCTGACGTACAAAGCTGTCCACCATACTGCCCCGAACTACATCTCTGACCTAATATCCAAGTACCGCCCAACACGCACACTCCGCTCCTCACAAGACCTCCTTCTCTCTAGTTCCCTGGTCTCCTCCTCCCATGCCCGCCTCCAGGACTTCTCCAGGGTGTCACCCATCCTCTGGAACTCCCTGCCCCAACCCATCAGATTATCACCTACTCTCCTCTCCTTTAGGCGCACCCTGAAAACCCATCTCTTCAGGGAAGCCTACCCCGCCCCCTGCTAACCTGCCGACCTCCTCCACTCTTCCTACCACTCCATCCCCCACAGCTATCTCCTCCTGTGCCACCATCCCCTCCCTCCTAGATTGTAAGCTTGAAAGAGCAGGGCCCTCGATCCCCTCATGTTTTGCATTGTATTGGTATTGTTCTGTCACATGTTCTGTCCCCCTTTATAATGTACAGCGCTGAGCGAACTATTGGCGCTTTATAAATACTGTATAATAATAATAATAATAATAATGTAGGCAATGATTACAATGTGCAAATGCACAATATTCTCACTATTGGTGCTGCCATTTTTTCTCCTCTCTGTGCCCATGTTTTTCATTTCTGACTAAGCATTTCTCCTTATAGTATATCTACTTTTATTATAACGTGGGGTACAGAATTGGGGATATAGATCCCTTTGCTATTATTTTGTCTTGAAAAAGACACTGAATCATGCATAATAAATCAAGAGGGTGCAGTTGGCATCTTTGTCCTTGGCACTGGATGATCTTGTCCTGGCAGTGTGCTGAAGACTTGTGTTTAATATGTTCTTAGCTCTGAGAGTCCTGTGCTGGCAGTTTCAGAACTGAAAATCAAGTTTTCCCTAAATTTCACTCCTAATAAAACTTTAACACTAAACCAACCTAACTCCTAAACAAATCCACTCTGAACACTACTTACATTACCTGCGCCAATAGCAAAAGAAGCAAGTTCTCATAATGTCATTCCAAAATCTAGAGGCAGCATAGTGACTAAGTTGTTAGCATATCTGCCCAGCAGCACTAGCATGGAGTTTGCATGTTCTCCCTGTCCTTCAGGTACTCTGGTTTCCTCCCACAAAGACATGCTAGCAGGTTAATTGGCTCCTGTCTAAATTGGCCCTGGAATGTGTTTCTATGAATGTTAGTTAGGGACCTTAGATTGTCAGCCCCTGGAGGGCAGGGACTGATGTGAATGTACAATATATATGTAAAACACTGCGTATAAGTACCTGTAATAAACTATACTACTATTTAAAACAAGTGATCTAACTTTGCATACACATGTCTTTATCTTGACTCTACCCTCCAACATATTTATGCCAATTTTCCCCCTCACAACTCCAACTTGATCATCTACATGATTTCTATGTCTGTCTGTAAGCATTTAATAATTAGAGGGAACTGTCCATCCCCACTTGGGTCCCTGTCCAAATTCAAGGGTGTTGATGAGCTCTCTTTTCTGCAGTAGCTCAGAAAATATGTCCACCCTTGTACCTCACTGCACTACCAAGCCTGAATCATTCCATATATAAAGGTTAAACAAAGGTAGCCATGTTTTAGGTGAGAAGTGCGTTCTTTGATGCTTTTCTTAGGATGTGGCTTATATGTTATATTTGACACCAATATAGGTTTGCATATTAAAAAAAGTCACAACATATACAGTATTATTATTATTATACAGTGTTTATATAGCGCCAAATAGTTTGCTCAGCGCTGTACAATATAGTGGGGGACAGTACATGAGACAATACAGTAACAAAACAATATACGAGAGGTTCGAGGGCCCTGCTCTTTCGAGCTTATACTCTAGGTACCTCTACATACTATACTTAGCATTATATACTGCACATATATACTAATTAGACATGAAATATAACACTTTTCGGATTTACTACAATATTAATAGTACTGCAAGTGTTACCTGTCTTATAAATTCAGCTCTGTCCTTCTCCTGGAGATCAACAACTGCCTTATTCATTAAAGACTCATGCAGCAAGTTAATCTTTTCTCTCTCAACTTGCTCATGCTTGCTGGTTACAAGGTAGCACTTGCTGTCCTTGGCTCTTCCTCGACCTGTGTGATATAAAAATGAATATGCTAGTTCAAATCACAAAATATGTGAAATATTGCCCCAAACTCTTGGCATCCTTTACTGCATGGAAAGATAGGTAGAAGCCAATCCTGTCACTACTCTATTATAAATGAGCAATTTACAGCATGAGAAATAACAAGAGGTAAAAAGAAAGCAAAGAGGACTAGTAAACAAAGATAAATAAAGTAAGAAAGCATGGGAGACAGACTTAAGGATTACAGGTATTGCTGTAAAATATTGGAGAATGAAAACCCAGCATGGCCACAAATGAGCCTCATAGGAGACAATATTAAATTGATAAAACCAAACTATTTAAAGAACAATTACAGGCAGAACAAAAAAAATACCATTGCCCCCTGCCCTTCCTGAGCTTACAAGGGTTGAATGCTTGTTATGTCAAGGTGAAATACTTACTTTATTCCTCACTCCAGCAGGGTCCCTCCAGCCATGCAACCGGTCCTTGAAGCCTCATCTCTAAGGCACTCCCAGCTGTGGTTGCACTTCTCTACATGCAATGCAGTCTTAACAGCCCTGTACTATACATGAAGAGGCTGAAGGACCTCCCACAGACTAGAGCTTTGAGGAGAAAAAGAAGTGCCTGCTGGAGCAGGGAGTCAGGGTGAGCAAAACAGCCTATTTCTCTACCCCCTAGTCATAACAAGCATTTTACCATTTCAATGTAGTGGGGCCCCACTTCAAGGGAAGAGCTATGTATTCCTAAAGATATAGTACAAGTTAGCTTTTAGTTTATGTTTTAGGTTTAGATACGCAGTGCAGAGTTGTTTCCTAGGGCTGCTATGGACAACAGCAATTGAGCAATACTGTACTTTTGTTAAAACATTGGATATTTGATTGTAATTAGCGCATTTTTCACTTTATGTATAAAGAGGGACATTGAAACTTTGGATTATCACTTTGACAGTTTTAGTGGCACTGTGAACAAAAGAATAAGGGCTTTATAGCTTCCTGACAAAATACATAAAACAGCATAGACAGCTATTAAAATTATACAAATGTATTCACAAAATATTAAAAGTACAACACATTAGTGCCATGCATGGCCTATTTACAGATCCACAATGTAATGACATTAAAAAACATTTGTTTAGCAGTATAACATTAGCTTTTCCACCCTACTCTGAAAATATATACATTCTTTGTTGCAGTCACATCAGATGACTGCAAGATTCTAGTAGACAGTAGCAGGGGATCACACTAGTTATGTCATGTGCGATTCGTGGGTTCCAAATATCCCACTTCCTTAGTTTCAGTGAAACTATAAGGATGTGGCGCTGTGTGCTGTTTATATGGTTTTTATTTCTCTATTTTTATGAATATAACACTAACAGCGTTTTGGGTTCTCAGTGTAGATATACAGTGTAGAGTTATCATTATATCTTTTTTTTAACCAGGGCATATCTTGTATGTTCTAGATTTCTTACCAGCTAAATTAGCTGGGAAGTTAGCTGTAGCTGTCTGTAGATTGCCACATCTTTTTATTTATTTTTTTCTACTCTTTATTTTGCCATCTATAACTTTGATGCAATTAGCAAAGAAAAAAAAAACTGCTAAAGATGATTTTATACTTACCTGTTCTGCAAATGGTTCCTGGAATCTTTTTCTCACAATGACTTGCTTCCAGGTGTGCTGGATGCCTGGTCCCCCCACTGCACTACTACACTGCTCAAAAAAATTAAAGGAACAGTTTGAAAACACATCAGATCTCAACGGGGAAAAATATCATGCTGGATATGTTTACTGATATGCACTGGGTAATGTGTTAGAAACATAAAGATGCCCCATCGTTTGATGGAAATGGAAATTATCAACATACAAAGGATTGAATTCAAAGACACCCCAAAAATCAAAGTGAAAAGATTATGCAGCAGGCTAGTCCATTTTGCTGAAATTTCATTGCAGCAACTCAGAATGGTACTCAGTAGTTTGAATGGCCCCCACATGCTTGTATGCATGCCTGATAATGTCGTGGCATGCTCCTAATGAGACAACGGATGGTGTCCTGGGGTATTTCCTCCCAGATCTGGACCAGGGCGTCACTGAGCTCCTGGACAATCTGAGGTGCAACCTGGCGGCATCGGATGGACCAAAACATGATATCCCAGAGGTGTTCTATTGGATTTAGGTCAGGCGAGTGTGGGGGACATTCAATGGTATCAATTCCTTCATCCTCCAGGAACTGCCTGCATACACTCACCACATGAGGCAGGGCATTGTTGTGCACTAGAAGGAACCCAAGACCCACTGCACCAGCTTAGGGTCTGACAATGGGTCCAAGGATTTCATCCCAATACCTAATGACAGTCAGGGTACCATTGTCTAGCCTGTAGAGGTCTGTGTCTCCCTTCATGGATATGTCTTCCCAGACCATCACTGACCCACCACCAAAACGATCATGCTGAATGATGTTACAGGCAGCATAACGTTCTCCATGGCTTTTCAGACCCTTTCACATCTCTCACATGTGCTCAGAGTGAACCTGCTCTCATCTGTGAAAAGCACAGGGCGCTAGTGGTGGACCTGCCAATTCTGATGGTCAATGGCAAATGCCAATTGAGCTTTATGGTGCACGGGCTGTGAGCACAGGCACCACTAGAGAATGTCAGGTCCTCTCGCCACCCTCATTAACTCTGTTTCTTGATTCAGAGACATTCACACCAGTGGCCTGCTTGAGGTCATTTTGTAGGGCTCTAGCAGTGCTTATCCTGTTCCTCCTCTCACAAAGGAGCAGATACCGGTCCTGCTGATGGGTTAAGGACCTTCAATGGCCCTGTCCAGCTCTCCTATAGAAACTGCTTGTCTCCTGGAATCTCCTCCATGCTCTTGAGACTGTGCTGGGAGACACAGCAAACCTTCTGGCAATGGCACGTATTGATGTGCCATATTGCAGGAGTTTGACTGCCTGTGCAACCTCTGTAGGGTACAGGTATCGCCTCATGCTACCGGAGTGACACTGACCCTAGCCAAATACAAAACTAGTGAAAAACAGCCAGAAAAAATAAGTAGGGGAAAAAATGTCAGTGGCCTCTGCCTGTAAAACCATTCCTGTTTTGGGGGTCATCTCATTGTTCCCCTGCTAGTGCACCTGTTGTTAATTTCATTAACACCAAAGCAGCTGCAACTGATTAACAACCCCCTCTGCTACATAACTGACCAGATCAATATCTCAGGAGTTTAACTGACTATGCTATACTCTGATTAAAAATTATTCCTTTAACTTTGTTGAGCAGTATATATCATGCAGTGTGTATGAGACAGCTGAGAGAATCACAGAGAGCAGGGGGAGACCAGGTTCTGGGAGCTGCTTAGTGGCACTGTTTAAACAGTAGATCGCCGGGGGTTCATAAAAGGGAAACCTTACAGACCAGCTACACTGAATTTCAATTTTCTGCCTCATTATGAACTCTAGGTGTACTAAAGTTAGGCTGTGTCGTTCTGTTTATTTAACAGCTGTACCTCTGACTTGGATCATCTTGGTAACATTGCCAACATATTCATAGAGAAGAACCAGATTACATGCCGGGATGTCTATGCCCTCATCAGCGACGGAAGTAGCTATTAACAATTTGCTCTCTGCTGAGTTTTTAAATGTTTCCAGAGCTACTTTCTGGTTTGGAAGGGTCATTCCTGAAATGAAAGGTATAAAAACATCATAATTGATATATCATTTATTAAAGTGGAGCTGTCACTCTGCAACAATTATACAGACCTACCTAATAAGGCAAAATTCAGTACCCATATTAACCAGTCAGCCAGACTGACCTTTCAAAACTGCACCCCACTGAAATCTGGTTAACAACGATTATTACACACTGTTCTTTGTACTGACTTGGGTATGAAACGTTTCTGTTTTAAAGGTTAGGATGCATTTTGAAACATGATCTGCCCTGTTCTGTTTCTCCCTTCATCCTAGCATAAAACCAAGGCTGTCTAAAGTAACCAGCATTGGTACTTTCCTGTCTATCTAGTGGGAATAGGAGAATTGTAGAAGAAAGCTATGGAAAAAAGTTAGGTTGCTACCAACAACATTTATATACCACACACTTTTTACTTTGTTTCAAGTTGTGTCTTTATAACTATGTCTTGCTCTTTTTTTTCTCTGCACCTTATACTCTTTTTTCACTGTCATGGAAGAGTAGTGCTGCAAATCATGCCTTCCTAAAGTATATATATTTTGGATAAAGTGGGGCAGATTAAAATCCATATCATGTTTGCAGTGGTTGTAAACCCTTACATATACCCAGTGAAGTGACATCAGGTGATACACAGAGATGAAACTAATCCTCCTGCATAAGTTGTGCCTGTTTATCTGCAATTTTCTTCTTCTCTACAGCTGTTCAAAGTCCAGAATTTATACAGTGTGTCTTAGCTTCAGAAGGCAGGGAGTGAAGAGCTGAAGCTATACTCTGCAGAGCTTACTGAGGAGAGCTGAGAGCTGATTGGAGGGAAGGGGCATACCCCACTTCACACAGCACACAGGAACAGAGCGTAGTCTGTTAACAGGCTCTGTGCTGGAGCTCCCTCCCCTGACACCTTTTTATTTTTTGGTATCAGGAAAACTTGCCAGAAGTGACTCATGCAGATAGCACAGGATTGAGACAGCAGATAGAAATGACACTTAATTTTCTGAATTGAGACAAGTACACACTATAGAGGGACATGTTTTGTTCATATGTCAGAGGTTTACAAGCACTTTAAGTGCCAGAGATGGCCAGAACTAGTTTCTTTGGAAGTCTATTCCACATTTTCAGATCTTACTGTGAAAAAGCATTTCTGTTTGTGAGGATTAAACCTCTTTTACTCCAGACGTAAAGACTGCCCTCCTGTTCTTTTGTAATGTGCCTAAAATTAATAACTCACTTAACTCTGCACCAAGTTCTCTATATGGACCATGAATGTAATTATACATGGAGGTCATATTCCCTTTTAATCTCCTCTTCTCAATAAAGAATGACTTATTTGCTCATTCCTGAGTTCCTTACATGTGTTAGTCTCTTCATAGGAAATTTAACGGTCCAAGTTTAAGGGTCTGCTGATTTTAAAAGTCCAAAAAGCTCTTCACAGAAGGTTGTTTAATCATACCACAATGAGGGCACCAATGTATTAGCTTGAGTCAAAGGCTCAATGCTGTGGGAAGTAATAGGTGTCTCTGAAGGCCAATGAGATGCCAGATCATAGGTTTGGCAAGGGACAGGCAAAGCTGGCAAACTCAGCCTTGTAGGTCAGGAAGTCCCTCTAGGGAAGACAACTGCTGAGGGCTACCATGCACCATGAGTGATTGTACATAACCCAAATGCTGAGAATGTTTTTCTAGAAGGGAGTGAAGATAGAGAACAACTCCTTTACTCTTATATAAGTGGGGGTGGCTTCATGTAGAAGGAACTTGAAAGGAGTTAAACTACAAGCCCTGCAGGCTGATCAAGAATCAGACTCTGAAGGCCTGTGAGAACCTACAGCCAAAGCAGATATGAGACAAAGTGTGTGAGGCCAAAGTGTGCTTCTGTGTACATTTCCTCATATCCCTTCGTGCAAAGTGTGCATTCGTGCACACTTTGGCCACCCATGGCATTCTTGTTAAGGTTAAATATACAATGTCCTATGAAGGCTAAGATAGTCAGGGTCTTCTTGAATGTACAATAGCATCAACATCCCATCCACACAGTCAAAATGCTCTGTGAATTATTATTATTATTTTTATACAGTATTTATATAGCGCCAAAGGGTTTGCTCAGCACTGTACAATAGCGAGGAGGACAGAACATGAGACAATACAGTAACAATACAATACACAAGGGGTTCGAGGGCCCTGCTCTTTCGAGCTTACAATCTAGGAGGGAGGGGATAGTGGTACAGGAGGAAGTGGCTGTGGGGGATGGAGTGGTGGGAGGAGTGGAGGAGATCGGTTGTTAGGTGAGGGTGGGGTAGGCTTCCCTGAAGAGATGGGTTTTCAGGGTGCGCCTGAAGGTGAGGAGGGTAGGTGACAGTCTGATGGATTGGGGTAGGGAGTTCCAGAGGATGGAAGAAGTCCTGGAGAAGTCCTGGAGTCGGGCGTGGGAGGAGGAGACCAGGGAGCTAGAGAGTAGGAGGTCCTGTGAGGAGCGAAGGGCACAGGTAGGGTGGTATTTGGGTATCAGGTCAGTTAGGCAGTTTGGGGCGGCGTTGTGAATGGCTTTGTAGGTCAGAGTTAGTAATCTGAATTTGATACGCTGGGCAATCGGGAGCCAGTGAAGGGATTGGCAGAGGGGGGTGGCAGATGTGGAGCGGTTGGTGAGATGGATGAGTCTAGCCGCTGAGTTCAGGATAGACTGGAGTGGGGATAGCGTTTTTTTGGGTAGGCCAGTGAGAAGGGAGTTGCAGTAGTCCAGGCGTGAGATGATGAGGGAGTGTACGAGTTGTTTAGTAGTGTCTGGGGTGAGGAATGTACGTATCTTGGAGATGTTGCGGAGGTGGAGCCTGCATGATTTTGATAGTGATTAGACATGAGGTTGGAAGGAAAGGTTTGAGTCCAGGGTGACACCCAGGACTTTGGCGTGTGGGGTGGGATTGATGGTGGCGTTGCTAGTCGTGATGGAGAGAATGGGGGGGGGGCGCGGGCTGGGGGGAAAACCAGGAGCTCGATTTTGGACAAACTTAACTTGAGGAAATGGACCGACATCTAGTCTGATATGTTGTTCAGGAGGTGGGTGATGCGGGCAGAGAGAAAGGGGATGAGGTGAGGGGTGGAGAGATAAATTTGTGTGTCGTCGGCATAGAGGTGATAGTTGAAGCCGTGGGAGTGTATCAGTTTGCCAAGGGAGGAGGTGTAGATGGAGAAAAGGAGGGGTCCGAGGACAGAGCCTTGGGGGACTCCAACAGAGAGGGGGAGAGAGGGGGAGGTGGCAGCGTTATAGGTGAAGCTGAAGGAGCGTTGGGATAGGTAGGAGGAGAACCAGGAGAGAGGAACATCACTGATGCCAAAGGAGTGCAGTTTGGTAAGGAGGAGGGGGTGGTCGACTGTGTCAAAGGCTGCGGAGAGGTCGAGGAGCAGGAGGACTGAGTAGTGGCCATTAGCTTTGGCGGTTAGCAGGTCGTTAGTGATTTTAAGTAGGGCGGTTTCGGTGGAGTGTAGGGGACGGAAACCAGACTGTAGTGGATCAAGGAGGTTGTTATCAGTGAGGTGGGTGCTTAGGCGATTGTAGGCTAAGCGCTCAAGGATCTTGGAAGTGAATGGTAGCAGGCAGATGGGTCTAAGGTTGTTTAGGTCAGTGGGGTCAAGGGAGGGTTTTTTGAGTATGGGGGTGATGTGTGCATGCTTTAGGGGGGAGGGGAATGTGCCAGTAGAGAGGGAGAGATTGAAGATGTGGGTGAGGGAGCGAATGATGGAGCAGGGGGGTGACTGGAGGAGTTGTGAGGGGATAGGGTCCAGGGGGCAAGTGGTGAGGCGGGCTTCAGTGAAGACCTTAGTGACCTCCTCAGTGGTAGCAGGGCTGAAGGAGCGGAGCGTTGGGGAGGTGATAGTGTGCGGGGCGCTAGGTATGGTGGGGGGCAGTGCAGTTACGAGGTCAGAGGAGGGGAGAGTTGAGGGGGTGATGGAGGGAGGGGGGCTAGGAGGAGAGGTAGATTGTGAATTGACAATGTCCTTACGGATTGCGTCAATCTTGTTTTGGAAATGATTGGCAATCTCGTGGGCGGTGAGTGAAGTACTGAGTGGAGGTGAGGGGGGGGGGGGAGAGCAGGGATTTGAAAGTGGAGAAGAGCCAGCAAGGACAGGTGGAGAGGGTGTTGATGAGGGTTATGAAATAGGCTTGCTTGGCGGCGTGGAGGAAGGTGGTGTAGGTGAGGAAGGCAGATTTGTAGAGGGAGAACGCACGAGGGGATCTGGTTTTGCGCCATAATTGCTCCAGCGCGCGACTGCGTCATTTGAGACATTTTGTATGGTCGTTCTGACAGGGTTGAAGCAGTCGGGGTCTGATGTCACGTGTGGTTAGGGGTGCCAGGGAGTCGAGGGCAGCCGGCAGTGAGTCCTTGTACGCAGTAGTGGCCAGGTCAGGGCATGACAGTGGAAAGATACTGTCGTACAGACGGTCAGCTGCCGGGTGGAGATGGGCCGGGTTCAGGTTGCGGAGGTTACAGCTGGTGATGGTTTGACGCTTTGGGGGGGGGGAGTTAGAGGAGGAGGAGATGGAAAATGTGAGGAGGTGGTGGTCAGAGAGGGGGAAGGGGGTGTTAGTGAAGTTGTGGAGGGTGCAGAGGTGGGAGAAAACGAGGTCCAGGGTGTTCCCATCGGTGTGGGTGGAGGACTGTGTGTGCTGTGTGAGTGCGAAAGAGGAGGTTAGGAGTAGGAGTTGGGAAGTAGCCGGGTTGTTGATGTTGATGGGGATGTTGAAATCCCTGAGAATGATGGTCGGTAGCTCGGAGGAGAGGAAGAAGGGAACCAAGGTGGCAGAGTCGTCCAGGAAGAGGGATACGGATCCAGGAGGCCAATAGATTACTGCAATCCTCAGGGGGGTGGGAGAGAAGAGCCGCATGCAGTGGGCTTCAAAGGAGGAGAAGGATAGGGAGGGGGTTTAGCGAGGACCTGGAAGGTACTCAGCGGTGGCAGGAGCATGCCGACCCCACCGCCTCTGCAACCACTTGGTCTGGGTGAGTGGGTCCAGACGAGGCCTCCATAGGTGAGTGCTGCAGGGGAGGTGGAGTCAGTGGCTTGGATCCAGGTTTCGGTGACCGCTAGGAGCTTGAGGGAGTGGGAGACAAAGAGGTCATGGATGGCGGTGCGCTTGTTGCAAACCGAACGGGCGTTCAGGAGTACAACCGAGAGAGGAGGGGTGGATGCAGGGAGGAGGGGGACGGGTATAAGGTTGAGGGGGTTGCGGTGTCTGGCGGGAGCGGGGGGGTGCCGAGAGGGGGAGTGGGGAGGTGGGGGGCCAGGGTTCGGGGAGATGTCCCCGGCGGTTAGGAGAAGGAGAAGGGTGAGGAAGGTGGCATGGGAACGGGATGTGCAGGAGCATGTGGATCTGTTAGTGGTGGTGTGTGAGTCGGCGGGAGAGTGGAGTATCAGGAGGAGGTGGTGAGAGCCGTAGTGGTGAGAAGGAAGGAGTGAAGGAGCAATGTAGAGCTGTTTTGGGGAAGTAGGGGGGTAGAGGGAGGCGATTTTGGGAATGGAGGAGAGGAAAACGAGGAGGAGGAGTGCAGGTGGCATGTTAGGGTGAGCGGAGTACTGGTCAGATCGGGGAGGTGAGAGGTTTCAATCAGGACGTGATGATGCGGAGAGTCTGTCATGTCATGGCGGAGTTCATCTGTGTCCATCTGTAGGAGGAAAGTGAGAGTGGTGGGCGACTGGGTCAGCAGCTGGCTAGTTGCAGTCTTCTTATGCTGTAGGCCGGCGTCCGAGGGTGCTGTGGCACGGCGTCGGTGGTTACAGTGGTTCGGCGACTGGATGTGCGTGTGGATGCTGCGGGCCAGCGAATGAGGGTGCTAAGGGGCCCAGAGTCTGTGGGAGCGGTAGGGTCTGGCGATCGTAGGTGTTATATGGCCCGGCGTCAGGGGGTGCTGGAGGCCGTGTGGCAGGCTCGCTTCCGCCAGATTGGACGGGGCTCAGGGCTGTGCAGTGGCAGGGGCACGGCTGTGTGGAACACGGTGGGGAGCAGGGAAGCAGATGTGGTAGCGGTGGCTTACCCTCTCGGGGCCAGTGGCAGCTTACCTTCTCCGTGCCGGTGGGGGTGGTTGCTGCTTCCCTTTTCTCTGCAGCGGCTGTAGGTAGGGGAGGCGGTGCTGGTTCCCGTCTCGTTGGCGCGGGCGGCGGTATCCTGGTTCAGGCATTGGGGGGTAGGGAGGCTTAAGCCGCAGGGGACAGGGCGTCCAGTACCCCTCCTGGGCGATGGCAAGACCTCCAGAGCGGCTGGTGAGGGTACCGATGGGGCAGGGTTGGTGGTGGCGTCCCCTCTGGAGCGGGGTTGCGTCCCTTCTGGTGTGGGGCGTCTCGGTCGGCCGAGGTCCTCCGCAGTTCACCGCGGCCGGCAGGGGCTGTAGTAGGCCGCAAGTCGCTGGGGCTCTGCCAGAGGGACAGAGCGCCCAGCACCCCTTCTGGGTGTTAGGAGGACCTCCGGGGGGTGCGGGGCGTATTGGTCGGTGACGGTTCTCCGCAGTTCGCCGCAGCCGGTAGGAAAGGCCGCGGCTTCAGGGGCCGTGGTAGGCTGCGAGTCGCCGGGACTCTGCCGGAAGGACAGAGCGCCCAGTGCCCCTTCTGGGTGTTGGGAGGATCTCCGGGGGTGCACCGGACCCTTCTACCGCCCGGATGGCGGCGGATTCGGCGGGGGTACCGGAGCTGGCGGTTATGTGGCCGCTCCGGACGCCAAAACAGACATCCATACAGACATCAGTCCCATGTGAGACATAAGCTTTGATGCTTGTAATAAGTCATCACAATGGAAGAACAAGGTTTCAGAAATTTGTTCCATCCTCTCTATGAAAAGCAAGCTGTTGAGGAATAACTTTTTGAGAAAGCCCACCAATTGAGACACTGACAAATTAAAGTCACTGCCAAAATGGGATGGAGGATAAGACCAGCTGTTTCAAACTGTGATTGAAGAAGGGATTCTAGCTGCCTCTCACTCGATCAACTAATCTAGTGGTCTTCCTGTTAAGGCAGGCCACCGATGTATCCATTGATTTACAAATGCCTTCTCAAAGAGAAAATCTCAGCCATCATCACAGGTGGGTCACAGGATCTTCAAGGAGCTTCTATTCCATATAGAGGAAAAATCAAACAACCATGAAGCATAAAGGTCTGTGCAGCTGTAGGGACCCTAAAAGACCCAAAGCTTGGAACAGTAGACTGCTCTTCCAAATGCAAGGTAGAACATAAGTCTGACAAAACCCCACTAAGCCTGAGATGATAGTAAAAGTGCTCCAAAAACAGTAACTTCACAGAATCTGTATACTGTTGGGACTCTGAACATGAGTCACAGATGGTAACGGGCTAAAATCTCTGCCTATTCTAAGGTCTTTAGAGATTCAGAGACTCTGCAGGGCAAGACATTTGAGTGAGGCTAAAGGCTATGAGTGCACTTTGGTCAAATAATTGAGCACACATGGCCAAAAGTTATTTCTGAAAAGTTGAACTTACACTTTAAGTATAATTAAATTTGCCAAGCCAAGGCTCTTACGTTGATAAAAACTGTTAATTTAGATTCTAGCTTTTTTGAGCACTAAAGATAATCATGTACAGGCTGATAATCTGCCACTGCAAATACCGTATGTATGGCAGGCAAAGGATCTGTGTATGCTGCAAAACCTGGAAACATTCAATTTCCTTCCAGATTTCAGACATGAAATGCATTCAGTCTGGTTGCCTAATAACTGTGTCTGTCAGTTTAAAAATGATCTGGATGGATGGCTTAAACGCCAAGAGTACACATATTTCAGATGTTGCCATTTGTAAAGTTTTTTAAACATTCAGTTGCCTAATGCTTGGCATAAACAGGTGGATTTTTGGTTTATGGGCACAGCAATTTTCTTTACCTATATTATCACGCCTTTTATTTCTCCCAAATATTGTTTCTGGTCTTAAAAAGCTGAGTGATGGGGTTTCCTCAACCCATTTCTTTAGAGCCTTGAAATAAGAGAATCAGTCAAAATTATATTGTTAGTGACAAATATAGGAATATATCATAATCATAGTAAAAGTAGCAAATCCTACTCCACCCCAAGAAGAAATTTTTTTTCTATATTTATCAAGTTCTTACAGCTGAGGCCCAACACAACATTTACATACTTTGTTCAACCTGTTCATACCAATGCTGTATGCGCGCAGTTGAATTCCCTAGACTTCTAAGAGGCCAGGGAGGAAGGTGGACTAGCTCAACTCTGGGGGTTGTGGGTAAAAGGGTAAAGAAACTTTGCTTGAAATTTTCTGTACCCTTTAAAAAATCTATGAACACACTGCATACACAAAACATTCTATATGTATCATTACAGGAAAATAAGGCAAAATGCAACAATTATATGCAAATTGGATTGGTTGCTACTGTAAAGGTTACTTTACATTGCACAAACCTATTTGTGGCAACGATAGCAGACATTACAGACAAATTTGTAAGCCATCTCACACATTTCACTCTGTGAAGCACCTCTTCCTCTAACAGTCTTTGGTGCCTCCTAACAATAATTGTGGCACTGCTGTAGTAATATACACTCGCCGGGCACTTTATTAGGTACACCTGTTCCATTTATTGGTATCACAAATTGCTAATTAGCCAATCAGATGGCAGCACTCAGGGAACAAGAAGATCGCCGCGGCGCATGAATCTGCGCATGCGCAGGATCCCGACAAGGCATACAGGCAGGCGGGCACTAGGACCCAGGCGCGCCTGTCACGAATGATGGCACAAGCAGGCACTAGGACCCATGCGTGCCTGTTGGCGCCGGGTGGGCTATTTAAACGGGCCACTGCAGGATCCAAATTGCCGTATGGTCTTATTCCTCTGCCTGTGATTCCTGATCCTGAGTGGCTTCCTGTTGCCGAACCCAGCCTGCTCCTATCGTGACCCTCTCCTGCCCTGACCCCTGGCTTGTCTCTGGATATTCTTCTGCCTGCTCCTGATCATTCTGACCTCCTGTTGCTGAACCTGGCCTCTGACCCGACTATCCCTCTGCCTGCTGCTCTGGTCTGCTCTGCCTTCTCGGATATCGAACCCAGCCCGCCTGACTCCGCTACCTGCCGCACGGATCCATCCGCATCCTGCTCTGGTCTGCTCTGCCTCTTCACGTCAGGCTCACTACTAAAGTACGTGACACTAGCGGTCTCCTCTACCGCAGCTGGGCATACTTGGGGGTCACGACCTGGTCTCAACCTGCTCCAAGTCCATCCCCACCATCAGGGGCTCTGGTGAACAAGCAGACTGGGGCTTAGACCCCGCGCCCTGGGGAAACCCCAAACTGTGGACCTATAAAGCTACTGCTAGAGTCGTGAGCAGCAACTCAATGCATTTAGGCATCTAGACATGGTGAAGACAATTTGCTGAAGTTCAAACCAAGCATCAGAATGGGGAAGAGTTTTTAAGTGACTTTGAATGTGGCATGGTTATTGGTGCCAGACGGGCTGATGTGAGTATTTCAAAAAGTGCTGATCTACTGGGATTTTCGTGCACAACCATCTCTTGGATTTACCGAGAATGGTCCGAAAAAGAGAAAATATCCAGTGAGCAGTAGTTGTGTGGATAAAAATGCCTTGTTTAGGACAGAGGAGAATGGGCAGACTGGTTCAAGATGATAGAAAGGCAACAGTAGCTCATGTCAACATGGACCAAAATCTCTGAGGAATGTTTCCAACACCTTGTTGAATCCATGCCTCAAAGAATTAAGGCAGTTCTGAAGGCAAAAGGGAGTTCAACCCAGTTGTTATGATCCACCAGGTGGTGCCTCAGGCTGCCAACTGACAGACCTACCCAGAGCGTGGGGTCTAAGCCCGGGCTGTGCTTTCACCAGGGCCCCTGATGGTGGGGATGGACTTGTAACAGACCCGGGCCAGGTCACGACCTCCGAGCAGGCCCACCAGTGGCAGAGGAAGCCTCCGGGGACGTATGCAGGTACCGGGAGAGCCAGATGTGAAGAGGATGGCGGCCCTAGCAGGATGGTAACGGACCGTGGTCCCGTGGGGGTAAGCAAAGAGTAGTCAGGTCACACGCAGGATCAGCAGGGTAAGTCAGTCCGCAGAATGGTCAGACAAGCCGGGGGTCAGAATAGGAGAAGGCAGAGTAGTCAGGGCAATCCGGGTCAAATCACAGGAGAAGGCAGCATAGTCAGGGCAATCAGGGTCACTAGAATGGATACAGGAACTCAGGATCACAGATAGACCTTGCGGCAATCTGTGACAGTGCAGGGCATCTTTAAATAGTGCGCCCTGCACTGTCATTGGCCGGCCAGGATGCGCCCCCAGCTGTCATTAGACGCCTGAGGCGCGCCCGCGGCTCCTACTGCGCATGTGCGGCGTCCTATCAGCCGCGGCTCGCCGGGACCTAGTGCCTGTGTCCCGGCGTGATCTGCCGCCAGTGCGCATGCGCGGGGAGAGAAGCCGCGATCCCTGACCCTGGAGCCGCGATCCCTGACACCAGTACTAGCAAGGTGTGCCTAATAAAGTGACCAGTGAATATATGTAACAGCAAATTTACAACACTCACAAAAATAAAAGAAAAAAGTGAGATACCAACGCACATGCTTTAGGCAGTTGTAAAAGTCTAAAGACTTCTTCCAGAAAAAAATACCTCTACTAAAGCTCTGGTCTTCACAAAGAGCAGCGTGCGTGTCTCTGGATTTTCATGATAGGATTCAGACAGGATAAACTGCAACAATTCCAGCTTTGGATTTTCATTGTCCTTTGCAATTTCCATCAATTGTGGCAACTTAACTGTGAAAAAAGTAAAAAACCAATAAATGGCTACAAAAACTGCCAGCTTATAAGCTTTATCAAGAGCAATATTTCAGCTATCCTAATCGGCTGCATGTTAACTACAAACAGGATGTTTCATTTTTAAAAAAAGAACCATGGTCTTAGAACATTTTAAGTAACATAGAGGTAGTCTTGCTATATTTACCACATCCGTTAAATCCGAATTAGCGAACTTCAGCATTGGTTGTCCTACAGCAGTGTTTAGGTGAAATGTGAGATTGGGGGTGAGAGGGGCTTGAGGGCAAAAAAAAGACATTCATATTTCTCTACAGAGGTGTCTCGAACAGAACTACACACTGGGGTCTTTTTTTTAGTTGTTGAACATGTGACAAGCATTCACCCAGTCTTGATGAATTCTTCTGTATTTTGCCTAAAGTGTTACTAAACCCAGGACCCTGCATTCACTATATCTGGTCTCCCACAGTACAAAGAACATGGAAGTGCAATTATTTTAGTAAATATAAACTGCTAAATACCTTTTCTCATCAGCAGTTAGAGAAGTCTTGTGACTTCTATCAGTGTCCAGCCAAGCATTGATTAAAGCTTGTAGGAAGAGTTTTAATTTTGCTCTAGGAGGATGCAAAATCCCTGACCTCTGTTTGGACAGTGCCGATTGGCCCTGTGCTGATCACATGCACTTTCCAGAGAAAAAAAAAACCCTCTCTAGCAATACACACCAAAATGAGCATGTGCAGAGTGTCTCCACACAATATATCTTATCAAGAGATAAGGGGAGCACTGGATGAAGGGGAGACTCAGAGAAGTCAGGATCAAACAGCATTTTTACACAATGCAGAGGATTAACCCCTTAGGTTCTACAGTGAGTATAACAAGCATGCTTTACTGCATATACAGTCTGATTTCACTGTTGTGGGTTTAGTAACACTTTAATACAGCAATTTCTTATGATCGTCAGCTCCATCTAGTGTCCATAGTTTGGTATTTTTTCTGAAATACCTAAATCGGAAACAAACACTACATTATGGCCACTAGATGGAACTGATGATCGTAGGAAATAACCTCTTAAAGCAGAATTTTGCTAGAATATGTTAAGGTTGGGCAAATCCTTGTCACATTCATCCAACCAATGTTTTATAAACTAACCAGCAAGACTTTTTTAGGAATTATTTCAAGACTTAACAAT
Organism: Staurois parvus; assembly: GCF_062004578.1. Taxonomy (NCBI): domain Eukaryota; kingdom Metazoa; phylum Chordata; class Amphibia; order Anura; family Ranidae; genus Staurois; species Staurois parvus. The sequence goes on along the minus strand of NW_028317808.1, from coordinate 9,251,991 downwards.
TACATTCATTGCTGATTGTTGCAAAAATCACATTTGTGACTTAACTCTGCAGAATTGTAGGGGAATGAAGTCAAAGCGGATGTTCAGAGGAATCAGTAGGCTTTTTATAGAAATGTACCCATCTTTCTGTTCTCTTGTTTGTCTGTACAGCTAAAAAATAGTCCTACATATAAAGCAGACCGGATGCTTCCTCCAATAACATGATCCAGCATTAACTATTACTAAAATAATCACATGCCATAAGGTAAGAAGGTATGCCTAGAGCAGCATGTTGTTCAGACCTTCTAAGCAGACCTGTCATCCCCTCTGGGGCACAGATCAGTAAATCTCTTTAATGATGAGAAGTGAAATGTCTCTTGTCCCCTGATTGGCTGTTAACCAGAAAGTGGGAAAACGGTTCATGCCCATTACTGAAGGACCTGTATTGAGCACTGCCTGCAGAAAGAAAAACAGCAGCTCAGCTACCCATCTTGCCTGCTTTTGGGTATTTTCTTATCATAGTGAGTCTGATTTTTTTACACACTGTTTAGTACTGGTCAAACACTTTTCTGCAGCTGGAGGAGTTCTGATAAGCCACCACCTGCTATTATATATAATCTATAGGACTCGTTTTATACCCTGTAATACTGGTAAAAAGGTGAGGAAGAGATGGGTGGACAGCCAGGACCTTGTGTGCTAGGGCCAGTGGTGTTTCATCCATGAAATACAAGGACTAAAAGAGGTTAACCAGGGGCCTGAACAGCCGATATAGAAGGGATTAAATTCAAAGTCACCCAGCATTACTATCGGCTACCATATGATAGCTGAATCACCTATAAAAAAACATAATTAAAAGTTAATGGGTGTGGTCACCAAAACTCATACTTGACACATATGTGCATAGGGAAAAGCGTTCCCTGAACAAAGATAGTTTCATGTGGGACCATGCAGATTTATCAAAGGGCTTTTATTAGAAAAAACAAAACAAATGTGCATTGCACAAATATACACACAGAAGCTGAGCACACCACCACAACTTCACCAAACTAAAAAGACAACGTTGTCTCGTCACCTTAGCAGCTGCTCATACAACCTCCAACATACACACTTAGGGGAAGGAGGCGAGAAAGACTAAAGGTGCAACTTGGAAACATATGGGGGAAAAATCCATGTATGGAATGTAAGAGATGGATGATTGTCATTCAGTAGTGTCCCATACAGTGGAGATAGGAGTCAGGTAGAAGACCGGTTGTCCCATAACTATATATAATGAGTAATAATAGGACACCTGAGAATCCAATTACATTTACAAGTCAGGCTTGCCGGTCACAATCTGGATATGAATGTCCCATTAGTTGGCCAGTTTAGGCCATATAATATGCCACCATCCGCTCCATTAACACACAGTTACCAAGTAACCAGATTCATTAATAGCAGTGTAAATACACAAATGCTCCATTTCTCACCATCCCTTAGGTATTCACTGGGCTTAATTCCAGCAAACCACACATACGCTTTTCCCTATGCACATGCGTTTCATCCACGGGTGCAAGGTGTTTACTGAACACGGGCCCTGAGGTGTGAGGGCACTGTGCTCTGACACACACTGCACCTAAGAATGCCTTAGGGCGCCAAGATGAGGGGGCGGTAACATACACCCTGCACACCCAGTCAAGGCACAGCGAGCAGGGGGGAGGCTGGTCCCAGAGAAAAGGTAATGCTCCATCACTAATGAAAAGTGCTTATTTGAGCAGCAGGGTTCCCAGCCCGCAGGCGGATGGCTGGTGATACATGTAGAGTGCCTGCCTTGCACCTGGACAGAGCAGGGGTCAGACAGGAGGCCGCAGGAAGGAGGACGGGGGAGCCGGGCATCAGAGGTGAGAAAGGGGGCTCAGGGCGCATTCATTGAAGTGACATATCTCCGGTGGCTCAGCTCTCTGGCATATCACGTCTCAGTCAGGCTGGGAGATTGGCAGAAGGAGCGCAGCAGCTGTCAGAGCTGAACACCAGCATGAAACCCCATCGACTCCTGACCACCGCCATCCCCGTGGTGACCTCATACCCCTGGCTTATAAGCACCTCTTCGCGACCCATGCTTACCCCCCTAACTGGGACTGCACGAGCTCCACCACCCGCTGCTGACTGATTACCTGATGTCCCGTAACACTTCCCCCTCCTGTCTCCCTGTCACACTGCCCCTCTCCGGTCCTGATGCCCCCCTCCTGTCCTGATGCCCCCCTCCTGTCTCGTTGTCCCCCTCCTGTAACACTGCCTTCCTACTGTCCCGCTGCCCCCCTCCTGCGACACTGCATCTATATTCTGCGCTATGTAAGTCATCTCAGACGCTATTTAACCATACCCCCCTTTAAGCCATGCCCAATAATTAGCGCTGCATTTTTATTTTCCTCGATGCCTAGAGCCCACTTTTAATCTTGCACACAGACCCATTGATTTCATGATATGCCCCTAGCTAGGGAACTATGTAGTGTATCCACCCCAGTGATGATAATTCAGGTCGGTATTATCTTTACCTTCAAACTTTTTAACTAGCTTCTGTTCAATGTCTGTAAATGGTCCATTCTTGATATTGTCAAAAAAGTTCTGCAAATAATCCAGAGCATCTTGGGTACGAGCATCCTCGTTAATTATGAGTGCATTATTACATTTCTGTGCAAAGAAAACAGGGTTTTAGGAAAATTATGGGATTAACCATACAAGTAAAATTACAAATTACAAAGTTTATTAAGCATTGGATTTATTCCTACATGCTAGAAGTCCTATTTATGCTTCCGAATTTTACTAAAAAGAATTTTACCATCTTTTCCATAACACTGCTACTTTATTTCCCTATACTTTATGTTGCTGGATATCTCTTTCAGGTGATATGCAATTTATTAAAGCCTAAGTTTGGTCGAAAAAAAAAATAGCACAAGGGACATTATTATCAATCTGACGTGTCCCCTGTGCTGTTGGCTCCTGCATTCAAAATTTCCCTTGGTGTAAAAGACCTGTCATATGCACCAATCAAGATTGCATGGGCCCTTGCAGGTTTAGGTCATAGTGTACTAATGTACACCACATACTAGTACATTATGACAGGCTCACCTTTACACAGAGCCCTCAAGCGCAGCGATGTCATGGCTCACCAGCACTGCTATCTTCATCCAGTCTTCGTGCCGGGTTTGCGGCTTCTGGCCATATGAATGGCCGAGGCCACGATGACATCACTCCCCCGCATGTGTGTGGGAGCCCTCGGCTATGGCACAGAGCTCTGAAGGTTTGGCACGATATGCTATCCCTTCAGAGTACACGCACCAGTGACATCACCGGTTGCATGTTATGTGAATATCTCCTAAACAGTGCAAGTTAAGTCTTATTATAGGCTTAACTGTAGGTACAAGTTCTAGAGTGGGCTTTACTTCCACTTTAACCCCTGCCGCACCAGAAGATTACAGTGGCAGGAGAGGGGGGGGTTGCAGGAAGACGATTTCAACTAATACAGGAGCCATCAAGCACAAGGTACACATCACATTGAATGTAAGTAATATCCCTTGTGCTGATTTTTTTTTTTCCTTTTACTAAACTTAGGCTTGATAAAATTTTTAAATTGAAAAGTTCTTTCTCCTTCAAGTCTTCAAGCAGGAGTTATTTTTCTCATTTTCTCAACTCATTGACACAAATACTTACAGTAAACTGGTAACATTAATAACTGGAATGAGGACACGAACATTTGCAGTTCTGAACTTCACCTTATTCTTGATAAAATCAGTTTCGTTACTGTAAAACCCAGACAAAGTATTTCCCCGCTCTCTCCAAAACTAATAAAAGTTTTAGCTAATGGACAAAAACCATTACAAGTAATCCTGTTCTAGCAGTATGTTTCAGATTCTGAAATCTCTCAAAAGGTCTCAAGCAGGCCTGATCAGCAAGCATATGGGCAAATTTGCAAGGGATTGGCTGTAACTTGGGAGGAAGTAGCAGAATTCAATACTTAGAAAAAGGCTATAGGATTGTTGTTTTGTTCGCTGTGTGGCCCTTTTTCTGCCTTTAGATGGCCCTTGAGGCACTGCTCCTCCCACTGACACCAATGATGGGGGACCATTCCACCTACTGACACCATCAATAGGGCACTGTTCTTCCCATTGATACCAGCAATGGGGCATTATTCTTCCCATTAAAACCAATGATGGGGCACTAATGCCAGGGCATTTTTTACTTCCACTGGCCACATTTCAGCCCTCTTAAAGCCTGAAGGACAGCAAACTGGTCCTTTGATTAAAAATATTGGAGACCCCTGCTCTACAGCAATGCATTTTCCATAAACATGGCAAAAAGGAATGTAAAAAAGTAAATATATAAAAGGTACATACTCGTAAATGTTCAGTATATGTGAACAGAGCACTACAGAGACGACTCTCCTCCATTTTATCTTCCAGCTGCAGCAAACGGCATTTCTTCTGAATGTCAATAATCCAGTTGTCATACCTCTGGGTTCCAACAGCCCGATTCTGAATATCCGACATAGTCTCTAAAGCCAGAGTGATGCATTTACTATTAATATATTCTTTGTACTGATCTTCAGTACCATGTACAACTTTATTATTATTATTATTATTATACAGGACTTATATAGCGCCGACAATTTGCTCGGCGCTTTACATTACGAGGGAGACAGTACAGTAACAATACAGTTCAATACAAGAGGGATTAGAGGGCCCTGCTTCTTGGAGCTTACAATCTAGGATGGAGGGGATAGAGGTACAAGAGGTAATTAGCTGTGGGGGATGGAGTGGTAGGAGGAGTAGAGGATTCCAAAATTAGCTGGGGTTGGGGTAGGCTTCCCTGAAGAGATTGGTTTTCAGAGTGTGCCTAAAAGTGAGCAGAGTAGTCTGATAGATTGGTGTAGGGAGTTCCAAAGGATGGGTGAAGCCCTTGAGAAATCCTGGAGTCGAGCATGGGAGGAGGAGACAAGGGAGCTAGAGAGTACGAGGTCTTGCGAGGAGTGGAGAGTACGGTTTGGGTGGTATTTAGAGACAAGATCTGTGATGTAATTAGGGAAGTGTTATGAATGGCTTTAAACGTCAGTGTTAGTGTTTTGAATTTTATCCACTGGGCAATTAGAAGCCAGTGGAGGGATTGGCAGAGAGGGGTGGCAGATACAGAGCGGTTAGTAAGCTGAATGAGTCTGGCAGCAGCGTTCATGATGGACTGGAGTGGGGATAGCCTGTGGTGAGGTAGGCCAGTGAGGAGGGAGTTACAGTAGTCAAGGCGTGATATAATAAGGAAGTGAATAAGTTGCTTAGTGGTTTCCGAGGTTAGGAACGGTCGTATCTTGGAGATGTTGCGGAGTTGAAGTCTACATGAGTTTGTCAACAATTGGACCTGGGACTGAAAGGACAGATTGGAGTCTAGGATTACACCTAGTACCTTGGCATGAAGAGTGGGACTGATGGTAGTGTTGTTGATCTTGATGGAGAAGTCTGGGGGGGGGCACGGGCTGGGGGGAATACTAGGAGCTCAGTTTTGGAAAGGCTGAGTTTGAGGAAGTGGAGTGACATCCAGTCCGATATGTCACTTAGTAGGCTGGTGATGCGATTGGAGACTGAGGGGGTGAGGTGAAGGGTAGAGAGATAGATTTGTGTGTCGTTGGCATAGAGATGGTAGTTGAAGCACTAGGAGTTTATCAATTGGCCAAGGGAGGAGGTGTAGATGTAGAAGAGGAGGGGTCCGAGGACAGAACCTTGAGGGACCCCAACAGAGAGAGGGAGTGAAGGGGAGGTGGCAGCGTTATAGGTAACACTGAAGGAGCGTTGCGATAGATAGGAGGAGAACCAGGAGAGAGCGGAGTCTCTGAGTCCAAGAGTGGAGTTTTTTGAGGAGGAGGGGGTGGTCAACCATGTCAAAAGCCGCAGAGAGGTCAAGTAGTAGGAGTATAGTATAGTGGCCATTGGTTTTGGCGGTTAGTAGGTCATTGGTGAGTTTGAGTAGGGCAGTTTAGGTGTGTAGGGGGCGGAAGCCGGACTGCAAAGGGTCAAGAAGGTTGTTGTCGGTGAGATGGGAGCTCAGGCAATTGTAGACTAAGCGTTCTAGGAGTTTAGAGGTAAATGGCAGTAGGCAGATGGGTCTTAAGTTGTTCAGGTCGGTGGGGTCCAGGGAGGGCTTCTTAAGTACGGGAGTGATGTGCGCGTGATTTAGAGGGGAGGGGAAGGTACCGGTGGAGAAGGAAAGATTGAAGATGTGAGTGAGGGAGCATAAGATGAAAGAGAAGGGGGACCACAGGAGTTGTGAGGGGACAGGGTCCAGGGGTCAGGTGGTGAGGCAGACTTCGGAGAAAATCTTAGTGACCTCTTCGGTAGTAGTGAGGTCAAGGGAGCAAAGTGTTGAGGGGGTTATTGTGTGAGGAGTGCTAAGTGGGGTAAGTGTGTGAGCAGTGGCGAAGTCCCTATGAATTGCGACAACTGCAGTCACGATAACCAAACAGCAATGCAACTGATGTATTTTACTCTGCAAATGGATTCAGCTAGGATTATAACAACCATTATTTACATAGAGATTAAATGTACAAATGCTAATAAATGTAAATAAGCCATGGCAAGGGCAAATAGCTCTATATAAAGAAAACCTGTACTTAGAAAATATGAATGGGTCATTTATCAACCTCTCCTGTCACGCTGATCTAATGTCTTCAGTAATATATGTATCTCAGACCTACAACATGTATGCAGATTGGGGAATATGACTTAAAGGGTTTTTCCACTTTTGTTGGAAAAAAATAGCAAATAAAAAAATAAATATATATAGCATATACAATTGTGACACAAGTCATATTGTAATTGAATGTCATTAAAAATTACCTTTCCTTTTCAATTAGGAGCTCCATAATTGTCTGTAAAATGCAATGCAATATGGCTACTTGGAGGTATTCTGTACACAGAATGTGTACAGAATGCCTCCAGCAACATCATTTCCTGCTTGCGTGATTGGCTCATTGATTTTCCTAGAAGTCTGCACTAAGATAAAAGTCAGATTTCAGGAATTCCCTGCACAAAAATGTCATTTTTGGTGAGATACTAACAATGGGAAATCACGTCTAAAGGGATGCTGACCCTGCGATTTTCCTCATTAGGGCCCTGCAAGTGCAGCAGCTGTTTGATAATTATGAAAACACTCCCATTATATTCACATTCCACATGGACACGGACAAACAAACAGCCTTTTCTTCTGCATAACAAAAGTAAGTACTCAAAGTTCGCAACAAAGTTTGTTAAAAGCCTTGTAATGTACATGGATCACCCAGAGGGGAAAGATTTTTTTTTTTGAACAAAAGTAGAGTTACTCTTTAACTTCGGCTTTTGCATGCTTGTTCCAGGTTAGTATCACCAAAAGTATCAAAGCCAAAGCCAACATTTTCAAGTCTGCCAACAATGGCAGCCCGCATATTCCTTTAAGTATAGGTTTCCTTTAAATGACAGCTTAACTCTTCCCTCAAAGAACAGAAATTAGAGTTTTCTAACCCTTACCTTTTTGTCCCTGGCATATGTATACTCATAACAGTATAATTCATCTAAAATTATATTCTCATAGATTTTACATTACACCTACCTAAATATGGGTAAACTGATTTAGCCATCTGCTCAATTTCCGCCATGATTTCAGACATGATCTCAGCAAATGGATCACTCGTACGACAACTTGTTTCATGAATAGCTGTACAAAAGTCATGATAGAACAGAAATGAGTAGCTATGAGGTTATCTGGAAGACATACAGATGTATTTTTGTATTGTAAGTGTCCAAAATATATTCCTGTTAGGTACTTACATTTCTCCGGTTTGTGCACCACTTTCTGCAGCTCTTCCAGATTTTCCTTAACTGTAGAGATGCATTCAATGTCCAGACTGGCGCAGAGTTTACCGATATAGTGCACAGCGTCTGCAGCACAGCGAGACTTTCCAGTTCCCACAGAGGCTGTTAAACCAACTATCTGTTTGCAAAGTACAAATTGTTACAAGTCAACATGAGTACCGTATATATTTTTTGAAAATTAATTCTTATTTTACAGCTAACACAATAGGAAACATTGCAGCTTTTAAAAAGCCATTGTATTTTTCAAGCAACCTTAAACTGGCCATGCACAGGTCAGATTTTTTTTTCGTTCAGCCAGTGGGTCCCTGATCCCTCCATCCACATATTTGACATGAATGGGGGATTTCTCCCTGCTGTGTCATTGTATTCTGACAGCAGAGAGAATCCCCTTCTGTCAGAATACACAGATCAGCGCTCTAGCCTATTGCCTGTGGCGATGATCAAGTGGCTTTTATCCAACAGTGCAGCTGAACAAAAGTTGATCGGTAGATCGACTTCTGTTCAACCGCAGTGGCTACACATGATTTGACATTTGGCTGGTCCCCGATGAACTAGCTTTAGTCCCCTTTTTAAAACAACAGACACTGAAATTGTCAACATTTGGTAGTACTGTAAATCCTCGGCTGCTTAAAATTTAAGTTTAATCTACTCACATTTTGCCTCCCTGGTTCTTCCTTCCCATCAGCTTGTGCTAATGAAAAATAAAGCTGTTTTTGTTACATATCTTTTTTAGATCCAGTGACATCACCACCTTTGTGCTTCTCTGTAAGCCGTGTACCGGGGTGGGCTCCCCAGGATACAGTGAAGTCACGAACGAGGAAAGCAACCCCAACACCAGCTTTTGTCACAACAGAATTTTACTTAGATGTGGCAAATAAACAAAACCACAAATGCTGGAATATACAATAAATTTACATACACCCAGCCCAAAGGCTGAGACCCCTGTGCTGCACAGCACGGCCCCTTCTGATGGATGAAGGTAGAAAGTGTAGTAATTTACCTACTGGCGGGCACAACTAAGCTGCCACACCTTACCTGTTATTACCCTAAAAGAACAAGAATCAGTGTATGGGTGTATGGTATGGGCTAGCCTGCAGTGCAGCACAACAGCTTACAATCTTACACAAATCTACAGTATTCCCCCTCCCATAACTGGTCCTGTAGCACGTGCCTGAGTATTCCTTCTGAGCAAAACGCCAGTCTGGCTTGAGTTTGTAGGATTTTATCAGCTCTCCGATGTGAAATGTCACTTTAAGTTGTGCAGTCCTTCCAATGATCAGTAACAACACTTGTGGCCTGACACAAACAGAGACCCTAACTAACTAACTATAGGCCTGTCTCAGTCCTATAGGCGCCAACACTGAAATGAGGTGCGTGCACGATCTTACCGACCTGGGTCTGCTTTGTATCCGCTGGTGACTCTGAACAGAACAAATGTCTCTCCACTAAGTATGCAATATCACAGTATATATATTGCTTAGTTCATCAGCTTCCCATCAGCTTCCTGGCAGCAATCTTCCTTTCTTTGAACAGAGTTAGCGTCTTGAACACCATCAGCTTCACTCAACTGAATTTCTGATCACGGAGGGCTGTCCTCACATCTGGATGGCATCGGATTCTCAGATCACACAGCCCCCCTTCTCTCTCTCAAGCATGGCTGCTCTTCTCTCCTTTTCCTGTTCACTCTCCAATTGTAAAACCCCACCCCTTCATGAATATTGAAATCACTATGCAGTCTTAGGCTGTGTTAGAAAAAACAGTGACATATTGTGGCTAAACTGCAGAATGTCAGTCAGAACGTTTTTAATTTACTTCAATCAGTGTTCAAACAATAAAAGCTGTTTCCCCATCTCACATGCCACCCCACTAGAGGTTGTTGTCCTCGGCAACCCTCCCCATACAAACTTATTCTGGGCATAACGCTGTGGGGGCACACCAGCATTGGGCCTTGTTGACCTTCGTAGAGTGACAGGCTCAGAAGCACTGGGGACGTCAGGCACATTTAATGGGAGAGGAGCTGCTGACTGCTCAACACTTTCCCTTGGTGGCAAACTTGCTAAGGTTGGAGCCTCTGTGGGTACCAGGGCAGGGACAACCCACCATTCCTCCCCCTCCTCTAGGGGATTTCCTCAGTACTCTGAGCAGGAGGAGCCATCCCCTCCACGCACACTGGTTCATCAAAATTACAACGCCTCAACATGTTACGATGCAAGTTTCGTGAGGGCCCCCCAGTCCCTATTGGCTCTACCTCACAGACCGGGATGGCAGGGTCTACCCTCTTCTTCACCGTGTATGGGACCGCCTCCCACCGCCAATCCAACTTTCCAGATGGCCGCTTGGCTTTGACTATCACTCGATCACCCGGGGCATACCCTTTCTTCTGCACTGGTCTTGGATTGGGGCGTACCACTTGTCTAAGGCGCTCCCCCACAACCTTGTGGATCGCTCTCAGCCGGCAGCAGTGCTCTTGCACCCATGCGGTAGTATTTCTTGGTGGTGGCCCCATTGGATCGGGCATGTGGAGATCTTCAATCTCCTGTCCAGCCCTCCCAAACTTGAGCATATGTGGGGAGTATCCAGTGGTACTGTGTACCCTGTTATTATAGGCCCACATCAGTTCAGGTAGGTATTCGGGCCACCGAGCCTTTTGGCGATCCTCCAGAGTCTGCAGCATCTGGAGCAAGGTGCAGTTAAACCACTCGCACGCCCCATTTCCCTGGGGGTGATACGGGGTGGTGCGGGAACGTTCGATCCCATACAGTTGGTAACTCATTCATTAGAGTACCCTGAAAACATGCCCCCTGGTCCGAATGTATTCTCTGTGGACACCCGAACACCTGTATAAAGTGTTTGCAGACCACTTCAGCGGCCGACTCTGCCGTCTGGTCTCTGGTGGGTACAGCCACCGCATACTTTCTGAAATGATCTGTCATGACTAGACAGTACGAGTGTCCCGAGGTAAGTACCCAATCTGTACATAATCGATCATAAGGAGCTCTAGGGGTGTTGATGTCCGGATGGCCTGGACAGGAGCCCGCTGTTCAGTACTCTTACTCAGCCCGCAGGGCCGACACTTAAGGCATGCCTCGGCCACCATGTCTGCCAAATCTGGACAGTACACGAGCCGTTGGAGCCGCTTGAACATTTTATCGCTCCCAAAATGGGCACCCCTCTCATGGGCTTCCCGGGCAGCCTCTGGTCCCAATGCCATGGGGCTGACAATCTGTCGCCGGTACTGCCCCAATGCCATGGGGCTGACAATCTGTCGCCGGTACTGCAACTCTGACTGCAAGTATATGGTCCGACACAGGAAGGCCTGGGTAATAGTTAGCTTATCCCACTGCCTTAACAACTCTTGGCCCTCGGAAGTCAGACGAGCCCGCTCTTCTGACCGAGGCCAGATCTTGGTACGGACCCATTCTTTCACTTTCCACAGGTCCGGGCAGCTATCCTGGACCCTCTCCCAAGCTGCCCTCTCCCAATCAGCCAACGTCTTTTCCAGCACCATTGGCATCCCGGACGCCACCCCACTTGAATGTGCCACGTCCTGGAACATGGGTACTCGACCAAGGTCAGGAGTTTGTGTCCTCTAGCTCCTCATCGGCACTCTGAGCCGACAACCCTACAGGGACTCGGGAGAGTGCGTCAGCATTGCCGTTCTCCCTACCTGACCGGAACTTGATGCGGTATTGGTACTTAGAGAGGCGAGCCAACCACCACTGCTCAAGAGCACTGAGTTTGGCATTTTCCAGATGTGCTAACGGGTTGTTGTCAGTCATCACGGTCACCTCTGCACCGGTCAGGTACTCCACAAACTTTTTGGTCATGGCCCACACCAGTGCCAGTAGTTCCAATTTAAAGGAGCTATAGTTGTCAGGGTTGTGCTCTGACTCCCTCAGAGCCTGGCTGCCATAGGCAATGACTCTCTCACGTCCATCCTGGACTTGGGATAACACAGCCCCCAGACCATGTAGACTTGCGTCAGTGTACAATAGGAATGGGGTGTCGAACAGCGCATAAGCCAGAATCGGGGCACTAATCAGCACCCCCTTCACTGCTTTAAAGGCCCCTTGTTGAAAGGGTCCCCACTCGATGGGACGATTCTTCGGGCTCCCTGCAGTGCCCCTTAATACATATAAAACCTTTTTGTGAAATTACAGAAATAAATTAAGTAAAATAAATAAATGAATTTAAACATATAAAGCACAATAAAGTCCAATTGATCAAAGAGATGTCCAAAAAGAAAGTCCAAAATAGTGTCCACAAAGATCCCAAAATTTTCCACTCTTTTCATCCAATAAAAGGATTGACTCCTATTTCATCCAAAACGCACCTCGAAGTAAAAAAATAATATCTAGTGCATTACCTTAATAATAATAATAATAGAAATAATCACCCCATGCAACCAAAATACACTTCAAAAACCTTTTGTGAAAAAAAAAAATATATATATATATATATATTCAAATCCAAATTATTTTCTTATAGTGCATATAATCACACAAATCAAACTGTGAGCACTCTGTGGTCACTGCAATTCAGTGTCTACCATCAACCAACACACAGTAGTACTAAATACTATTACCCTCTATGAGTATTGAAATGCTCAAACAATATTATGGAACAATATTCCTCCACATTCTCTTCAAAGAAGTTTTTGCAAGGTCCTCAGAAAGATAAGAAGGGTCTCAGGACTAGTATTCAAAGCATAGGGATAACTTTTTTATTCATCACTTACATTCAAATTCAAAAATATCAGCTCCAGACATGGTTCCAAGCTTTTTCTATCAAACACTATAGAAAACCATGTGTAGAAAACCAACAAAATGGCCACCTACTGCTCAAGAGCACCGAGTTTGGCATTTTCCAGATGTGCTAACGGGTTGTTGTCAGTCATCACGGTCACCTCTGCACCGGTCAGATACTCCGCAAACCTTTTGGTCATGGCCCACACCAGTGCCAGTAGTTCCAATTTAAAGGAGCTATAGTTGTCAGGGTTGTGCTCTGACTCCCTCAGAGCCTGGCTGCCATAGGCAATGACTCTCTCACGTCCATCCTGGACTTGGGATAATACAGCCCCCAGACCATGTAGACTTGCGTCAGTGTACAATAGGAATGGGGTGTCGAACCGCGCATAAGTCAGAATCGGGGCACTAATCAGCGCCCCCTTCACTGCTTTAAAGGCCCCTTGTTGACAGGGTCCCCACTCGATGGGACGATTCTTCGGGCTCCCTGCAGTGCCCCTTAATAACTCGTTTAATGGGCCCACCAGACGAGCAAACTTGGGTATAAACCTCCTGTAGTAGCCGGCCAGTCCAATGAACGCCCGCACCTCTCTTAGTGTACTCGGCTGGGGCCACTTCTAGACTGCCTCCACCTTGTCGGGGGTTGGTTGTCGAATCAGTTGGCACTTCTTGGGCTTGATTTTGAGCCCATGGTCTCGCAGCCGTCCTATGACCTGTTGCAGTTTCTGGAGGTGATCCTCAAAAGAGGCCCCCAAACACTACTACGTCGTCCAGATATATAAATACCGACTCGAAGTTGAGATCTTCCAGACAGTGCTCCATCAACCGCTGGAATGTTCCCGGGGCATTGGACAGGCTGAATGGCATCCTGTTGAACTCGTAGAGACCCATAGGTAGGATGAAAGCAGTCTTCGCTTTGTCCTTCTTGGCCATCGTAAACCTGCCTATACCCACTGGCCAGGTCAAGAGTTGAGATGAACTTCGCATGACTCAGGGCGGACGACTCCTCAATCCGCGGAAGGGGGTAGGCATCCCAGACGGTCTGGGCATTCAGCTTCCGATAATCCATGCAGAAACGGAGACTCCCATCTTTCTTCCGCACCAAGACTACTGGAGCAGCCCAAGGACTTTGACTCTCCTGGATCACCTGGTTTTCCAACATGTTGGCCACCATATCCTTCACCTCCTGGTACATTTTAGGTGGGATTTGTCGGTAACGTTCCCTGATCAGTGCAGCATTGCCGGTGGGGATTTCGTGTTCGATGGTGGAGGCACACCCAAAGTCCTCATCATGTCTCGAGAAGGCCTCCTGAAATTCCCAAAGGGTGTCTTCCAGTAACTTCTATTGTCCTGGAGTCCGCGAGGTGCTGGCTGCTCAGGGAGGCTAGCAGGGTCCATTACATATGTTCCCAAAAACTTCACAGAACCCTGCTTCTGTTCTCCTCTCAAGAGTCCTCAGCCCTGACCACCTAGGAAACAGCCACATGTGGTGCTGAGCCTTCATGATTGAAGGAAATAAAATCCAATGAATGAAAGGGGTGAGCCAGAGACAATGAGGCTGGGGGAGAAAAGGCTAGGATGATGCCAGGATATAAGGTGGGCTCCATCTAACTTGTTGAAGCTTCTGATTTTGTTCACATGGTGTACTCAAATCAGAGTACACCATTTCAGTACAGGAAAGGAACCTCTACAACTGAAGGCAAGTCTGAAGTTAGGCTGTGAAGATTTTATTACATTATTTAGTTTATCTAGTCTGTGAACATATTTACCTGAGGGTTCACAGCAGGTGGTAAAAATGTGTATGACTTATAGAAAATACAATGGAATTTTGTGGGTATTTTTATTTATTTATTGGTCAGAACTAGAATAATAACCAGTTTACCAGGTGGTGCAGTGCCTGGTGTGTACCAAAATAAATATTCTGAAACTCCGTGCTCAGTGAAATGGAATCAAACCGTGCATAAAAAAAGTGATCACTTATACCTGAACACAAGATAATAAATCTGATGGAAAAAAATGTGTTGTGCTTCCCCTTTAAATTTTCAACATAAGACAAACAACTTTTGTTCTCAAGTAAACATCACTGTGAATAATGCAAATAAAATAAATATACAATCAATCATGTGAGAAAAAACCCAATAAGCATCTGTTCAGTGCAAAAATTTCATGAAAATCCAATAGGCATGTGTCCAGTAATAAACTGTATTATTCCAAATTTGCCAACCCCAGTGCACCACCACCGAGAGACAAAAGCCTCTTGCCAAAAATATAGGACCCCTACCAACCAGGGTCACACAGAATCCTGCCCCGGCCAATACAACCTTGGCAAGCAGACAACACCAGGAGTGTCAGAAGACATAGCTGTGATCTTGAATGAGTGTGGTATAAAAATAGATCTCTGCAAGACTTTGCATTGTCTAAATCTGTTTTTACAATGAAATAGGTCATGCTGCCATACAGACCTATTTCATCACTCTCATCCAGTCGACCTCAAATTTTTTCTACCATTACCCCTCTACTTCATTCCCCACTGCTTCAACCCACTAAATCATTCACTGTCTAGGACATTGCCAGTCATTTAAAAAACAACATAGATTGATGAGAAAAATACTAAAAATACAGGCAGCACAACTATGTCCCTACACCCTATAAATTCAAAAAAGCGATTCATGCTTCTGTAAATTATACGAACAACATAATAAGTGCTACGCTAAGTATTAAATACAATTATAAATCCCCCCACAAAACTTCTATCATCAACTTCTTGCACCTAATATTTGACAAAATGATAACATAAATACATAGTGATAACAACAATCGACTCCCACTATATGCATAAAAGTAATAAATAATAAGATATAAACACAAACATAAAACTGTGCAAATCTTCAAAGTGAAACAAATAAAAATGTCAAAGAGATACAGCTGGCTACACGAATGCTTCATAATGTGCTCTCTTTATTGGTTACAAAAAATATGGTACAGGATCTACTGATGCTGGCGTATTTTTGTAAAAGCCTTCCTTAAATAACAATCAATGTGCTTAATTAAATTATAATACATTCATAATAGGGAAATGCATATTATGTCAAAGTGTTGTTTTAAAATAGCCACTCCAGAAGAAGTCCCGGTAGGACATAACGCATAAAGCAGAGCCTTTAGCCTGATCAGGAAGCTGACATAGGACTCGGCTGCTGCTTTCTGCAGAGCATTGGATTACAAGATCCTAAGGTGGGAAAAGTGTATCCCCAGCAACTATATATATTTCAACCTTCATTCTAATTACTCAAGTGAGTGTTTTATTGGCATTGATTTTTGTTTTTAAATAAAATACACAGTGAGCACTATGTAGGTCCTATGTTTCTTTTGAGCTCGGGTGACCCAAGTAATTGTTTGATGGTTTAATCTTTGACATTCCTTTTTTTCCTGATGTACCAAGCTAGATGGTTTCTGTTACACACAAGCTGATATAGACCTCCTGGTGGAAGGACACAGCACTGGTAGAGTTGTGATGCACAAAGGCAGAGCACATTTTAAAACACCATCTTTACACAGGCTATTACCCTCGAGTCTGTAATGGATGCTACTGCCTATCCACCTAACCAACTGTGTCAATGTCCGCCGCCTCTCTCTGCCAATCCTTCCACTGGCTTCTGTTTGTTTAGCAAATAGAATTCAAAATACTAACAATGTACAAGGCCATCCATAACTCTGCCCCAAGCTACACCACCAACTTTGTCTAAAGATATCACACAAACCATCCACTTGACTCCTGCCAAGAACTACTTATCTTCATGTTGAGCATGGGCAAAGAACAGGCTTACTTTAAAAGCATTCTTCTACCGAATTAAAAAACTCTTATAAATCAATCTGGAATGTATTTTAAATGGCCTTTTCATAACTTGCCTTACCTGAGGAAGTTTTTGATCAGGTGAGTCCAGCTTTTGGTCCAAGTACTTAAACATTAACACATTGTAGGGGTGGTGTCCAATTGTATTGTGACACTCATCAAAAATCATTAAGGTAAAGATGGACAGGGAAGACAGTAATCCAGTATTCAAACAATTGACAAGAATCTGAGGGGTCAAAACAATGATGTCACTCTGTTCAATCATCATCCCCACAGGAATATTATCAGCTTCCTCTCCACAGAACCCAATCACTGAATATCTGGAGAAGAAAATGCCAGAAGTTCAGTTACCAGAAAACAATAACCTTGAAATCCAAAAGCTTCTACTGCTAATGCTGAAATAAGACCCCCAGCTTTAGAGTAGCACTGATACACCATATATCTTTCACCAAATTGTCTTTCGTAGAGCAGAAGGAAAAGCTGGTCTTAATGGATGAATAAACCCAAGAACAAAAAATGTAATATATTGCAGTACACCTAGATGTGGTGTTCTTTTTTTTCATAAACATTTTCAGCAAGTTTAAAAACATACCTCTTGATCTTGACAGAAATGCAATGTCCTTACAAGCAGTGTAAGTAACTGAATATGACTTGGTATAATCCTCTTACAGTTTTTGTATAGCAGAGCTCAGACTGGAAGCAGGTGAAGCAGTACAAGGAGTCAATCAATTGTGCAGCAGTGCAGGGAGCATGCTGATAGAAGCAGATAGCAGAGTGACGGGAGATGAACTTATTAGTCTGCTGCTTCTCCTTACACTGTCCAGTCAAAGGGTGTGCCTTCATGAAAGAAGTGAAAACCAATGGCTAATATGGGTGTATTAGGGACAACAAGGCTGAAGAGGAAAGGGCTAGAAGATCCTGGATGTCTTCAGTCCAGAAATAAGGTAGGCTCTATCTGATTTGCTGTAGCTTCTGATGCACACTCTGAGAAGCTTACAATGTTAAGTAAAATCCGAGTAAGCAATTTTAATTTAGGACTAACGGTCAAGCTGTAGTTCACATTTAAATACAGGTTACTAGCAGGGGTGGACTGACCATTTGGGAACTCGGGCACTGCCCGAGGGCCAGGGGTCAGTAGGGGGCCCCATGAGATGCCCCTGGTATCTTTCATATGCTTTTTTGGGTGTGGTTTGAGTGCAGGCGAGGACACAGGGGCCCCATGATCCCCTATTGCCCGGGGGCCTCATGAGTTGTCAGTCCGCCTCTGGTTACTAGTAAGGTCAGATAAAAGATCTTTGATTAGTAATTAAGGAAAACCTTTCTTTGCAGACCTTTTTTTCAGGTCCTTGCAGTGCTTAAAAAAACATGTAATATAAGATGTAATATGCAAAAAAAATTATTCTACCAAGTAACTTATATTGCTTTTTCAAAATTTCTCTTCATCTACCTCACCATTCCTACGTCATCCCTCTGCTATCCCACTCAACCTTATCCAGACCAGTCCACTTGCCAGTTTTCCATGCCTAGTATGTTTACTAGGGACACAGCTGGTACATGACTGTCTGCCCAGCTCAGAATATGAGACAAATCCACACTTTTAGCCCTCCCACTTAGATAACTTATATTCCCCACCACCAAGGCATTTTCTAACAGGGAGTCCCTCCAAGATGGGAGTCCAGCAAAGCAGAGCACATCTTATTTCTAAAAGCACATTGATGGGGAGCAGGGATTCCTTTCTAGCTCCAGAACCTTGAGTGAATTGGAGACCAAGTACTTAAACCTAGAGGTGCAAGCTGGTGACTGTTGTTACTATATCCAGAAAAATTGGGAAAATACGTCTCATTCTGAAGCAGAAGACAACAACTTACCTGCCGAGAGACAGAGGAGGCCTGTTCCACTGTGACCTGCTCTCGAGCAGCAATTTCCTGGTGTACTGTTTTCACAAAAGGAAACAGCCTTCACTTCAAAGGCTGTAACCATTAGACCGAAAACTCTCATGCACTGAGGAATGGACAACCACCTGTGAGCATGCGCAGTAGGTGAACCTGAAATTATAGTTTCCGTAGTTTTTCCAACATCTTGGCCTGACTGGTGTCAAATGTCAGTCACGGGTACTCCAGACAAAGTTATGAAATCAGCGAGGACTTCTACTCATTTTAAATCCACCTGAATTCCTCCAGAGTTTAAATGGTAATAAACAGCCTCAATTTCTAGTACAACTCTCTATACTATAGAAGGTCAACAAGGTACCCTAAGAACTTTATCTGCCTTAACCTCAAGGGGACCAAAACTAGTCTGAGCAGGGCAAGGCCTCAAACTGGTAATGCTCTTCCCCTACTGCTTCTCTCCCAGTTTGGAGGTAAAGGGCTCAGTCCCCTTGTCTGAATTTCCTTGAGAATGAAAAACCTGCTTTAGAGTTTATAAGAAATCCCCAGATTTGTGACAGGACTTCTTGGCCTTCCTGAGCTGATGGAAAATGTATACTTTCCTCCTATGAAGTTCTTATCCAGCACTGCTTCGAAAAATCAGTTCCCTGTGAATGGCAGATCCATAAAGGCCATCCATAAAGGTCAGATAACCAACACTTTAGTCACAGCAACTTGTGGATGAGCAAAGCTGAAGCTGAAAGCCTAGAGACCAAGCATCCTGATTCAAGAGCCATTTAGGATCCTGCTTTTGCTCCACCAAATACAAACCTGAGAAACGTGTAGTTCCAATATAGTTTTTAAAAGAACAAAATAGTAAAATGTTACACACTTGTTAAAACCAAAACAAAGCAGAAAAATTACACAATGCAATGACCTCTTTTAAGTAAATGTTTTTTCGTCTGTCGCAGCTAATTCAATTATACATAGCAAGAACAACGCCAGGTATGTTCATGGTTAAATTCCAATAGATGGTTTATTGATATGCACAGCTGAACTCAACTTAAAACTGTCTATAGAGATTTAACCATGAACATAATGGGCATTGTCTCCGCTATGTATAGTTTAATTATCCCTGATGGACAATAAAGCATTTACTTGTAAAGGTGGTCATTGCATTATACATTTTTTCTGTTTTGTTTTAGTTTTGATAAGTGTGTAACATTTTATCATTTTGTTATCTAAATAAAATACATACAATTTTTATGGTCAATATGTATCGCCTCAAAAGCCCAGCCATCTATTTTAATTTCTTTTGTCCCTCCGTTAAACCTTTGTGAAAGAGTTTTGCCCGCTCAGTCCAGGTCTGGGAAACATTTGCTGAGGCCAAATGGAGTGAAGTAAGGACCCCTCAACTGTATACATAGACCTTGTGGTGGCTTCCATTGCAGTGGCCTTTAATGGTATAACTGTGGCCTTATTTTTTCAAGAAATTAAGGGGTCCACCCATGTCCACTTTTTAACAAATTCTTCCTCAATGGGGTAGTGAACTGATAAGCACAATTGCAAAACAAACTTCTGAACTGGTCACTTGTTTTGGAAAATGTTTTTTTTGTTTTTCTAATGCATTAAGTAGTAGCTCTCCCAGTCCCCCCCTTAAACACCTATCTTAGCCCGATCTTCATCCAGCACTGTCCCATCTGCAGCAGCTCTTCTTCTCTCTCTCACAGGCTTGGCTGAGAGCAGTGGAAGCCATTGACCCCTGTTGCTTGTTGCTGTCAGTCAAACCCTGTGAGCAGAGAGTGGGGGACAGGGCTGAGTCGCGCTGTGTGTCTCAATAGACACACAAAGCCAGGCTCGGGATTCAGCCCACAGAAGTGCCCCTAGAGCAAGTGGCTTGCTACAAGAGCACCCGGTGAAGAGGAGGAGCCAAGAGCACCGGCAAGGGACCCATGAAGAAGTGATTCGGGGCCACTCTATGCAAAACCATTGCATGGAGCAGTTAAGTAAACACTGTTTGTTATTTTAATGCTTATGGATCCCAAAATCTACTGGTATTTTGGAAGCAACAGCAAGGAAATCCTCAACTTTGAGGCACAGATGAGGGTGGCAGGTGTATCTTACTCACCTACAGCTAACTAAATGCATGCTTTAACCATGACCAGAGATGAAGATGGCCATGGAATACTCAAGGCTGAAAGTGAGGAATCAGTTTATGAAATGGATCCAGTCTATGAAGGTTTGTAAGCATTAGTAACCAGACCTCCCACAGCCTTCTGCATCGCTATACCACAAATGGGGCAGGAGAAATTAATCCCTGTCCCGCAGACCCTACATAATGGACACCCCCCCCTCCACAGCACTCTCCGACAGCACTACTCTCTTAGTTCAACAGTACAGTATGTAGTTGACCAACAACTGTGTACTTACAGACCCTTCCTGAGAATTATCCTTGTCCAAGAAGTTCCACCAGAAGTCCAGTGTAAACAGTACCCTAAACCAAGATAGCGTACATACCACTTCCTGTCTTGCATCCACCATTTACCAGGGCAAAATGCCCTAAGCAAAAATTTTAAATTCGACTTCCAGCCTTGACCACAGCCAAACCCATGAGCTAAATTAATGCATTCCCTGTGCTGCTGCCAAGGATGCTTGGACTGCCTGCCAGGACCTGTGCCTAATATGTCACATAAAAAATTGCAAACGGCACCATTTTGTTCTACAGGGTCTCTGGTTTTGGAAAGTTATATATTGGGGAATTTAAGTAATCTTCATGGCTAAAATGTTCATTTTAACATGTGTGCAAAAATTGAAGGGAAAAAAGGTTTTGGCAGTTATAAGCTTGCTTGCCCTATGGTGGACATTCCATAGTACTACATAGACAGCAGACCTCAACCACTGATGCTGCATCCCAGCTTAAGAGACAACTGATATGCAATGAAGATCACTGGACCAAGGAGGAAGGTAAGTATTTGTACAGGTGGGCAACATTAAGGATGAGAATGGGAAGAATTGATTAAAAAACTATACTAAAGGTACAGTTGTCATTTAAAATAAAGCTGTGAAAATTATTTAACCGTGTCCTAAGCACCTCAGATGCACTTAACTTTATAGCTGCTTTCTCACAGTTTAGACTGCCCCACTAAAGGTCACAGGACATTGCACAGTAGGTGGCCTTGACCAACCCAATTCCCCTCTCCCTTCCTTGTGACAGTGCTGGAGCCTTCTGGCTAACTATTCAGGCCCAACCATGTATTCCGGGGAGTCATGTTGTCACTGTCTTCTCCATACCTGGAAGTACTGTAATTGTTACACATGACAGTGAAAAGGAATAGCGGTAAATGGTAAGTACTGGTTTGGGATTTTTTTTTTCTTTTTGTAAAGGTTTGTTTTAAAAGCTGAGAGTGCTCTTTCACATAAATGTCAGGTGTAGGGAGCGTGGTTCAACAGGCCATTAAAAAGACCATGAAAAACCTTAAGGAGGAATAAAACACAGCCTTAACCCACACAGTTTGGGGGGAAGTTCTTTCTTATACCAATCATATCATTTTTAGTACATACCCGGTATCTTCAAAATACTGGCAGAAAATATTTTTCTGCTGCTCATACACTGGCACTTTGGTAGCCATAAACACAACCTTTCCTTTTCGATCTGCAGGCAAAGATTTTAGATGGTGCTCACAAATTGATAATGCCACAAATGTTTTTCCACATCCTGTATTAATAAAAAAGTTTAGATTACATTAAATCAAACACAGATTCCCTGCCTATATCATGTATTAGCCTTTCAGAGAATACTGTCATGTTTTTACAATCCTTCCTGAACCTTTTTGGTTTTCTGCATCTGGGTGATGCAGAAAACAAAAAAAGTTCAGGAAGGATTGCAAAAACATAACAGTATTCTCTGAAAGGCTAATACAAGCCATACATAGGCTTTAGATCATTGATTATTAAAGTTATTGTCAGTCATCGTTTTAATAATGGGTAAATCTTTTTAAATTTATTTACACAAATCTCAGCAAACATTACTAATGATGCTAGTTTTGATGCGGACAACCATGTTATGGCTATAGTAATTAATATACTACTTATAGTAGTTTTACAACATTCTAAATGGAAACAACTTTAGCTTTAAAGCCCAGCTGAACCCTTTTAATTACTGTAGTGCAGTCTGGCTGTGTATACAGTAATACATGCGCCTTTTTTACCATCTTTTATCAGCTAAGTGCTGCAGCAAGAGTTAAAAAACCCTTTGCTGTCAACACATAGGAGAGCTGGATCTCTCCTGCACCCCGGCACGCCCCCTGAATACTGCTCTTGTCACTTTTATTCTTGCTCACTGAGCAAGAATAAATTCAAATAGCTGGACTGCTGCTGTCCAATTTTTCTAGTGCTGCCAGGACAGTTTTTTTCTTACCAAATCAAAAAATCAAGAGCGTTCAATAGGGGAGATATTGTTACCTCTCAGAGACCAGAATTATGCCTCCCTTATCCAGGATATTGAGATTATTAAAACACTTGTGTAGTCTCACAAGTTGGTAATGATGGTTCCTAGAGACAATCCTCAATCTCAAAACTCCACTTCCCCCTTCCCATGTCTAGTCTTGATTGTTTCATCCTTTACTTGTAACTTTCATTTGCATAAAGATGTATTAATTTTCTATTTTAGGCTTTTTCTCTTTTCTTTTCACCTGCTGATCTAGCCAGTAAGTTTGTTGTTTTTCAACAGAACAAGCTATTCTACAAATGCTAGAATGTTAGAGTGTTGAGACAAACTGACAGGGGTGCTTACAGTGATCAGATTTTATTTATTCATGTAAAACCTTTATCCCAAAAGAAAAAAAACAGTTGCTGTAACTGCTTGTGTAGCTGCAGTGTAAGCTTGAGTTTGGCTTTAATGTGTTAGTGTAGCTAAACCTGCTAGTACATCTAACACTTTCCTCCTCCCAGATTACAAACTCTGCTGTCCAAATGTGCCCCTATGCTCCTTCATCCAGTGTGGGGGAACTCTAATACAGAAGGTGTGTTACTGGCCAGATTCCCAGTTAAAAATAAAGGGGGAAAAAAGCCTAAAAAGAAAACAAATGCAGCCATCACATCTAACGATTGGTAAGCTGCAATATATAAAATTTTTGATTTTGGTTTTAACACCGCATTAACCCACCATTTTAGTATAATATTTTCATCTTTTAATTATCAATATTATCCATATTTAAATGAATTAATAAAACAAATGTAAACAGCAAGAAAAAATGAAGAGGGTTCAACTGGGCTTGAACAAATGTAGGTTTTAAATGTAGAGAATGTGACAAAAGCCACTTATTAAATGTTTGTTATTAAGCACTGAAACAAGAATATAAACATTCTGCACTGGCATTAAGACTGATTAAGAAATATTTATGATAAGGAATAAAGCTGGAAATCATTTTAAAATGATTTTTGCAGTGTTACAAAAATGTGTTAAGATGAAGTCAATATTACATTTTGCTTATTGCTCAGTTAAACAAACTGACCTGTCGGGGCACAAATAATTGTGTTATTGCCCCAATATGCAGGCTGAGCCAACTCTTCTTGATACTTTCTTAGCTTCAAAGTTTTTACTGATGCAGGAGTGGAAACTAAAAAGCATAAGCCAAAAATATACAATTTAATACCATGAAACATTTACAATTGTACTACCAAACAGAATAATGTATTAATAATATTGGCATTCAAAAAATTATCAGAGCATTCAAAATGAAAACTGGAAGCCCGTTTAGGATTCTTCCTAGCAGTGACACAGGGTTTCTCTGCAATTAAAGATTTCTCAGATTGTGGCACAACAAGCTACCTCACAGGTAGCTTAAAAATCACAAAGCATCTTCACTCCCGGAGGGCTTTCAAACATGTTGTAATGCATGCCACCAGCCAAT
This sequence comes from Staurois parvus, assembly GCF_062004578.1. Classification (NCBI taxonomy): domain Eukaryota; kingdom Metazoa; phylum Chordata; class Amphibia; order Anura; family Ranidae; genus Staurois; species Staurois parvus. The sequence continues at coordinate 9,227,775 of NW_028317808.1, read as the reverse complement.
TGCCATTTTGGGCCTCCAACATGATAAGCCAACTTTTACAAAGCAGACAAGACAAGGAAAAGAAGGGGGTGTGGGAGTAAATGTACCAAATGAAAACTGGTGGGCTTATAGAAGTTTTCCTACTTTATATGTTATAATGAATTAATATAATTGCTTACAAAAGGTGACAATCCAAGAACAGGTGCCCACATAAAATGTCCCCTTATAAAACCAAAGAGGTCTGACACAGATTGGAACATGTTCTCTACCTGAAGCCTTCAGTGTAAATCTCAAACATTAGTGTGTCTATGTATACTCACTCATTTTGGGAAGCTTTGCAGCGTGCCCATAATCTTGCCCTGGTTCATAATCTTGCTCTGGAGCTTAAAATTTGAAGAACAAAGACAATTATTAAAAGCCCTTTATTGCATCTATAGTATCATACAAAAATATATGTTTACATATGAAATAATAGGTAATTTCCAACAAATGGAACAGACAGCACATCAAATAGTTATAATGCTTACCAAATAATAGAAATGAATACCTCCAAACCATTTAAGACATATGTCTGTAAACAGTTAAATTATTTTACAGCAATTTAAAAAATATGTGCAGCACATCTCTGCAATACATGCACATTTTCCCATATTTTACTCCTTTAAAGACCCTGCAAGAAAAATACCTGTTTAGCTGCCCAAAATTCACCCAGCTCTTGAGTCCTGTTGTAGGCTGACAAAATACAGCATATTTATTGACTGAATGGTGTCAGCCCTGCCCACTGTCTTTTTGATCTGTAGTCCCAAGATAAAAACTACACTGAATTTACAGATTAACAGGTATTTTTTCCCTCACTGAACAAATAAAACAAAACATTGTTGGTATATTTAACAAACCAAAATGAAAAATGGAAAAAGTTCATTATTAGGGTTTGAACAACTATATTTGATATAGGTATACTTTCACTCTGGCATCCATATTTAACCACTTTACAATCGCGCTATATCCGAAAGATGGCTACAGCGTGGTTGTCCACCTCTAGGAGGGTGTCATATGACGTGCTCCCAAAACATGCCCCCTGCATGCCTCCAGCAGCACACACCCAGCACTGTCAGTGATCGCTCTGTCTGTAGGACACAGCTGATCACATAACTAGGTAAAAGGCCACTCACAGAGGCCTTTTACCACATGATCAGCTGTGTCCAATGACACAGCTGTTCACAAAATAAATACAGTTGCCGATTATTGGCAGCACTTTCCTCACACTGTCACAGCATAAGGAAAGTACTGCCGATAACCAGCAAATGTCACAGAGCAGATCTGCTCTGATTATCAGTGCCCTGATTATCAGTGCTGCCTATCAGTAACCAGCAGTTCCACCCATCAGTGCCGCCAATCAGTGCCCATCAGTGCCACCCATCAGTGCCGCCAGTCAGTGCTGCCTATCAGTGCCCATCATTGCTGCATATCAGTACAGCATCATCAGTGCCTCCTCATCAATGTCCACCAGTGGCGCCTCATCAGTGCCCATCAGTGCTGCCTATCAGTTCAGCCTCATCAACGTACATTGGTGAAGGAGAAAAATTACCTGTTTGCAAAATTTTATAATAGAAAGAAAGAAAAACTTTTTTTTTCCCCAACTTTTTTTTTGCTCTTTTTTTGTTTATAGTGCAAAACATAAAAACCACAGTGGTTATTAAATACCACCAAAAGAAAGCTGGTGTGAAAAAATGATAAAAATTATATATGGGTAGTGTTGCATGACCGCGCAATTGTCATTCAAAGAGCAACAGTGCTGAAAGCTGAAAATTGGCCTTGGCAGGAAGGGGGTAAAAGTGCCCGGTAGGCAAGTGGTTAAATATTCCTGTGGCATTATAAAGATCACAGCAAAGTATACTGTAGTTTTAATGTAACAACATTAATAATAACATAACAGCATACACTGTCAATGTGTGTATTTCCAAATCTGGAAGTGACACTAAGATCAGCTATATATTATTACTGAATTGCAGATTATTTAAATAGCAAATTTCAGAGTGGAATTATCTCGTTTTCTTATTCAGTGCATAGGAAAGAGGTCTTTCCTGGGTCAGTAGAACAGGGTGAAGCAACTTATCACCACATTTTTTTAAGGTTGGGATGCTTGTTGTAAATGTGTCACCATTATCATGGACCTTTGACGTAGTTAGGCTATATTCATATGTTGAAAACATGCCAAAATGCTACAATCTAACATGAAACATTTCCCCCAAAATGCAAAGGGTGACTGTGATTGGGAATGAGATTCCCTCTCATTTGTGCTGAAGGTAGACAGCTGCAAGCAGCAAAAGCTTGCAGAGAACAACGGAACATGGATAGCCGAAAAAAGGACCAATACACAATTCCTGTAGCCTCATAAATTATCTTTTTTTAAACTGCCTCTGCCACCATCTTTTCTTATCTGTATAGCTGGTGAATAAAGCAAGGAGCAAATAATACGACACTGGCCAATGCAAGTCATAAATAGGTATAAGTACAGAATTAAATACACAATAATTATGTCAACGTATACAAAAAATAATAGCGTGACTATCAAATTGACAGAACAATTTGTTTCTGGTTGTTATAGGTCACCACTCTAGATACATATTTAATACAGATAATTTTGTGGTGTAAGATTAATCTGTGATCCCTTGTATGCTATATTTTGTGTGAACCATTTATATTTTATAATTTCTCTGAAATTAAGGGAACTTTGAACCAGTTACCTGACAGAAATTGGTTGTCCAATACAGTATTAATCACAAAACATGTACAGCCAATTCCAGCTGAAATCATACTAGTTCCCACTTGGAATATTATATATATTCACACAGCTGTTCAAGGTCATCCCAGCCATTGGTGATCATTTTTGGTACCCAATAGTCTATATAGTTGTTGAGGAGCTTAAAGATTTCAATTTGTTCATGTATTGGGTGCAACAAGTCTTCTCGATTTGTGGTATATATGTAGTATCACTTTTATGCAATGTTGTTTTGTCCCTTCTTATGTGTACCACTTTTTGTAATAAAGATAATTAAGGTTTTATCAAAGAAATATTGTCTGATGTATATGTGCCTACAAAGTCTATCCAGTCATAGTCTTCCTATCAATAGTGTGCCTCTATCAAGGTGTCAGAACAATTAGTTTCTGGTTATTATGGGTCACCACTATATTTTTATTACAGATAATTTTGTGGTTTAAGATTAATCTGTGATCCCTTGTATGTTATATTTTGTGTGATCCATTTATATTTATTGTTATTTATAACTTTGAACCAGTTACCTGACAGACATAGGTTGTCCAATACAGGCTCTTCTGTGAACTGAAACATCATGAAAGGACTGCCTAATTCCATTGGGTCATCAGTGGGTATTTTCTTCTCATTATGGCATTCTGAAAGTACAAAGCATGATATATGTTGAATTTCTAATGGTAGGCATCGAGTCAAGGAGAGGAGAGGAGAGAAGAAGATGTTTGGAACTGTGTTGACCAATTAAAGTGACTGGAAAATTACCATATAAGTGGACTATGGAACCATAACTGAACTTCAGCCCTCCTAGGACTTCACTCTTGGTATTTTTTTGTTTCCTGGGATCCCTACATAAATGAATTACTACCTATTAATACTTTTGCATAATATATGTTGTTGAGTTAACCATATAACTTCATTCCTCAATTCCCCATTAACTATAATTAGTGATAGAGTGCAGTAATTCATAGCAGCTAATGAGATTTCAGTTTACCGTACACAGAAAAGTAAAACATGATTTTTGATTGGTTGTGCTGCGTTCACTGCATTTTCCAATACCAGGCTGCAACACTGAGTCACTAACCCAAAACAGAGAAAGTATGCTGGTTAGGATTTTATGTTGACTAATTTAATCTGCATATATGTTCCAGGTCAGCAACTAGCATTTTCAGAAGGAAGTCAGCAATGGCAATCCCTATATTTATTTTATTCACCTTTGTCATTGGGCTACAAAGTAGTAGAGTGTTGTACATTTTTTTCGGAATTGGTAAAAGCTTGTTTTTAAATCACCTGTGTCACCCTTCCAAACTTCCAGGACTTCTTTGTAACCATAGTGTTCCATGACTAGAGTAAACGTCTTTGGCCATTCTATTTTATCGGATCGGAGTAGGCATTCAACAAGTTTCTGTGCTCCAGCAGTGTCCCCTTTTAATAGTGTTTCCTGATTGCAGAACAGAACAAATAATATGTTAATCTTTGCAACCAATCGACTTATAAATTGAAATGGTGTAAAGCATACAAAACAGAGTTAAATCTGAACTCCTGGTATGATCTGTATTGCATACTTAATTTGGTACAGTTTGGTACAATGTAAGTTTACATATCTCATACTTGAGGGACTGCTGGGGAAGTTGACAATCACTGTAGTAGTCATCTGGGTCCTTCTGTGTTCTGTGTGAGCGTTTTTTCAATGAGTGCAAGGTGTTCTTTAATTGGACAAAATGGAGATCATGCTGTCAGTGCCCCTCCTATCCCGACAATTGTGGCAATGACTGTAGTAGCACCAACTCTTGCAGCAATGGTCAGTATCTACAGCGGACTCTAAGGTATGAGATATGCATACTTACATTGTGCCAATCTGGACCAATAAAACTATGCAATTAAGTATAAACCTGGAATTCAGCTTCAAATAAGCAGTCATATACAGTATGTGGTGTAACTGGCCCCCCACATTAGGAGACATAGTTTAGAAAGGAGAGGAGTATTTCTACAATGGGGCCACAGATAGTAATAAAAGCACATTAATTAATAGTGTAATTAAATGTAGAGGCGAAGGACCTTTCTCTGGTTTTCCTTGTTACCTGTGTCCACTTTGCGGAGATTTCCTTCATCTTTCTGTCCCAGTGACATACCAGCCATTAGGAAGTACTACCAACTAGGAGTCAAACAGCAATACAAACCTGGCTGATTCCATATTTTATGTTGCCAAAGCGTACCTGCAAAATCTCCTCAACCTCCCTGTTTATGAGACAGTCCTTGAGGTGATCAACTACTTCTCCAGGCTTAATGTTGCATGTTACAGTCGTTCTGATAACATTAAGGCGTGCTTTATATTCTTCTAGACTTTGAATGCCTCTGAAGTCTTTAGCAGCAAGTGCTTGAGATAGTCCTCTATATTCTTTAATGGATACAAAAAAAAAGATTGAAAACCTTAACAAAAGTGGAACAAGTAACAAACATTGGATCATAGCTGAAACAACTCTCAAGTCAAGCAACAAAAGCTAGTAATAAATAATTACTTGTTTCAAATCTGTGTTGTCTTCTGCATGGCACTGTTTACTGCCAGATATTGTTGGTCCATATGCACAACCTATTTAGAACTGGTGATCCTGACAGTGACACACTTCCTGTCTCAGGGCTTGTTTACACATGCGGCTTATTTAAGGAGATATATTTTTAAACTGGCATCCATTTTGTATAATGCCTCCATTTGGAGATGAAACAGCTTTAGTTACGTTTCTCAGGAATTGCTTTCATTTCTCTGTAAACGGATGCACCTTATATTGGGCCCCTCTGCTTTTGCAGTTTCATCTTCTCACGTATCTATACTGATAAGAATATAATGTATCATTGGTTATACTGAATTAAGCAACAGCTGTTGAGTTCTGTATATCATTTCTTGCTTTGTATTAAACTTTTAGAAATACTTCTTTTACACTTTTGTGTATGGAGTTTTATTTCTCCCGGATCTGATGGTAGAGATAAGTGAGGACAGACAAAAAATGATCCTATCAGTTTGGTGTCAGAAGTTGGGATAAAGGTGCAGCCAATCAGGTAAGCTGAGCAATAAGTCTTAGACTTTACCTTGTTTACCTCCGGCTGTATATTCCACGGCCCTCCAAGAATCCTTAAAAGCGTTGGGCACCCCGCCATGGTTCCACGTTGCTCCAGTACGTGGATGACTTATTACTTTGTTCATTTAACAGAGAGGCTTGTAGTCAGGACAGTATATTTCTGTTAGATTTTCTGGGTACAGAGGGACACAGGGTGGCAAGGCACAAGGTACAATATTATCAAACTACGGTGGATTACTTGGGTTTCACTCTGTCACAAGCACCAGAATGGAGAGCCAGTCAAGAAACCAAGCCATTATGGGTCTGCCGCGAAAACTAAAAAGTAAATGCTCTCCTTGCTTGGTATGGGTAACTATTGTCACCAATGGATACCTGACTGCTCCCATTATGTCAACATATTCAGGCAGCACACTCAAACTGAGGCTCCAGAGCTCTTTAATTGGGACCAAGATTCCACCAATGTCTACCAAACCTTGAAGTCCTCACTAGTTTCCTCTCCTGCTCTGGGTTTAGCAAATTATATTGTTGATTTTCATGTGTATGCTCGTGACAATTGTAAAACCATGGCGGCTGTGTTCGCTCAGGATTATGGAGGACACATGAGGCCAGTAGTCTATTTTTCAAAAGTAGTACCAAGTTCAGTATAGGGCATGCCGGCATGTCTGAGCTGAGGATGGCTGGAACCCTTTTAAAGGGTTGGGAAGTTTTGGAGATTTTTTTGGATGGGTTAAGAAAGTAGGCATGCTGATTTTGTTCTTTTGTCTTTTTGGTCTTTTATTAATATTTGTGTTCTATGTTGTTGCTAAACTTTGCATGTGCATTTTTGACAAGTTTTTAAAGAATCCGGATGCATATTGGAAACATTTTGTATAATGCCTCCATTTGGAGCTTTAGTTTAGTTTCTCAGGAATTGCTTTAATTTCTCTGTATGTTTCTGCTTCTCACATATCTATACTGATAAGAATATAATGTTTCATTGGTTATCCTGAATTAAGCAATGCCTGTTGAGTTCTGTATATCATTTATTGCTTTGTATTAAACTTTTAGAAATACTGCTTTTATACTTTGGTGTCTGGAGCTTTATTTCTCCTTAATCTGGTGGTAGAGATAAGTGAGGACAGGTCAGGCTACAGACAGAAATTGATCCTTTCAGCTTATCCCTACAGCCACCTCCTTACCCCCTGTCAGTGCTCTCTGAAAAGTGAAACACCACAGATTGCTTTTCAGACTGCGTTTAACAGGAGATGAGGAGGGGATATGTTGCTTCTTCACCACCTGAGGTACCACCACACTGAATGTGTCATGCTATTTCTTTTTTTTTGCGCACGTGCAATGCTTTGCTGCATGTGCACAGCCCTGAGCAACTGTATTTCTGTGTTTAGGTGGACAGTCAGAGGGCGATAAAATTAACGATCTACCACCTGCTTTTATTGTCCCCTCGCTGCCCATGGGTTAATTCACACAGATGGCTATTATTGCAGCTCTTCTGAAAAGAGGTCTAAGGTGGATTGCTTTTCAGAGGACATTTGACAAGCAGTGAGTTGGCAATATGTTGCACAATATGTTGCACCCTCACTGCTTGTTTTAACCTTCAAAATTCTGATCCATCATACCACAACTGCATGCATTTCATGTAGCTGCAGGGCGGTTGAGGAGCAGCTCTATTGTGTTACCGACCACCAAATGCTTTTACTACCCCCAGCTGCCCTTGTGTACAAGCTCTCAGAGTGATAATGCTCACTTGATGTACTTTACTTACTGATGAGCAGCGCTGTCAACTAGGCTGCTCTCCCGATCTGAACTACAAACACCTCCCCTCATCTCCACTGCATAAGGAGGTGGTGTTCTGTACTTAGAAGATGGAAAAGCTAATAACCATGTTGAGATATCAGTCTAAAGCACAGGAAGTCACAAGGGCACTGGAATTCTAGCATAATCAAAAGGTAAACAGTATTCTGTACTTGAAGAAAATGTGCTTAACCTAAAAAGTAAAACCAATGCAGCCACCACATCTAAGGGCTGGTAAGATGCAATATATTACATTTTTGTCCTTGGGTGTAGATATTATTTAAAAGAGAAATATGGGGTAAAAAAAAATCCTTATACTCACCTAAATGGAGGCAGCATCAATCCGCCCACCACACCCTCTGCCCCTCCCCCTGGCATTGCACAGAGAACTGAGCAATCAAAGAAAAATACACAGTCCCTTACTTGCAGAGCTATTTATCCTGCTGAACTATATGGACTGTCATTCTGTGAAAATGTGGTAAAAACTAATATTATTAGATTATACAGATAACAAAATGAGTTTAGCAGCACTCCCTTTAAGAGACTATTTCTAATCTCAGCTTGTTACGTGTATGAAAGACACCTGGTAGCCAGAAATCCTGCTGAATGATAGGGGATCAAATACTTATTTCCCTCATGAACATGCAAATCAGTGCATCATTTGTTAGACATGCATTTCTTTTGAATTTTTTGTTGCTATTCTGTCTCTCAGTGTTACAATGAACATACCATTCGATTTTTAGACTGATCATTTCTTTGTGAGTGGGCAAACATTCAAAATCAGCAGGGGATCAAATACTTATTCCTTCACTGTATATTACTACATTGTGAGATGAAATGTTGCTATACTTTTATATCCCAAAGAATAAGAATAAAAAGGCATTTGATAACATTTTGTCTACCTAATTACATACTGGACCATGGCAATTAATGCATAAATTAAAAATGCACAACCCCTTACATAGAGCTATTTGCCTCCTGAAACTGTATGTTTGTTCCATTTGTGCGAATAGGAGTTAACAAAATGTAATTAGGCTATTTTCTCTCCAGCTTAAATTTTTTTTTAATACAGAATATAGTGAATCAGGAAAATACCTCATTATCGCCACAAGATGCAGCTGATGATAGAATGAAATAAACGTATTTACTATGATCTTCAGATGCAGCTATTGGCAATAATGTGAAATACTGATCATGCATTAAGTCACATAGGTACAAGCAAGTGTTAAAAACAAAAGTAGTGCAAATCTGATTTTTGAAACCAACTCAAAAAAGCTGTATTAATTTTAAGAAGAATATTTTGGTACTTAACCTCTTCCCACCCACCCCAGTGTCCCTTTAAAAAGTTCTGAACACTAGGGGGTGGGAAAGATCAGCCGATCATGTGACCATTCTTACTGGCTGTCACAGTGGTCACATGACTGGGGGGGGGGTCCTGCCAGCTAGCGCTCAATGATAGGGACCAAAAGCTGTCTTTCATAGCCCGCTCTCTGAACTGGGAGCATGCAGTGAGAGCACTCTGACACAGAAACATCAGCTGCCCGCAGCATGTGTGTGGAGTGTGACCATTAAAGCCCACTCTTTTGCCGCCATGCATGTGCGTTAGGCAATCGTAAAGGGGTTAAGCAACAATCCTCCATCTATGCAAACTGATAATTTCATATATCTGAACTATTTAACATCTTTTTCTTTTATTCTCCAAATGGTAATGGTAACTCCTTTTTAACATACACTGAAGTGTTATTGTTACAGCTACAAATATTTAGTATTTTATACTTTTGCAATGGATGTATCTACCCTACCAGCTTGGATCTACAAAGCAACCCTGACATAAAGCATACAATCACAATGTTATATAACAAACCTGCAGAAAATAGACCATCTATAAGTCCTTGATACCATCCTTCAGTATCCAATTCCAGCAGTTTATCTATAAATAATTGTGCAGCTGCAGTTGGTCCTTTTGCCTCCTCAGCCTTAATCTGTTCTATACCTTCCAGGAAATAAAAAAAAAAAAGCACAAAACATGACACTAATGAAGACCAACAGTACAGAACACTGTCTACTATACCAGTGTAATAAACAAATAAGAGTATTTTAAGCACAAGATACATTACACATCTAAGACCTTTGTTATCTGACAGCCATAATCTAGACTAGGGGTCTTCAAACATTTCAGTATAAGGGTCAAATTCAGTTTAAGAATGAATGAATAATATTTAAATGAAAAAAACAAATAAAATACAATTGAAAATAATACATTTTACTTGGATCTTTATTGTAATCAGCATGATATAATCAGAAAAAAAAGAAAGAAGTTTAGTAAGAGTGACCATCACTGTCCCCCATACATCAGGGTCCCTATAAGAGTCTCCATGGGTTGAAGGAAAGAAAGTTGCTTGATTCCCCCAGAAACACATTCAGTGTTGATGGGGAATCCCTCCCACTGAGCTATTGTATTCTGACAGTGGGTGGTTTCTCCTATGTCAAAATACAGTGAAAACTGCTGCTGGCTACAGCCCGTGGCAGTATTCCTATGAACAAAAGCCCACAGTCTGGTTGTAAGATAGATTGACTTCAGTACAACCAGCCTGCTCATAGATGGATCAAAATTTGTCCAGTTCATACTGAACCACTAAAATTTAATTCCGTCTAAAGCCAGCTTTAAAATATAGCAGGTGAATCTTCCTAGTGGGAACACAGACAGTAATATAAACCCAACATGAGTTCTCACCCCTCAATTAAAAAAAAAAAAAATGTTGGCTTTAGATACATTTTAAAATGGATTTTTGTATTGGTATCTGTAGATAGAAGTTGCATTGATTGCTGTGGACTGCAGTTTTACACATTACTGTAACCTGTTGTAGTGTTTCACTGAACAAACCCATTGGATTTCAAAAACATCTGGAAGCTCTGATTAGCTATCATTTCCCTCTGATATATTTACTATTGAGCAGGCCATATGCTAAATGAAGTTTGGCTGCTTCAGCAGGGTCTGAACGAATTCAGTGTGTGGTTGACCCTGCTTGACAGAAGATGATCGTTTGACATGCTAGAAAACTTTTGTTGATCAGCGATTGAAGCTGGGGATCAGTGTATTCTGACAGCTGCATATCCCACTGTTTGAATACAATGTCCTGTTTCCTCTATCTACCTCATTTGTGTATACTCAGCTTTACAGGTATTTATATAGTGCTGACAAATTGCACAGCACTTCACATTAACATCAGTCCCCTCAAAAGCTTACAATCTACAGTCCCTACCTCCACATGCATACATATACATGTGTCAATTAACCTACCAGCATGTCTTTGGGGTATAGGAGAAAACTGGAGCACCTGAAGAAAATCCATACAAATACAGGGAGAACATGCAAACTGCATACAGATAAGTGTCCTTGATGGGATTTGAGCCCGGGAGCCAGTGGTAGATGGTCTAACCCCTGTGCTGCCTGCTATGATCAAATTCTGGCTGTTTTAAAGGGGCAAAGCTTCTGGATATGAAAGTGATAAAGGTATACTACCAATAACTGCGCTGAATATATAAAAAGGTGATAAATAGTTATTAAGCAAATAATAACTGTGAAATGAGTATAAGATCAGCAAGCACTTAAAAGTAGCCGCTATTGCACACTAAGGTAACCAGATAAAACCTCAACATATATAGGAACTAAAAGGTGCAGTGCTAAAAGCTATAATAAATGAAATATTGTCCGATATTAAAGATGCTGATATGTGAATCATAAAATAAGAATAATATTGTAATATTACATTTTCATAAAAGTGACAGTTTGTGCTAAGGTGCCAATCAAAACTGTTGATTACTCCAGTATTCAGTGATGTGCCAAAAGGTGTGGTAAAAATACGCACTCACCAGATGCGTATTTTAAATACTCATGTAATATGTATAGCCAGAGGTCCCCTTTAAGAATGGAATGGATGAGGTAAGCCGAGTACGGATTCTCCTTCCTCTGGATGGTGTGCAGCCCTGCAGATGTTTCCTGGATGTACAAGGATCTATTCCTGCCAGAGGTCCCCTTTAAAAGATGGATGGGTGTTTACAGCCTGAAGTGGAAACTCCCTCCTCTGGGTCCTGTCGGATACTGCAGCTAATTCCAGGGGAGACTTTGAATTCAACAGCAATCCCTCCTTTTTGGATTGCAGAGACTGCGATGTCCTGGCCTTGCATTTACATAATCAAATGTAGTTCAGGTCCAACTCCAGAAAGCGGTTAGGTAACCAATCTCAGGTTGCTCGTCTCGCCCTCTGAGCTGAGTTATCCGCCCATCTATATCAGCCTCACATTTCAGCAGCACAGACGGTCTTCAGTCACATAAACCCACAGTGATCAGTGAACATGCGAAATCCGACAGAACAGCGACACACCACCTGTGCCTGCACTGTACGTCCCTGCCTACTCTCTGCTCCTCCTCTCTCCCCACTTTCACCGACAGACCCGCAGAGCTCCGGCCCAAACTGCATCCACATCCGAGGAAAGCTCACGAGAGTCGCCCCTTTCTTCCCTGTACGAAGAGACAAGTCTCGCGAGAAGTGCGGAGCACCCCCAGAGGTGAGGAAAGGAAGTCGCGTGCGATCTCGAGATAGCTGGTGGGATCGCCGACGTGTTTCGTCATATCCAACTTAATCATTAAGTCGGATATGACGAAACGCTTCAGGGCATGGCTGTGCAGTGACTGAAAGTGACGCTGACCGGAACCGGAAGTGACGCGGGCACGTCAGCAATCGAGAGCCGACGGTGGTGAGAGCACTGGCTCGCCTTTCTTCACTTTAGGTATATGTAAGCTAACATCTTTGGGCTTTTTATTCATTTATATCTTGTAAGTGACAGTCTATTGTGGCAATAAAGGGACTTTTAGTTTGTACTGCACCATTGGGGCTTTCTAATTTTTTTCTCTTGCCTGGCTATTTGAGTATGGAGTACTAGGAGGAGAAATGAGTCCCTGATCTTTATTTCCAAAGTTTGAAGACTGGAGATCAAGAGTACCTGTCTTAGGATTTAGTTTTTTCCAAAAGAGAAGAAGATTGAAATACCACATTGTTCTGATTTATCTCTTGAAGATCGTCTGTTAAGCCCAGTTCGCCAACCATGAGAGTGGGAGGCAATATTTGCTGATGAGTATACACCTGAGAGGGGGGCACTCCACACATATATATATTTTTTTTCACCTGTTTTGCACAAGATTCTTTCACGTGGTGATCTTCTTTTTGATAAACTAATTGATATTATTTGGACTTTTTTCGGACTATACACAGTTATTTTCAATTTTTTTTTGTATAGTGGAATATTTTTATTCACTTTTATATATTTTATTGTTTTTGTGCATGGAATATTGATTATGCGCCACTTGAATACTTGTTAAAGTGTCTTTTCACAAAGCTTCTGGATAGTGTTCAGGCTACCCTACTTCTTCGTTCTCCACAATACTCTTGGTCCATTATTATAATTTGCCACAATTCTTGGCCAATAGGAATCTGTGAACGACGTGAGGGGACAAGCTCTGTCACTACCAACAAGTTGTTAAACATTACCTATGTAGAGTGCCTGGCATTTAGCCATATCAGAGGAGAATGAGAACTGCTACAAGCATGAGATGGCACCACTAATTTCCTGAACTTTATACCCGCTAGCACATTATTTTATTTTTTTAAGTAACAGAGTCACTTTAAAATTTGCATAGATGCAACTCAATATACTATAAAAACCATAAAGAGACTCACTTTCCGGCATCCAGGTTCCAATGAATTGCAGGACATAGGAGGGTCGAATTATATTCATAATGTAATTCCTGTAGAGCTTTAGGCTTTCCTTCACATCAGTTCCCATTCTTCTTTATTCACAATGCTGTCGGCCTTTCTAAAATGATGATAGAATAGGTGAAAAGCAGAAAGCACATCTGCAGCTAAAGCTATGAACAATCTTGAGGCACCCTTTATAATTATGGACAGTCTCAAGGCCCCCCATTCTAAAATGTAAAAAAAACGATTCTAATAGTTTACCAATACAATATATCCTCATGCACTGCCACAACCTAACCCAAAATTCAACGACTGGCTGCAAGCACCTAATTGTGTTCCCAGAATACAAAATAAATCAATCAAAAAATGAATGCTTGCGCTACTCAATAACTCATCAAACATGTAATGAACACCCGGCTAAGTACGTGTAAAACCAATAAGAAAGAAATAAGATTACCTCCCAAATAATAACCTCATAACATAAAAAGATGTGCCTTCATAAATAACAATCAAAGAATATATAATCAAAAATAAATAGTAAACACCCGGCTGGGTGTCATATGCTAACCACAGTGTAAACCACAATAGTACAAAATGAACAGATGAATAAGGATAAATGTCAGTGAACCACACTTACAATATAAATATATATATTTATATATATATGTGTATGTGAACACCCAGCTGAGTGTCTAACCAATATATAAATTATAATTAAAGAACAATAAAACCCCACTGTTTACCAAAAAAATCTAATCATAATAAGTTTACCTAGAGATCTACTATCCACCCATACATATAATGTAAATAAAAATAATAAACACCCGGCTGAGCGCTGTTTTAACAAGCAAAAGAGTGATAAATAATCAAATGCAAAAAAAAAACTGTGAGTAAATACAATAGTAATATATAAATAAACACCAGGCTAAGTGCAACACAATTCAGGTGCACCATAAATATAAATTAAATATAACATGAATGCAAAATAATCTCTTGGTGAAACCAATTTCTCCAAATACCAATCAGTCCACCAGTGATGTTCCAGGATGAAACTAATGTCCTCCTCCACCAGCTAGCGTGCATGCTCACCTTAGGGTTAGACCTATGGGTTAAATAGGTCTCGTGCTTTTGGTCAGTCAATCTGCAAATGGATCTCTCCAGTATAACCTCTTCCAAGATTCCTTTTGGGATCTGTAAGGGACCGCCTGGCGGTACCACTAGCACTCCACTGAATAGGCGTCCCCAGCGCACGGAGTCTAAGTCCCAGGGTGCTTGTTCACCAGGGCCCCTGATGGTGGGGATGGACTTGGAGCCCCCTGAGACCAGGTCGTGGCTACTGGGTGCGTCCGTCAGTGGTAGTGGTATGCGCCAAGGGCTCCCACGGGGAAGAGTCTGATATGAGGAGGTCAGCAGACCCCACTGCACGGGATGGATGGATGAGCAAGGTCAGACGGGCCGGGTCGGTAACAGAGAGGACGGCAAGGTACAAGGCAGCGGGCATAGAATAGTCGGGTCACACGCCAGGTCAGCAACAGCAGGTCAAATCCAATAGGGGGCATTCAGGAGAGAGGTCAGGCAAAGCAAGGGTCTGGGCAGGAGAAATACAGCAAGGTCAGGTACAATCCGGGTCAGCAACTTACAATACACAGGTTCACGGATACAGGATACAGGTAAGACCAGAAGGCACTCAATGACAGCTCAGGGTCGTTTAAATATCCCGCCCTGCGCTGCCATTGGTGCCCAGCGGGCGGCCGCGGCTTCTACTGCGCATGCGCGAACTCGAACGCCGCGGCCGGCCTGGACCCAGTGCTCGAGTCCCTGCACAGGGCGGCACACTGCGCCTGCGCCGGGACCATCGCGGCGGGGATCGAGGGGATCCCTGACATTGCCCCCCCCCTACGGGCAACCTCCGGATGCCCACCCGATCTCTCCACCACGGGTGATCGCGAAAGAACCTCCGGACAAGTCTAGGTGCATGGACATTCTGGGCTGGTTCCCAGGAATTGTCCTCAGGGCCATAGCCCTTCCATTTGATTAGGAATTGGGCCTGGCCCCCCCTCCTTCGGCACTTCAGGATTGATTCCACCTCAAATTCCTCTTCACCCTCGACCGTTATGGCTTCCGGGGGTCTAGATTCTCGGTCAGGGAAGGCATCTGGGATTACTGTCTTCAGCAGGGACACATGGAAGACTGGGTGGATTTTGAGTGTGTCAGGAAGGACGAGTTCGTAGGTTTCCCGAGGACAAGATGGTGTCGGGTACTGGGGTCTCCTTGGCGTCCTCGTACATACGTGATAACGCATCTGGCTTAGTGTTCTTTGATCCAGGCCGGTACGTAATGTGGAAGTTGAATCTAGAAAAGAATAGTGCCCATCTTGCCTGTCGCGGGCGTAGACGCTTGGTGGTTCTCAGATATTCTAGGTTCTTGTGATCAGTAAAAATTAAGATGGGGTGCACAGCACCTTCCAGCAGGTACCTCCATTCCTCTAATGCCGTTTTGATCGCCAGTAGCTCTCGATCACCGATATCATAATTCTTCTCTGCTGGGGTAAGCTTCCGTGAGAAGAAAGCTACAGGATGGAGCAATTCCTTGGTGCCCTTCCGCTGGGAGAGAATGGAACCTACCGCATTCTCCGATGCATCCACTTCCAGGATGTAGGGCAGGGCGGCGTCTGGGTGACCCAAAATGGGTGCCGAGGTGAACAACTTCTTCAAGGCTTCAAAAGCTTCCTGAGCTTCAGGTGTCCATCTGAACCGGGTTCCCAGCTTGGTTAGCTGAGTAATGGGGGAGACCAGACCCGAGAAGTTCTTGATGAACTTTCGGTAAAAATTTGCAAAACCAATAAATCGTTGGACGCCTTTCCTGTCCGTGGGTTCAGGCCAATCCAGTATTGCAGCGACTTTCTGGGGATCCATCGCGACCCCCGCGGTGGAGATGATCAGGCCCAAGAAAGTAATGCTGGATTGTTCGAAACAACATTTCTCTGCCTTGGCGTACAACCCATGCTGCCGTAATCGCCCCAATACCCTTGCTACATGTATTCTGTGTTCCCCCAAGGAAGGGGAGAAAATCAAAATGTCGTCTAGATAGACGATAACAAAGACGTCCAGGAAGTCCCTAAAAATATTCACAAAGTGTTGAAACGTGGCCGGGGCATTACACAACCCGAACGGCATGACCAAGTATTCAAAATGGCCGAAGCGGGTGCGGAAGGCCGTCTTCCACTCGTCCCCCTCCCTTATGCGAACCAAGTTGTATGCTCCCCTCAAATCCAGCTTTGTAAAAACCACTGCTGTTTTTAAACTTTGGAATAATTCTGGTACTAACGGCAGTGGGTAACGGTTCTTTATCGTGACCCTGTTCAACTCCCTGTAATCGATACACGGCCTCAAGGTTTTGTCCTTTTTTTCAACAAAGAAAATTCCCGCCCCCGCCGGTGAAGTGGAGGGGCGGATGAACCCCTTCTGGAGGCTGTCCTCGATATATTCCTTCAGGGCTCCCAATTCGAGCTCCGAAAGGGGGAAGATTCGCCCAAAAGGAATTTCTGAACCGGGTAACAGGTCAACGGGACAGTCATAAGGGCGGTGGGGGGGTAGAGTATCAGCTCCCCGCTTGCTGAACACATCTAGAAACTCATGGTAGGCTGCCGGGATTACCTGTTTTAATTCAGCTTCCCCCTCAGAGCACAGGAGGATTTGGGGGACCCCCGGGCCCGAAGTGCAGCAGTATACCTGACAGTATGGAGAAGGGAACGAAATTACTCCGGTCTCCCAGTCAATTTGGGGGTTATGGGCCCGTAACCATGGGAGCCCCAAAATGACTGGGAAGAGGGGTGAAGCTATAGCATCCAGGCGGAGCAGTTCCTGGTGCTGGCCGGCAATGACAGTGGCGATGGAGGGGGTTTCCTGGTTCACCACCCCTGATTTTATCCGGGAACCGTCAGCCAAATAAATATTGAACCCCTTCTGTTTCAATTGGAGAGGAATACCCTGCTGGTGAGCAAAATTAATGTCCAGGAAGCAGCTGCATGCCCCCGAATCAACTATGGCCGATACTTCCACGGTCCTTTCCGGAAGCTGAAAGGAAAGGGGCACCACTAAGTATTGGGATGGACTAACATTGCCAATGGACAAGGAAGAAGAGGTGCACTTACTCAGTTTCTGCGGGCAGGATCGTACCATATGACCAGCTGCGCCACAGTAGAGGCACAGGTTCTGGGATCGTCTGCGCTGATGTTCCTCTGGAGATAGTTTAGGCCGCGCCAGGCCGAGTTGCATAGGTTCAGGGATATCTCCAGGTGGCCGGTTCTGGATGTTTGGCCTAGGTGCTTGACTGGGCCCTTGAAATGGCCCCCAGGGATTTCCATGACCCTGGCCGGACCTCTCAAACCTGCGTTCCCGCAGTCTACGGTCAATCTTAATAGTCAGTGCAATTAAGTCCTCTAAAGTCTCAGGCACCTCCACCCGGGCGAGCTCATCTTTCAGTCCTTCTGATAGGCCTATACGGAACTGATGCAGGAGAGCAAACTCGTTCCAACGTGTGTCCCCCATCCAGCGCCTAAATTCAGACGCGTACTCCTCCGCCGCTCGGCGGCCTTGCCGGAGCGTGTACAAAGTAGCTTCAGCAGAAGCTGCCCGCTGTGGGTCATCGCATAGGATGGCCATTGCGTCAAAAAAAAAGTCAACCGAGCTAAGGTGAGGGTCATTTTTTCCCCGCAGTCGGTGGGCCCAGTCTTGGGGTTCACCCTGCAGGAGGGAGATGACGAACCCCACCTTCACGGATTCAGTCACAAAGGTTCGTGGTTGCAACTCAAAATAGAGGAGACAGGACTCACGGAATGACCTGAAGCGTGTGCGGTCCCCATGAAACCGTTCCGGTAGGGGTACTCGGGGTTCGGCCGCCGGGAGTGGGGCGGATGCCCCAGAAACCGGTACAGGGGCTGCTACGGCCGGAGGTGCGGGGACCGCGGCCTGTGGGGCAGAAACGGATATAGTGCAGGTCTGGAAGTGATTCTCAATCTGCTGACATCTGTCCTGCAGGGCCGATACGGCCTGCGTCAAGTTAGACAGGTGCCTGCAGATCTCCTCAAGCGGCGAGGGCCCTCCTCTAGACTCAGTCATGGCCTTCTGGTACCGTAAGGGACCGCCTGGCGGTACCACTAGCACTCCACTGAATAGGCGTCCCCAGCGAACGGAGTCTAAGTCCCAGGGTGCTTGTTCACCAGGGCCCCTGATGGTGGGGATGGACTTGGAGCCCCCTGAGACCAGGTCGTGGCTACTGGGTGCGTCCGTCAGTGGTAGTGGTATGCGCCAAGGGCTCCCACGGGGAAGAGTCTGATATGAGGAGGTCAGCAGACCCCACTGCACGGGATGGATGGATGGATGAGCAAGGTCAGACGGGCCGGGTCGGTAACAGAGAGGACGGCAAGGTACAAGGCAGCGGGCATAGAATAGTCGGGTCACACGCCAGGTCAGCAACAGCAGGTCAAATCCAATAGGGGGCATTCAGGAGAGAGGTCAGGCAAAGCAAGGGTCTGGGCAGGAGAAATACAGCAAGGTCAGGTACAATCCGGGTCAGCAACTTACAATACACAGGTTCACGGATACAGGATACAGGTAAGACCAGAAGGCACTCAATGACAGCTCAGGGTCGTTTAAATATCCCGCCCTGCGCTGCCATTGGTGCCCAGCGGGCGGCCGCGGCTTCTACTGCGCATGCGCGAACTCGAACGCCGCGGCCGGCCTGGACCCAGTGCTCGAGTCCCTGCACAGGGCGGCACACTGTGCCTGCGCCGGGACCATCGCGGCGGGGATCGAGGGGATCCCTGACAGGATCTCTATCCAGTTGGTTCAATACTCAAAAGATAAACAACAAAGGGCTTCCCATGGTGTAGAATACCCACATTTATTCAGATAAAACAGTGACAGAGAGGTACTCACATTTAAAAATCGGGTCTGCAGACCCTCTCAAGCATATACAACAAAAGGGTGTACCAAGATGGCCTCTGCTGTGCAAAACCGGATGACATCACTACGCTTCCTTTCAACGCGTTGAGTCACGAGTCATGTGGTGACTTTCTCAGGGATCTTATATTTTAATGGTTTAACATAACGCAGCAACACCCACACATGTAGGACACCCAATGTTAGAGGTAATTTATTCTTCCAAAGCAAACACACCTTTCCACACTGGTACTGACTAGTATTCCAATGTTTCTCTTCTCCCTCAGTTTCTCTCTATCACTCAGCTAATTCGACCCCATAACTCAGAGAGGGGCAGGACATCCTCCATATCAACTGATGACATTGTTGGTTGGTATGATGCCGGCAGCTAGAAGGTTGTAATAGTGCACAATTAAAACTTGTGGCTTTGTGTAACGAACAGGCAGGCGTGATCCACCTGCTGGCTTGTATAAAATGTTGGCCAATTTTTAGGCATTTTGCCAAGGCACCCCTGAAGAAACTTCAAGGCACCGCAAGAAGCCTGGGCACCCTGCTTGAAAAGGGATGATATATGATTCTGTGTATATTCTATTCATTTATTCTGTTTCTTTTTTTCTCTTGGTTGACCATGTAAATATGATGCACTATGTAAATAAGCATTTAAAAAAAACTGTACAACATACTGGAACTATACCCAGGAGCAGGGTCTCTTTTAGTCCCCATTCACACTTTTTTCACAAGTTTTCTGCTTGTTTCGCCTATGCCTGACTACACAGAATCCAATTCTAATTGTCCCTGTTCACACTTATGTGCCCAGATGCCCTATGCTCAGTCTACTCTATACCCTATACACAAAAAAGTACATGAGCTTTTTTTTTTTTCTTTTAAATTCAGGCATTTTTGGTCCCACAGATTTTAATGGGAGAGCCTGTAAACACACGCTATATTCATTTCCGCATTCTATGCACATTTTAATGCCTCTCCTTCTATAGAACCACTGTACACACCTTGCCCAGGTAACGAAATCCTTGATCCCTGGTTCACACTGATGCTGTGTGATTTCGAATGTTTTTAAGTGAAATTGTAGGAGCAGTTGTGGTGCGATTTTGATGCAATTTTACACAGTTGTGATTTCCATTCTGTCTAATTTTGTGTATCTCGCACTGAAATCCCATTGCATTTCAACACCTATGCATTTTTGCTGCTGTTTCCATTGATCCCTGGTTCACATTGATGCAAATTTGATGTGTTCCAGAACACATAGGGGTTGATTTACTAAAGGCAATTAGACTGTGCAATTTGCAAAGTGCAATTGTATTCTGCAAGTGCAGTTGCTCCAGAGTTTAATAAATGAGGTAAAGCTTCCCTTTGCCAAGAATGCCCAATCACATGCAAGGGAAATTTAAAAAAACAGCATTTTTGCTTGCACATGATTGGATGATGGAAGTCAGCAGAGCTTCTGCTCATTTACTAAGCTCTGGAGCAACTGCACTTTGCAAATTTGCACACCGTGGCAGAAACTCGTGAGATTTTGGCATTGTTATTGAAAGTATGACTGATAATGCCAAAGAATTGTCTTTTATTTAACAATGGTGATCATATTCAGCCATTTATGATCATACAGTTGTTTGCCTCCTTTTTAAATCATAATGATAACAGAAATCACCCAAATGGCAATGATCAAAAGTTTACATACCCTGGAATGTTTGGCCTTGGTACACACATACAAGGTGACACACGGGTTAAAATGCCAGTTAACCGCTTAAGGACCGCCCTATAGCAGATATACTGCTACAGGGCAGCACCTGTGTGCAAAATCACGTATATATACATGATTTTGCATGTCCGGGCATGTCTGCGCGTCCTACCCGCGGCGCCATTTGTGGTCACAAATGTCAATCACCGGGTCCCGGACGGTAATTGCCCGCAGGCGCCTGGTTATTACCGTCAATCACCGACGGGGAGGAAGACTGTTTTGTTTACAAACAGTCTTCCTCCCTGTCAGCTTGAGCACATTGCAAAGCCATCCCAATCAGTGTGCTTACAGTGAACCACATACCCCCGCCCCCCTAGTAAAACACTCCCAGCACATAGTTAACCCTTTGATCGCCCCTCACATTAACCCCTTCCTGCCCAGTGCCATTAGTAGAGTGTCAGTGCTTTTTTTTTTTTTAGCACTGATCACTGTATTGGTGTCACTGGGGATGTCAGTGACACTAAGTTAGTTCCCCCCCACAGTGTCAGAATGTCCGCCGCAGTCCATCTAAAAGTCGTTGATCGCCGCCATTACTAGTAGAAAAAAAAATTAAATCCTATTATCTATACCGCCATTTGTAAACGCTATAACTTTTCATGTAAACTAATTAATTTACACGTATTGGGATTTTTTTTTAGCAAAGACATGTAGCAGAATACAAATTGGCCAAAATTTATGACGAAATTTGATTGTTTCAATTTTTTTACTGGACATATTTATTAGCAAAAAGTCCAAAATATTGTTTTTTTTTCTCAAATTTGTCAGTATTTTTTTGCTAATAGCGCAAAAAAAAAAAAATGCACAGGCGATCAAATACCACCGAAAGAAAGCTGAATTTGTGGGGAAAAAAAAGGACATAAATTTCATTTGGGTGCAGCGGTTAAAGGTTACTTTCCCACATCTGTGACTTTTTAAACAGCAATTAGTGTTTGTGTATATATAATCAATGAGATTGTTGGCTCTCACATGAATGCACTGAGCAGGCTAGATACGGAGCCATGGAGATCAGAAAAGAACTGTCAAAAGACCTGTATAACAAGGTAATGCAACTTTATAAAGATGGAAAAGGATATACAAAGATGTCCAAAGTCTTGAATATCCCAATCAGTACTGTTCAATCATTTATTAAGAAGTAGAAATTTGGAGATCTCTCGATACCAAGACAAGTACAGATAGATCAAGAA
Organism: Staurois parvus; assembly: GCF_062004578.1. Taxonomy (NCBI): domain Eukaryota; kingdom Metazoa; phylum Chordata; class Amphibia; order Anura; family Ranidae; genus Staurois; species Staurois parvus. The sequence continues at coordinate 9,205,526 of NW_028317808.1, read as the reverse complement.
AGATTGCAGCCACAACTACCAGAAGAATTTTTTAGGATACACCTGAAAAACCCACAGGTAACCCCAGGAGAAATACAAGCTGCTGTGGAAAAAGACGGTGTGATTGTTTTGAAGAAGCACAATACGATGATACCTGAACCAAAATGAACTGCATGATCGAGTTGCCAGAAAGAAGCCTTTACTGCATCGATGCCATAGAAAAGCCCAGTCACAATATGCCTGCCAACACCTTGACACGCCTCACTGGGCTTTTTTTGTGGCATCAGTGCAGTAAAGGCTTCTGTCTGGCAACTTGACCAATAAAAGGCTTGTAAATGCATGTGAATAAAGTCGGTGGCCGAAACCATGTAATATGAGGTCAAACCTAAACACTTTCAACTTGTACACAATCAGGCAAGCCCCAGCACTACATAGTTGAAGGTAATCTAAAGGAAACTGAACCAGAAAATTGTATAATGTATGGCCAGCTTTAGGCTAGGCTCACACTTAATGACACCTATATACACTGGAAACCACCTAGCACTATGACCGTCACGGCTGCGATTCTGGAAAAGGTGCAGTAACCTTTTCCCCGTGTTTTCCGTAGGTACAGCAGTGTGATAGCATACCCTTGCTATTATTTATTTATTACAGGTACTTATATAGCGCTGTCAATTTACGCAGTGCTTTACATATATGTTGTACATTCACATCAGTCCCTAACCCTCAAGGGGTGAACAATCTAAGGTCCCAAACTCACATTCATACATACACATACTAGGGACAATTTATACAGGATCCAATTAACCTACCAGCATGTCTTTGGAGTGTGGGAGGAAACCAGAGTACCCAGAGGAAACCCACAGCACAGGGAGAACATGCACACTCCAGGCAGGTGGTGCCATGGTATTTATTTATTACAGGTACTTATATAGCGCTGTCAATTTAAGCAGCACTTTACATATATATTGTACATTCACATCTGTCCCTAACCCTCAAGGGGTGTATAATCTAAGGTCCCTAACTCACATTCATACATACACATACTAGGGACAATTTAGACAGGAGCCAATTAACCTACCAGCATGTCTTTGGAGTGTGGGAGGACACCACGCAGGCACAGGGAGAACATGCAAACTCCAGGCAGGTGGTGCCATGGTATTTATTTATTTATTACAGGTACTTATATAGCGCTGTCAATTTAAGCAGCACTTTACATATATATTGTACGTTCACATCAGTCCCTAACCCTCAAGAGGTGTACAATCTAAGGTCCCTAACTCACATTCATACATACACATACTAGGGACAATTTAGACAGGATCCAATTAACCTACCAGCATGTCTTTGGAGTGTGGGAGGAAACCGAAGTACCCGCAGGAAACCCACGCAGTCACAGGGAGAACATGCAAACTCCAGGTAGGTGGTGCTCTGGTTGGGATTTGAACCAATGACCCTAGTACTGCCAGGTGGGAGTGCTAACCACTAAGCCCCTGTGCTGCCCAATTATTGTTACTATTGTTGCTGTTAATTATTAATACAAGGAATGCTGATTATTGCGGGTTATAAATACAGCGAATGCTAGACTGTTGCCCGAAGCCCATAATTGCAAATATCAGGATTGTATCACATTTGACATCCTACACATTGTCCAGAAAATTCTAGAAGAGACACTTTGTAGTAATGTCATTACAAGGTAATGTCTTTCTGTTACAGTATTTGATATACAACTATGCAGTTTAATGTGACTTACCTGAAGATACAGTTGAATGTAACAGCAGCAGTGTACAGCTGTGTCTCTGTGTCCAGCTATCCCCACACTGAAACATAACCAGGAAGCAGTGCCTCTTCTTAGAAGGAGAAACGAAACTATCCCTCCAGCTGATCTCCTGCGCATGCTCAGTGTGTCACTCCTCACAGCAGCCCCATTCTCCTCATAAGCTGAGGAAACGAAAACAGTGCTGTGAAAGAAAGAAAACTGAAAATGACCTTGCTGGGGAATTCCATGCAAGGCATTTTATTATTATTATTATTATTATTATTATACAGGAGTTATATAGCACCAACAGTTTGCGCAGCGCTTTACAATAAAAAGGGGAGACAGTACAGTTACAATATAATTAAAAACAAAACAAGGATAAAGAGGGCCCTGCTCATAAGAGCTTGCAATCTAATCGATTTTGACCATTTCAATACCGGGCACTTTCACCCCCTTCCTGCTCAGGCTAATTTTCAGCTTTCATCGCTGTCGCACTTTAAATGACAATCGCGCGGTCATGCAACACTGTACCCATATGAAATTTTTATAATTTTTTTCACACAAATAGAGCATTCCTTTTGTGGTATTTAACCACTTGCCCTCCAGAGGATTTACCCCCCTTCCTGACCAGGCCATTTTTTTTGCGATATCGAGCTGAGTTACTTTGACGATTGCGCATTCATGCAACGCTGCACCCAAATGAAATGTACGTCCTTTTTTTCCCCACAAATGGAACTTTCTTTCGGTGGTATTTGATCATCTTTGCGGTTTTTATTTTTTGAGCTATAAATAAAAAAAAGAAAAACAATTTTGAGAAAAAAACAGTGCCGCCTATCAGTGCCTGTCAGTGCCACCTATCAGTGCCGCCTAACAGTGCCAGTCAGTGCCACCTATAAGTGCCAGTCAGTGCTGCCTATCAGTGCCATATATGAGTGCTGCCTTTCAGTGCCCATCAGTGATGCCTTGCAATGCCCATCAGTGCCACCTACCAGTGTCTCCCCATCAGTGCCACCTATCAGTATCCATCAGTGAAGGCTATCAGTGCCCATCAGTGCAGCCTCATTAGTGCACATCAGTGAAGGAGAAAAATCACTTATTTACAAAATTTTATAACAAAAACTAAGAAAAAAAATTTTTTTTTCAAAATTTTCAGTGGTTTTTGGTTTGTTTAAGAAAAAAATTTATTATGGGTACAGTGTTGCATGACCACGCAATTGTCATTCAAAGTGTGACAGCGCTGAAAGCTGGAAACTGGCTTGGGCAGGAAGGGGGTATAAGTGCCTTGTAGGTTAGTGGTTAAACATGTCCAGTAAACAATTAAAAAAAAAATTGCCATAAAATTAGGCCAAAATGTATTCTGTGACATGTATTTGCTAAAAAATCCCAATATGTGTAAATTGATTGGTTTACGTGAAAGTTATAGCGTTTACAAATAGCGGTATATATACGGTAATTGGTTTTTTTTATTAGTAATGGCAGCGATCAGCAACTTATAGAGGGGCTACGGTACTGGGGCGGGCATTCTGACACTGGGAGGGGAATTGACTGTCACTGACATCCCCAGTGACACCAATACTGTGATTAGTGCTAATAAAAAGCACTGACACTGTACTAATGACACTGGGCAGGAAGGAGTTAACATCTGGGACGATCAAAGGGTTAACTGTGTGCTGTGTGTCTGTTTTAGGGCTCATGTACACTGCAGCTGATAAACCCACGTTTAGGAGCTGTTCAGCGTTTTTCTCAGCAGCCCCTGAACTCTCCCTAAAGTTTTCCCATGTGTTTATGTAGACATCTTTGTTTACAGTCGTTAACAGGCATTTGAGTTTACAGTTGTTTTTTTTGAACGCAGAAAATTTGCGTTCAGCAGTCGATTTTATCAGTGTTTCAAACGCAAAACGCTTGTAAACGTGGCTAACTGCTGAAAATCACATTTATAAGCGTTTGCATTTGAAATTTATTTTAAATCTTCCACTTCCAAATGCTGTCCAGAGCCTTTTTTCATCATGAAAAATGCATGAAAAGAGTTTTCAAGGTGCTCAGATGGACAAAGCACTGAACACAGGATGTTTCTACCAAGCTTGTCACACATTGTAATGACCAATTCACACCTCAGACCTCTCCCACCCTTGGAAACAAAAGATATGTTAATGACCATTCACACCTCAAATTCCTCAAGTAGACCCCCTGCTAGGTGACCTTAATGACTCACTCCAACAGTCATCTACCCACCCTTGGAAACAAAAGAAATGTTAATGAGCAACTCACACCTAAGCTCCACAACACATACTGCTGTCTCTGCTTCTACTGTCTGTATTTCTCTGAAACAGTCTGAAATAGTTAATAATTTACCACTTTTCAGGGCATTCTGGGCATTTGGGAGGTTCTCCTGTGCTTATCCTTAAAAAACGCTTCTAAACGCAAACGCACACGCACATAAACGCGTTATGCAAACGCAGCTAAACAGACGTTTTTCAACCTACGTTTTCCAGCAGTCAGTTTCCATCATTCAGAAGTATCCCGTGTACATAGAGCCTTACTGTGAAAGGACATTGCTTTATATTGCTCTGCTATGCTGAGGAAAGGAAATGGAGATAACCAAGATTTATTTACATGTGATCAGCTATGATTGGACACAGCGGATACCATGGTAAAGAGCCAACGCCAATGTGTATGCACAGCAAGAATGGGAGGAAGTCATATGACATCCTTCCAGAACGATAGCAGCCCAACCCAGTTGTAATTATGCAATAGGCCGAACAGCAACTAGTTAATTCAAGGCTGATCCATTTTACAAGAGTTGTACTGTTACTCCTCCAGAAGTGAACATTTTCATGTGTTTTTATTATTATTATTTATTCATGTGTTTGCGCAGCACTTTAGAATATAAAGGAAGACAGTATGATAACAATACAGTTCATGCAGAAGGAATGGGAGTGCCCTGCTCATGGAGCTTACAATCTAGTATTTTTAAAACATGAGCACCTTATTATAACAGTCTAAGGCAAGGGTCCTCAAACTTTTAAACAGGGGGCCAGTTCCTTGTCCCTCAGACCGTTGGAGGGCCAGACTATAGTTTAAAAAAAAAAAAACTATGAACAAATGCGGACACAGTACAGGAGATATATATATATAAATAAAGTACCAGCGCCACGGAAATTATATAAAACAGTAAGCTGCAAAACCTAGCCTATAAACTTATAGGATATACAAAACTTCAAAAAATAGGTTGCGCTTAAATACATACAAAAGTGTAAAAAATAAATAAATAAAACAATAAGAAACAATATTTTAAATCAAAATAAAATCCAGCAAAAATGAAAAAGTCCAAAAGTTCAAATAATCAATAATGTCCAGAATAATTCATCACCAAGTAAATCCACCACCAAAAATGGTTAAATAGAACTCACCAGAGTAATATGCTGATTGTTGAAAAACCAGCATATAGTACTTGTTATATTATAATGAATAATATGGAGCGGATGGATCCATCTGCTCTGTGAGGACTTCGATGACGAAAAGCTTAGGGCGGTGCCTTTGGATGTGAGGTTCAAAATACTCCTGGTTTGTCTGCACGTAGCATGTGCATGTTTGACTGGGTCTGAGTCGCCTGTATTCATTACACATGCTGTCTATACTGGTGTCAGTCTGGACACCTTGCTTGTAAGTGCATTTCTTCATTAAAGTTTGATGCTTTTTAAAACATACTGCACCATGATTGTTCGCTTTTGAGTGACGGTCTGATCATCTCTCAGTTTGGATACTAAATCACCTTTGGAGTGGATTTTCAACTTTTGCAGCACATCATCTGTTGGAGTTCATCCCTCATTTCTTCAGTGTTGTTGTCACCATATTATTCATTTCTCCCAGAATAACAAGTACTATATGCTGGTTTTTCAACAATCAGCATATTACTCTGGTGAGTTCTATTTAACCATTTTTGGTGGTGGATTTACTTGGTGATGAATTATTTTGGACATTATTGATTATTTGAACTTTTGGACTTTTTCGTTTTTGCTGGATTTTATTTTGATTTAAAATATTGTTTCTTATTGTTTTGTTATTTATTTTTTTGTTACACTTTTGTAGGTATTTAAGCGCAACCTATTTTACAGTACAGGAGATGACCAGAGACTGCGGACATAGTACATGAGATGACCAGAGACTGCAGACATACAACGGTGGTGGGAATACTGGGCCGGCCGGCCGCTCCATAAGACGCACAGACATTTCCCCCCAAGTGTGTCTTATGGAGCGAAATAGTGCCCCATCATTGGTGTCAGTGAGAAGAATCGTGCCCCATCATTAGTGTCAGTGGGAGGAATAGTGCCCCATCATTGGTGTCAGTGGGAGGAATAGTGCCCCATCATTGGTGTCAGTGGGGGGAGATAGTGTCCCAACATTGGTGTCAGTGGGAGGAATATTACCCCATCATTGGTGTCAGTGGGGGAAGTAATAGTGTTCCATCGTTGGTGTCAGAGGGGGGTGGAATAGTGCCCCATTGTTGGTGTCAGTGGGGGGGGAGGAATAGTGCCCCATCGTTGGTGTCAGTGGGGGGAGGAAAAGTGCCCCATCATTGGTGTCAGTGGGGGGAGGAATAGTGCCCCATCATTGGTGTCAGTGGGAGGAATAGTGCCCCATCATTGGTGTCAGTGGGGGGAGATAGTGTCCCAACATTGGTGTCAGTGGGAGGAATATTACCCCATCATTGGTGTCAGTGGGGGAAGTAATAGTGTTCCATCGTTGGTGTCAGAGGGGGGTGGAATAGTGCCCCATTGTTGGTGTCAGTGGGGGGGGAGGAATAGTGCCCCATCGTTGGTGTCAGTGGGGGGAGGAAAAGTGCCCCATCATTGGTGTCAGTGGGGGGAGGAATAGTGCCCCATCATTGGTGTCAGTGGGAGGAATAGTGCCCCATCATTGGTGTCAGTGGAATAGTGCCCCATCATTGGTGTCAGTGGGAAGAATCGTGCCCCATCATTAGTGTCAGTGGGAGGAATAGTGCCCCATCATTGGTGTCAGTGGGAAGAATCGTGCCCCATCATTGGTGTCAGTGGGAAGAATCGTGCCCCATCATTGGTGCCAGTGGGAGGAATAGTGCCCCATCATTGGTGTCAGTGGGAGGAATAGTGCCCCATCATTAGTGTCAGTGGGGGGAGGAATAGTGCCCCATTGTTGGTGTCAGTGGGGGGAAGAATAGTGCCCCATCGTTGGTGTCAGTGTGGGGGGGGGGGATAGTTCCCCGTCATTGGTGTCAGTGGGGGAAGGGGATAGTGTCCTAACATTGGTGTCAATGGGAGGAATAGCGTCCCAACATTGGTGTCAGTGGGAGGAATGGTGTCCCATCATTGGTGTCAGTGGGAAGAATAGTGCCCCATCTTTGGTGTCAGTGGGAGGAATAGTACATCATTGGTGTCAGTGGGGGGGGGAATAGTGCCCTGTCATTGGTGTCAGTGGGGGGGGGATAGTGTCCTAACATTGGTGTCAGTGGGAGGAATAGTACCCCATCATTCGTGTCAGTGGGGGAAGGAATAGTGTTCCATCGTTGGTGTCAGTGGGGCGTGGAATAGTGCCCCATAGTTGGTGTCAGTGGGGGGGAGGAATAGTGCCCCATCGTTGGTGTGAGTGGGGGGAGGAAAAGTGCCCTATCGTTGGTGTCAGTGGGGGGAGGAATAGTGCCCCATCGTTGGTGCCAGTGGGAGGAATAATGCCCCATCATTAGTATCAGTGACACCAATGATGGGGCACTATTCCTCCCACTGACACCAATGACACGTAACTTGCTGACCCCTGTTCCAGCATGGTGCTGCTGCAGCCAGCATACCTGGTTGCAGCAGCACCATCTGCACGGCACACTTACCTGTCAGCTGCCCTTCTTCACTCCGGCCTCTCCCTCACTCGATGTTCGTGGGGCCGCTCGGCTCCGCCTCCTCGCAGGTGATTGGCCACCTGTGTGCCTTTCCTGAGCTACAGTTCTGGCGCCCAATCACCGGTGAGGAGGCGGAGCCAAGCGGCAGCGCGAACATCGAGTCAGGGAGTGGCCGGAGCGAATAAAGGAGCAGCGCTTCCTGGACTGGATCGTCGTGGGACTGGGACACGAAGCCAGGTAAGATACAGCAGCCCCCTGCACGCCTCTGTACTTAGTGTTCCTTCCTTGCAGCAAATACGCCCCTGCCGGCGGGCCGGATAAATGTCCTCGGCGGGCCGCATGTGGCCCGCGGGCCGTAGTTTGAGGACTCCTGGTCTAAGGGCGCATTCACACAGACAGAAAAAAATGCTGCGCTTAGCAGCATATTTTCTGCATGAAAGAAAGGTTCTTGCTGGCAGAGCCAGATCTCATTTACATGGAAAAAATGTAAATTTTCTACATGAAAGAAAGATTGTGTGTAGGATATGTATTTAACCACCTCCCGCCCACTATATAGGGAAATGACAGATGGGCGGGAGCTCATCATATGAGAGCCTACCACTCAATCTGCGCATGTGCACCCTCAGAGGCATGCGGCGTGACAATCGGTGGTGCGCTGTGTCTCTAGGACACAGCGCATCACCGACAGCGGTATAGAGCCAATGATGTAGGCTCTAACATGTAATCAGCTGTGTCCAATCACAGCTGATCACATGTGAACAGGAAATGCCGGGTATCAGCAGTCCTCTCCTCACACTGACAGCACGTGAGGAGAAGAGAGCCGGTAAGCGGCATTCATCAGAGGGACCATCTGGGGCCCCCTACAATAAGACACAATGTGACCCCCTGTTTCTCTGCCTACACTCAAGCCACACCCACACAACACCCCACCTACATATTGCAGCTCAGCTGCATAGAAAGGGCATTAAAAATAATAAAACAATGTTGAGGGGTCCCCTCTCCATTCATACCAAGCCCTTCGGGTCTGGTATGGGTTTTGAGGGGAACCCCAATGCCAAAACAAAAAAAAAATGGTGTGGGGTCCCTCCCCAAGATCCATACCAGACCGTTATCCGAGCATGCAGCCAGGCAGGTCAGGAAAAGGGGGGGGAAGGTGCACCCTCCCTCCTGAATCATATCAGGCCACATGCCCTCAACATGGGGGGGGTGGTTCGGAGGGGTTCCTCCCCCAAAGCACCTTGTCCACATGTTGATGGGGACAAGGGCCTCTTCCCCACAACCCTGGCCTGTGGTTATGGGGGTCTGTGGGCAGGGGGCTTATCGGAATCTGGAAGCCCCCAGATCCCGCCCCCCATGTAAATGAGGATGGGGTACATGGTACCGCTACCCATTCACATAAAAAGTGTAGTGTGAATAAAGTAGACAGTCTTTGACAAGTCCTTTATTAAAAGAAGAAAAATAAAAGAATGCTCTCCGAAATAGATCCAACGTCAATCACAATGCCCGCCGCTGCTGCTACCTGAAAAAGAAATTTAACAAAAAAGAAAGCTCCACTCCCGACGCTAGCTCCCAGCCGTCTGATTGTTCCGCTGGCTTGACAATTCTTAAATATGTAAGGGGCGGGGCCACCCGGGGACATAACGTGTGTGAACCCGCGTCTTGTGGCATCATCAATCGGGGCATCCTGGGTCAATGATGTCACAAGGAGGCGGGACCACATGCGTGATGTCACTGATATCAGTGATGCCTGTCAATGCCCATCAGTACCCATCAGTGCCACCTATCAGTGCCAATCAGTGCCATCTATCAGTGCTACCTATCAGTGCCCACATCAGTGCAGCCTCATCAGCACACATCAGTGAAGGAGAAAAATTACTTATTTACAGAAACTAAGAAAAACATTTTTTTTTTTTAAATGTTTAATTTGTTTAGCAAAAAATAAAAAACCCAGTGGTGATTAAATACCACCAAAAGAAAGCTCTATTTGTCTCAAAAAATTATAACAATTTGGTTTGGTAACAGTGTTGCATGACCGTGCAATTGTCATTCAAAGTGCAACAGCACTGAAAGCTGAAAATTGGCCTGGGCAGGAAGGGGGTGAAAGTGCCCCATAGGCAAGCGGTTAACTAATTCATATTGGCCATACGCATATATGCGGGTGGGCTTTAACACTAAGCGGCATGTGTAGCCCTATGTAAACACTTTACCGTGCTGAGAGCGCACTGTCAGCACAGAAACCGGCTGTACTGGAAAGCTTACTTACGATCAGGAGCTTTCTGATCATGTGACTGCTGTAACTGTCAATCGCAGCGGTCATTTGATTGGAATGCCCACCTCCACCTCCTATCATTTAGAAACAGTTAAAGGGCCAGGAGGCAGGAAGGGGCTAAAGTACTTTAATCCATGCACATTTATACAAGTTTATGTTTATGGCACACATGAGTAAAATCTACGCATGTAAAATCTGCAGCTGTGTCCTCCTTTTTTGTGTGTGACTAAACGCAGAACACATTCCTATATCTAGACATCGCTGTGTATATGGGCTAGTTTTGTAACACACCAATGGATGGCAGCGTAAGGCTGCACGCACATTCACAGGGAGCACCTACCTTCATAAGTCAGTGTGTCAAAAGACATTGCCCTGTGTACATTGGGAGCTGTGCAAATGGTGCTATTCTAGCCACGTGTGTTACCACTTCTGCTATTTCATCATGGACAGCAAGTTAGAACAAAGAGCGTTACAAAATTAGTCTTTTTCACACCACCTCGTATACTGCAGATTTCTTTCACTGAGCCTGCAGGCTGAAAGAAAGAAATCTAAAAGATTTTCATTGTTTAGCATTGAAGCAGTGCCTTGGCTGCCTTGTGCCTGGCCTTAGCAAGCAGCCGGGTCCCCCTACAAGTTGTAATGACTTCCAGGGCATATGTACTTCTCTGCCCAACTGTGACCTCCTGTGTGAAGATGGTGGCAGGAGACCAGACATTCACACTTCTGAATGTGCTTGCTCAATACCCTTACTCCCAAGGGTATCCACACACTGGCCCTCATTCTTCCTCAGGCTCAGCAACCAGATATAGACATGAAATAACTCCTTATATGCTCCTCATAATTAACTGTGGTTTTTAGACAAATTCACCCAGAGACTGAAGTTGCTGATTATCTGCTTTACTGCTTCAATTCAATTGGCAGCATAACAATGTTGGGATCAAGACCCCAGAACAGTACAATAGGTAGTTGATCCCTTCCCATCTGGGAAATGCTTACTCCTCTGCTCAGTTGTAGTGATGAGCCTACATTCTCTTAGTAGCCCCTAACAATGTTGGGATCAAGACCCCAGAACAGTACAAGAGGTAGTTGATCCCTTTCCATCTGGGAAATGCTTACTCCTCTGCTCAGTTGTAGTGATGAGCCTACATTCTCTCCAGTTGTCACCGGTATCCTTCCTGTAATTGGGGGGGGGACCACGGGGCAAACCTAGACGCAACAGTCTAACCTCCAGGTCTGCGATAGAATAGCATTGTCTCATCTTTCCCAAGCATCCTGAAAGAGGATTCCTCATGGTGCCCTGCCTTCCCCCAGCAAGGTGAACAGGAGCATAGCAGCTTGATCTTCCTTCCTGCTCTCTTCTCCCAGGGTCCACTGACCTTCCCCCTCTTGCTCTTTATAGGAGATATCAGCCTGGGAGGAGGCACATTAAAGGGGACCTACTTTACTTTACTTTACTGGCGTACACCTCTGGTTGGCTATGGTATTCTGACATCCAGCACTGGCAGATATTAGAATGCCCAAACAGTGCCTGCATCTGCCCAAATTTTTCCAATAGGCTCCTTTCGCAAAAGTTTATATAATTATTGACTTTTTGTGGAACAGAGATGGGTGCTGGTGGGGTTGTACACCTCACAGCTTGTAGCAGAAACCAGACAAAATGGTAGCAGTGTATGATCAGTTGTAAAGAGGAACTTTACCCTGCCTGGGTAAAACTAAATTCCATTCCTCTAAAGCTGACCATGCATGGAACAAATTTTGGTTGGTTCCTAATTATGGATAAACAGGATGTTTTGTCCAAATGTAAACATTCTCTGTTCAGATAAAATACAAACTTTAGGGATGTTAATCTGAGCATGATGTCTGGTAGGCCAGGAAAGAGGGGGATAAGTGCCACTGATCACCAAAGATGGGGAGTTGAAGGGAGTTAAAGCGGAGTTCCACTCGACCTATCAAAAAATAAAAGTCAGCAGCTACAAAAACTGTAGCTGCTGACTTTTAAAAAACAGCCACTTATCTGTCTCTCGGTCCCGTGGGGTGTCCCCCGCAGCCCGTTTCACCAGCCGTCCTGGATTCCAGGAGGCCGGTATCTTCAGTGTGGGTACCCGGCTGTGATAGCTTGCGGCTTCACAGCCGGGTACCCACTGCGCATGTGCGAGTAGCGCTGCGCTTCGTGAATGGTCCTGTAGTCTTCTGGGACCTGTCACATGTCCCAAAAGACTACAGGGAGGGAGGACACCTTCCGTTTCTGATCGCCTAAGCAAAGTGGAAGCGGGTACCTGTCAAATTTGGGTACCCACTCCCCCCCCTCCGCTCCCCAAAGCTGCCAATCCTGAATGGAGAGCGGGGGAGCAGTCCTTAAAGCGGAACTTCCCCTTTTGGGTGGAGCTCCGCTTTAACATGCCATGTCATCTAGCCATTGCATACAATGCAATTTTTTTTTCATCCTCCAGAGAGCTTTTTTCCACTAATACTGAAAGACTAGCACATGTCTTCAGTAGGTGACTTTTAAAGGCTAAGCACACCTTAAAGCAGTATTAAACCACAAACCAAAAATGTAATATATTATAGCTTACTGATCATTAGATGTGGTAGTTTCATTCATTTTTCTTTTTTTCTAGGCTTTTTCCCAATGTTCTCACCTGGTGATCTGGCTAGGGACACACCTCCTATATTAAAGTGCCCCTATTGTGGATGAACACAGGGGGGCACATTTAGACTACAGCACTGTCAGTCTGGGGGAGGGGAGTGTTAGATGGACTAGCAGATATAGGTACACTAACAAATTAAAGGCAAGTACCAGCTAATACTTTATAACAGTCTTTTTTCCTTTTGGGATAAAGTTTTTACATAAATAAATAAGATATGTAAGTGCAGAGCTAAATAAATAAATAAAATATATATCTCTCTATATATATATATATATATATATATATATATATATATTGCAGAATGGTAGAGTGCAACACATAAAAGTGCAAAAACATTAGTAAATGCAAAATCTAAAAATCAAACAATATGGTAAAGTGCATCATGAATGTAATTAGCTAAGTGAAACAGTAAAGTGCATAAAGAAAAAGTTTGAAAATATCAGCTAAACAGCTCAAAAAGCAAATGCCAAACAATAAAGTGTATCACGGGCAGTATCTAAATACAATAATGTCCATGGTGATCCGTGAAGTAAAGTGCAGTAGTAAATGATGCAGCGCTAGAAAATAAAAAATAAAAATAAAAAATAAATAGTCAGTATGCTTGATAGGTACTCCAAAGTCAATACAAAGTCCCAAAAGGAATGATGTATATACTGTGGTAAAGATGTAGTTGAAGATAGGTAGATGTGATCCCCGAATCAGTGAAGATCCCCAGGTCTAAGAGGCATACGTTCCCAAGATGAAATAAGGAAGCAGTCACAGCTATATCAAAGGGAACCACCACTCCTTCACTTTACATCCACGGTATCTAAGAGGAGAAACTCCTCACAAAAAGAAATGCCCATAGTAAGGTATAATATATGATATCGGTTCTGCACTTCAGTGAATGCACAAAGCGAGAAACAACAGCAGACAACTTCAAATACTAATCAGACTACAGGTAATTCCAACTCCTCTGTGGTGAAATCTGTGAAAGATACCATTACACCATCAAACACCTGCAGTGAGCCTAAGAAAAAAACACAAGAGGTGACTCCTTTGCGTATCACTGTTGGGACACAGACCGAGTGTCCTCTGATAGAGCGGGGATCCAAGGAGAGCTTAGACACGTTGGATGGAAATTTATTATGTGAAAATGACTCACTGAATGGTGAAACAGCAGATGTGATCACTGACTTTGAGGAGGCACAAGTGGTGGACAAGGTGTTCCAAAGCCCAGCACCAGAAGAGGCAGGAGTCTATACAAGAAACGTTTTGGCTCTAAGACAAAACAAGAAGGACTTGTTACGAAGAAACAGTTCCTCTGATAAACTGGTCAGAGAAGCACGGGATAAAAGCAAAAAGCTGGAACGAAAATCTGCCTCATCTGCAAATCTTTTAAGTGTTTTTTGTGTGAGCTACGATAAAATGGCGCTTTGCTACGGCGCATGCGCTTTTTGGTCTATTTAGCTCTGACTTGCACGTCACGACGTATACCGGTTCTTTCCTCTGAAGATGTGCTTGGCACGCAACGCGTAAGGAGGAACCTACGCACGCCTTGACGCCACGCCGTCGGAGCACTGGGGAGCTCCGGCGGCCACTACATCTGACAGGACGGTTAGTCCTGTTTGCTTTGGCTGCTAATGCTAATATTTGTTGGCGGTGTTATGATTTTACTTAATCTGGATGCATCCTGCGTTTTACTCTAATAAATGTCATATATTATACCTTACTATGGGCATTTCTTTTTGTGAGGAGTTTCTCCTCTTAGATACCGTGGATGTAAAGTGAAGGAGTGGTGGTTCCCTTTGATATAGCTGTGACTGCTTCCTTATTTCATCTTGGGAACGTATGCCTCTTAGACCTGGGGATCTTCACTGATTCGGGGATCACATCTACCTATCTTCAACTACATCTTTACCACAGTATATACATCATTCCTTTTGGGACTTTGTATTGACTTTGGAGTACCTATCAAGCATACTGACTATTTATTTTTTATTTTTATCTTTTTATTTTCTAGCGCTGCACTTTTTACTTAGTTCCATGTGAGGATTTTTTGGTTGTCCTGTGTGTTCTAGCTGCTCGTCTTTAGAAAGCGCTCACTTTCATTCATTGTTTCAGTAGTAAATGATGTTACAATAAACATATAAAATCTGAGATATATAAATAGGATAAAACTCTGCATCAATGTCCGTGGTTAAACGTGCTATTTATATAGCCAAATATCCATAAATGGAAACAATTGTCCATGAAACCATAATTTATTTAGCGCCGCACTTTCTTACATATACTATTGTAGGGGATTGTTACCTTCACTTTGTGTGCTAGCTGCTCCCCAGATATCACCAGCGCTCACCTATATATTAATTTTTATAAATAAATAAGAGATGACCATTGTAAGCACCCCAGGCTTGCTGGCTGGATCACTAGATGAAAACAAAAGAAAGAAAGCCTAAAAAATAAATCTAATACAGCCATCAGCCACCTAAGAATAGGTAAGCTGCGATATAATAAATGTTTGCTTTTGGGTTTAATACTGCTTTAAAGTGACACTAAAACTAAGTAAAAAAAAGAAAGGTCTACGTTTGGCCTCCCCCACCTGGGCTACCTTGACCCTGTCTGAGTGCAACCGACTGTGGAAGTATACTTGGCAATTGTCTACATTTGGAATATACACAGCTGACAAGGCTGGTCCTCTGCCCAGGACAGGATCTAGTCTACATATCTTTTCCACAGCTCATTTGATGATTGATGTTGGACAACACTACCAATGTGGCATTGTCTGATTGAATGTGAATCAAATGATCTTCTAATAGGATGGTCCAGTGCTGATGAGAAAGCTAAACTCGCTGAAGTTCCAGGATTTTGATCAAAAGGAGAGAATCCAACAACAACCTAGTCTCCAGCTCAACAGGCTGTCATCTGTCCTGAGAATCCTTCAAAATATGGGGAGAGAGAACTTCATCAACTCCAGAGCTGCATTCTTGGGCTGCCAGAACAGGGAAAACCTGTTGCTGGTGGAAACTTTGATTGCACTGGACTGGAAGGTTTGAACATGAAACCAGAGTGTCTGAAGTTTCTGCTCTGAAAGGAAAACTCTGGCCTGAGCTGTGTCTAAGACTAAACAAAAATACTCCAAACAATGAGTCGGTGCAACAACTGTTTCTGAAGATTTAGTATCCATCTGAATAGCTGTAATATTTGGATGATCAACTTCACATTTTCCAAAAGAGCTTGTGCTGATTGTTCAACAGGAGGTTGTCTAAGTATCCCATAACTGGAATGCCATGAGAATATAGCAGGACTAGTACAGGGGCCAGGACCTTGGTGAATACTGAAGGTGCAGGTGAAAGCACAAATGGCAGAGCCACAAACTGGTAGCGCAGAGGTCTATGGCAAAGTGCAGAAATTGCTGATGCACTGGAAAGATGAGGACAAGTAAGTAAGCATTTTGATGTTCACAGAAGGCATACAGTCACTTTATGAAGGCATGTAAAGACAGATTTGGTAAATTGCATGTAAACTTTATGCAGAGAGATGAAAAATGGGGTGAATTACCCCCTTTGGGCTTAGGAATAGTAACAGTTTGGAGTAAAACCTTTGGCATCCTTCCTGACACAGGAATAGGGGAAATTAAACCTTGATCCAGAAGACCCAAGAGGGTCTTCAGTGGAGAGCTGCTAATCTGTTTAGTGACAAAGGGAGTTTGAAGGAGTAAAACTATGGAGGGGGCAGGAACCAAAACTCCAGTTTGTAGCCCTGAGGGACAACTACCCGCATCCAAGCATCCATTACATGCAAACTGCCCACAAAGGCTAGCAAAGTTGGGGAACACCTTCTTGGATTGGAAGGCTTGTCTGAAGATATGGCAGACTTTGAGTGCCAGACCTTGCAGATTGATGGAGAGCCAAGCTTGGAGGGGGTCTCAAAATGATAGTCAAAGCAGTGGAGAAATGAAAGGGATGTTCCTTAACAGAGAGAAGATTATTTACTTTGTTTCTTAGGCTTCTTCCACTGTGGAAGGCTCTTGCCACCAGTAGCATCCTTAATGTCACCAAGAACTGGTCCAAACAGATGGTGTCCCTTACAGGCCTCATGAATCAAGGCCAGTACTTTACCCAAAGCACCCTATGCATATTAACTAACATGAGACACATGTGAGAAATGAGATGGAAGGCTTCTAGTAAACCTTCACAGCTGAAAGTTAATGCTACAGCCACTTGCCCCATGCATTCTAAAAGCAAGGGATCAACCTTGGCAGAAATTAGATCTCTTTTATGGGATTATCACAAATGGTTTTATCAGAAATGGTTTGACAGAGTATGGTCACAGCCAAAATCAGAAGAAGGGCAGGGACTACCAACAAGAACAGAGCTTTAGAAAGGACCTCCAGGTTTTGTAAATGCCCTGGTATGGTGGGACACTATCAGATCAGCAGTGAGGATAGCAGACTTCTGCAAAAACTTTTCACTAAACGGATACAAAACCAACAAATGTTTGGAGCAGCAAAATGTTTTTCAGGATATTTCCAATCTCCATCGAGAAATGGTAGAAAAGCTTTTGCAGCCTAAGAAGTTTTAAACAACCTAAGACTGGCAACAGCACTGTATTTAAGTTATAAAACAGCACTCAGCACAATTCAGAGACCATAATTAGCAAAAATAGTGATGATAAATGAATGAACCTTCAGTGCAAAAGTTCAAACGTGATCTATTAGTTCATTAACCCCTTCACGCCTAAGGGTAAAATAAATCTTAATGCCTAAGCAAAATTTTGCACTGTTGACATGTGTTAGTGAAACCGTACATATCATCACAACTACATTGTACATCCAGGTGAATTAGACTTTGTTTTTTTCATGACAAATTGTTTTGTTGGTAAATGGTAATGGATATCTTAAAGGATATTATCAAAGGAAAACTGGCCCAAATAAAAAAAATCTTTTTTTTTTAAATGTAACTGTGTGTTTCACCAAAGAACAATCCACAATAAATTTTCCAGCTCTTGACGATTGCAGCGATACCATATATGTGTATGTTATTTGTTGTTTGTACCTGTAACAGCCCAGAAACAATAGTGCGCATTTAGTTTTTTGGGGTTTTTTTTGCCTAAAACACACTGACACTAACAGCAATTTAAAAAAAACAAATCTTGGCCTTTTGACCTTGACCTTTGATCCTGACCCAAACACTTACCCTGGCACAGAACTAGATCAAACCTTGACCTAGGTATTTTTTTATTTTATTTTTTAATATTTATTTATTTATCCTTTTTTTTGTTACAAACATTTTTTCCTCCCTCTATGCCAGGAGTTAGAGAGATACAATGTATCGCTCTCCATTCATGGAGAGAAAAAAAAAAAACAAGGGGGCCAGGCTATACAGTGACTGATCACTGTGATAGCCAACCAAAGGCTATCACAGCAATCATGTGACCCAGAATTGGGAGTTCCGATCATTAGAACAGGACCCGGGGCTCTCAGTGACACCGCGGTCTTTGTGCTGGGAGCGCGCTGTGCGGTGCGCTCCCCGCGCAAAGATAGGTATGCAAATATGTGGCCCCACGGAATAAGAGCTCAGTTCTGTGAGGCCGCATATTTGTATGGCGGTGCGAAGGGGTTAAAGTACAAAAAGTAAATTCAACTAATTCATTTCAAAGTGCTCTGAAAAAAAAAATCATGATTTTAAATCTTCAATCAAGTGAAAAGCAGCATCAGTCTAGGTTCACACCTATGCAGGTTGCAGATGATGTGTTTTCTGGTGCAATTTGCGGTGCAGTTTGCATTTTTTCACGTGTTTTTAATTCATTTTGCATTTCACATTTTTGAATGTGTTAATGTCACTAGGGCAGTGGTTCTCAACCTTTCTAATGTCGCGACCCCTTAATGCAGTTCCTCATGTTGTGGTGACCCCCAACCATAAAATTATTTTCGTTGCTACTTCATAACTGTAATTTTGCAGTGGGAGGACTAGCGCCCCATCACTGATGTCAGTGGGATGAATAGTGTCCCATCGTTGGTATCAGTGGGAGGAATAGCGCCCCATCATTGGTGTCAGTGGGAGGAATAGTGTCCCATCATTGGTATCAGTGGGGGGAATAGTGCCCCATCATTGGTATCAGTGGGGGGAATAGTGCCCCATCATTGGTATCAGTGGGAGGAATAGTGCCCCATCATTGGTATCAGTGGGAGGAATAGTGCCCCATCATTGGTATCAGTGGGAGGAATAGTGCCCCATCATTGGTATCAGTGGGAGGAATAGTGCCCCATCATTGGTATCAGTGGGAGGAATAGTGCCCCATCATTGGTATCAGTGGGAGGAATAGTGCCCCATCATTGGTATCAGTGGGGGGAATAGTGCCCCATCATTGGCATCAGTGGGAGGAATAGTGTCCCATCATTGGCATCAGTGGGAGGAATAGTGTCCCATCATTGGCATCAGTGGGAGGAATAGTGCCCCATCATTGGCATCAATGGAAGGAATAGTGCCCCATCTTTGGTATCAGTGGGAGGAATAGTGTCCCATCATTGGCATCAGTGGGAGGAATAGTGCCCCATCATTGGCATCAGTGGAAGGAACAGTGCCCCATCATTGGTGTCAGTGGGAGGAATAGTGCCCCATCATTGGTATCAGTGGGAGGAATAGTGCTCCATCATTGGTTTCAGTGGGAGGAATAGTGCCCCATCATTGGTGTCAGTGGGAGAAATTGTGTACAATCATTGGCGTCAGTGGGAGGAATAGTGGCCAATCATTGGCGTCAGTGGGAGGAATAGTGCCCCATCATTGGCGTCAGTGGGAGGAATAGTGTACAATCATTGGCATCAGTGGGAGGAATAGTGCCCCATCATTGGTGTCAGTGGGAGGAATAGTGCCCCATTGTGAGTGTCAGTGGGAGGAATAGTGCCCCATTGTGGGTGCCAGGGGGAGGAATAGTGCCCCATCGTGGGTGTCATTGGGAGGAATAGTGCCCCATCGTTGGTGTCATTGGGAGGAATAGTGCCCCATCGTTGGTGTCAGTGGGAGGAATAGTGCCCCATCGTTGGTGTCAGTGGGGGGAGGAATAGTGCCCCATCGTTGGTGTCAGTGGGAGGAATAGTGCCCCATCGTTGGTGTCAGTGGGGGGAGGAATAGTGCCCCATCGTTGGTGTCAGTGGGGGGAGGAATAGTGCCCCATCGTTGGTGTCAGTGGGGGGAGGAACAGTGCCCCATCGTTGGTGTCAGTGGGGGGAGGAACAGTGCCCCATCGTTGGTGTCAGTGGGGGGAGGAACAGTGCCCCATCGTTGGTGTCAGTGAGGGGAGGAATAGTGCCCCATCGTTGGTGTCAGTGAGGGGAGGAATAGTGCCCCATCGTTGGTGTCAGTGGGGGGAGGAATAGTGCCTCATCGTTGGTGTCAGTGAGGGGAGGAATAGTGCCTCATCGTTGGTGTCAGTGGGGGGAGGAATAGTGCCCCATCGTTGGTATTAGTGACACAAATGATGGGGTATTATCCCTCCCACTAACACCAATGATACTTACCTTGCTGACCCCTGCTCCAGCCTGGGCTCGCTCTCTCCCTCTCCCATCTACAGCCTGCATACCTGGCTGCAGCAGCAAAATTTGCACTTACCTGTCAGCTGTCTTCCTTCTCTGGCCTCTCTCTTCACTCGCTCCTGCAGCTCCCTCGATCTTCTTTGATCTCCGCGCGCTGCCGCTCGGCTCCTCCTCTCCAAGCTCCACCTCCTCGCCGGTGATTGGCCGCCTGTGTGCCTCTCCTGAGCTACAGTTCTGGTGGCCAATCAGCGGCGAGGAGGCAGTGACAGGGGCAGCATATCCCGCCCACACATTGCCGGAGACAGGAGCGGTGTCTCGGTTCCTAAGACCATCGGAAATATGTGTTTTCCGATGGTCTTAGGCGACCCCTGGGAAATGATCGTTCGACCCCCAAAGGGGTCGCGACCCCCAGGTTGAGAACCGCTGCACTAGGGGGAAGTATCTGTTATCATCCAAGAAATGCATGTATATGTTTAATGCGTTTCCATTGAAGTCTATGGAACCAAAAATGCAAAAAAGTCCCTGACCTTTCCAAGAAATCACACCAGTTGAAAATGTGCAGATGTTAAGTTGACCAATAGGAAATCATGTTATATGGACTGTAGTGTGTTTCAGCAAATCTAAAAGCACTGCAAAACGCACAGGTTTGAACCGAATCTCAGGTAATTTATAGGCAGATAACACCACCTGAGGTTTTCCCAATAGAAACAAACTCACCAGATTGATGTGACCAGTTAAAAGCTAAGTTCACCTTTTGTAAAATGCATAGATAATGCACATCTTTTTTTTTTTATTTTTTTTATTTTTACATTGCAGCTTTTAAAGCATGGCATGCATTGTGCAGGCTCCTCCGATGAGAGGAGGCAGTTGCTGAATGGCAGGAAGAATCCATGGAGTACAAGAGAGCTCACCAGAGCCCTTGCAGTTCATTGAGAACTACAAGTTGTCAGCCACAATGGCTGATGGTACTTGTAGTCTAATTCACAGGAAACTGTAAAATGAATGATGTGGCCTTGTGGGCCAGCTATTTTAAAATTGTGACAGCGGGTGTGGGGAGAAGATCCCCCATCTGCTATCACAGAGAGGGGAGCGCTGGGGACATAGCATGCTGCATCCTAAATATTGGACTAACATGTAACATGCTCTTAAAGGTGAACTTAGCCTTTAACAGATTACCCGCCACTGTATAGCAGACATACTGCTATGTAAGCCGTGTACCGGGGTGGGATCCCCAGGATACAGTGAAGTCACGAACGAGGAAAGCAACCCCAACATCAGCTTTTGTCACAACAGAATTTTACTTAGATGTGGCAAATAAACAAAACCACAAATGCTGGAAACATACAATAAATATACATACACCCAGCCCAAAGGCTGAGACCCTTGTGCTGCACAGCACGGCGCCTCCTGATGGATGAAGGTAGAAAGTGAAGTAATTTACCTACTGGCGGGCACAACTAAGCTGCCACACCTTACCTATTATTACCCTAAAAGAACAAGAATCAGTGTATGGGTGTATGGTATGGGCTAGCTCCTAGATTGTAAGCTCGAAAGAGTAGGGCCCTCTAACCCCTTGTGTGCTGTTTGTTGTTGCTGTACTGTTTCATGTATTGTCCCCCCCCCCCCTCTATTGTACAGCGCTGAGCAAACCCTTTGGCACTATATAAACTCGATGTAATAATAATAATAGTATGGGCTAGCCTGCGGTGCAGCACAACAGCTTACAATCTTACACAAATCTACAGTATTCCCTCTTCTATAACTGGTCCTGTAGCACATGCCTGAGTATTCCTTCTGAGCAAAACGCCAGTCTGGCTTGAGTTTGTAGGATTTTATCAGCTCTCCGATGTGAAATGTCACTTTAAGTTGTGGAGTCCTTCCAATGATCAGTAACAACACTTGTGGCCTGACACAGAGACCCTAACTAACTACTGTAACTATAGGCCTGTCTCAGTCCTATAGGCACCAACACTGAAATGAGGTGCGTGCACGATCTTACCGACCCCGGTCTGCTTTGTATACGCTGGTGACTCTGAACAGAACAAATGTCTCTCCACGAAGCATGCGATGTCACAGTATATATATTGCTTAGTTCCTCAGCTTCCCATCAGCTTCCTGGCAGCAATCTTCCTTTCTTTGAACAGGGTTTGCGTCTTGAACACTATCAGCTTCACTCAACTGAATTTCTGATTACGGAGGGCTGTCCTCACATCTGGATAACATCGGATTCTCAAATCACACAGCCCCCCTTCTCTCTCTCAAGCATGGCTACTCTCCTCTCCTTTTCTTGTTCACTTCCCAAGTCTAAAACCCCACCTCTTCATGAATATAGAAATCTCTATGCAGTCTGAGGCTGTGTTAGAAAAAACAGTGACATCTTGTGGCTAAACTGCAGAATGTCAGTCAGAACGTTTTTAATTTACTACAATCAGTGTTCAAGCAATGAAAGCTGTTTCCCCATCTCAAAGCTACACGGCTGCATGGGTTCGCAAAATCACGTATATATACGAGATTTTGCATTTCCGGGTAGCCATTCAAGTGCGCGGATGTCAATCACAGGGTCCCGGCAGGTGATTACCCACCGGCACTCGGCGATTAATGAAATCACCAATGGGGAGGAAGCCTGTTTTGTTTGCCTTACACATTAGCCGTGTGTGGGGAACTGTGTCAAACGCTTTTGCAAAATCCAAGTATACCACATCCACCGCCACCCCTCGGTCCAAGGTTTTGCTCACCTCCTCATAAAAAGAAATCAGATTTGTTTATCAACTTCTGTCTTTCATGAATATATGCTGTCTGTTGCTTAAAATATTTTTTTCCAGCAAGAACTCATCCATGTAGTCTTTTATTAAACTCTCCAGTATCTTCCCAACTATAGAGGTTAAACTAATAGGTCTATAATTACTTGGTAAGGATTTTGACCCCGTTTGAAATATAGGCACCACATTGGCCTTACGCCAGTCCAGTGGTACTATGCCAGTCATTAAAGAGTTCCTAGAAATTAGAAACAATGGCTTTGAAATGACAGAGCTCAATTCTTTAAGGACACATGGGTGTATGCCATCCAGTCCAGCTGCTTTATTCTGTCTAAATATTTCTGGATCATATCATTTGTGAGCCAATGTGGATCATCTGGGGTTGTGTCATTACAATGTACATTATAAACACAAGTTCCCCCCATGCTCCTTTGTATACACAGAGATGAAGAAGGTATTTAATAAATTTGCCTTCTCTTTGTCCCCAGTCACCCACTCTATATTATTTTATAAAGGGCCTACATGCTCGGGTCGGTGTGAGTGTGTGTAAAATATAGTGCTTTTACTCAGTGTGGTCTCTCCCTGGACCGACATAGGGAGCAGCGGGAGGCGCACACATGCGCGCTCACACCCAGAAATAAAAAGCAATGTAAGGGTACGCCACTTTGCCCAGAAATGTCACTCACCTGCACATTGTGGCTGGTGGTTGGCAAGTAGTTAAAAAAAAAAATTAACATTTTTTTCTTTTTCTTTCCTAATTTTTTTAAATGCTTTCATCAGAGTAGTATAATGTTACCTTAGTACTACTTTGGGGGTGATCAGGGATTTTGTTTTTTTTTTTACACTTTGCATTGCAGGATCATTAAAGATTATTGCTCTGTAATGCAATGCTTGCTTTGAACTGTCATGAATGGATTAAGTTAATGACAGTTCAAAATAAAGTGATCTGTGATTGGCTACAGCTGGTCGCATGGTACAGAGTGCTGTTATTGGCCCATGTACCATGTGAGAGCTGTGGGCCAATCACAGCTCCCTAGGAACAGAAGCGATTCATAGCAGCTTTGCTAGCATTATGATCACATGAGCACCAGGTCTCGATTACCAGGATCTGTATTCGGCTGTGTCTGGTGGGCACAGTGATAGCGGAGGGTTGCACTGCGCACCCTCCTGTGTTAGTACAGGCACAGCAATGTACTGGTATGTCATACATCCCAGGATTCCTCAGGAGGGGCTTTCTCAGCTAAGCACACCCTCCTGTTTGCATGTCTGAGCTAAGGACAGATGGATTCCAGGAAGTAATTGCTACATTAATCATCTGCCCTTACTCAAGATGTCCACAGCCAGAAATGCTAGGGGGATAATTTTCAAAGTGATTTATCAGCAAAATAAAGCATAGAGACATGGATGGATGGGGAAGTTTGCTTTGAATTAAATAGTGTTTTTGGTTTGTGGTGCTCAACTGTAGTGTACTGTCACTTTAATTTGTGCTCTTTAATTTGTGCTTCTTTTTACTTATTTGCTATTACAGGTACTTATACGGCGCCATCAATTTACACAGCGCTTTATATACAGTCTTCCGGGTCTTTTGGTGTTGCTGAGCTCACCGGTGCGTTCCTTCTTTTTAAGAATGTTCCAAACAGTTGGTTTGGCCACGCCTAATGTTTTTGCTTTATCTCTGATGGGTTTGTTTTGTTTTCTCAGCCTAATGATGGCTTGAAATTAACTCTGGACCTTTTATCTGCTTATTGTAATTGGGATAATGACGGAATAACACACACCTGGCCATGGAACAGCTGAGAAGCCAATTGTCCCATTACTTTTGGTCCCTAACAAGTGGGAGGCACATATGCAAACTGTTGTAATTCCTACACCGTTCACCTGATTTGGATGTAAATACCCTCAAATTAAAGCCGACAGTCTGCAGTTAAAGCACATCTTGTTTGTTTCATTTCAAATCCATTGTGGTGGTGTATAGAGCCAAAAATGTTAGAATTGTGTCGATGTCCCAATATTTATGGACCTGACTGTATATATTGTACATTCACATCAGTCCCTACTCTCAAGAAACGTAAAATCTAAGGTACCTAACTCACATTCATACATACACATACTAAGGCCAATTTAGACAGCAGCCAGTGAACTTGACAGCATATCTTTGGAATCTGGGAGGAAACTGGAGTACCCCTATGCACACACAGGGAGAACATGCAAACTCCAGGCAGGTAGTGTTGTGGTCGCGATTCAAACCAACAACCCTAGTGCTGCTAGGTGGAAGTACTCACCACTTAGCTTCTGTTAAAAATGAAGAGGCTTTTTCTCAGAATTTTTCGGAACATTTTGCAATTAAATTAATTAACTTTTTGTGCTTTACTCTTACATTGTAAGCTCCAAGGATCAGGACACTCCTAACCCTCTTGTATTGAACTGTATTGTTGCTGTATTGTCTCCCATTATATTGTAAAGTGCTGAGCAAACTGTTAGCGCTATATAAATCCTGTATAATAATAATAATATTGAACTTCTATGTTACACGATTGCACTTAATGTATGTTCATTTATTTTCTCTATTTTTGCATGTTATGGGCACAAAGCTGGTTCAGGACAGAGCATGCAAAAGAGGAGGATCAAAGCTGCTCTATGAAGAACCAATGTCACTCCAGAGGACATGTCTCCACTGCTCTGGAGTCCAGTGGCGGCGTGCTTTACGCCACTGCATCCAACGCTTTGCATTGCACTTGGTGATGTAAGGCTTGGATGCAGCTGCTCGGCCTTGGAAACCCATTCCATGAAGCTCTCTACACTGTTGTTGTGCTAATCTGAAGGCCACATGAAGTTTGGAGGTCTTTAGCTATGGACTCTGCAGACAGTTGGCGACTTCTGTGCACTGTGGGTTTCAGCATGCCTTGACCCTGCTCTGTCATTTTACATGGCCTACCACTTTGTGGCTGAGTTGCTGTTCCCGGTTACTTCCACTTTGTTATAATACCACTAATAGTTGACCGTGGAACATTTAGTAGCAAGGAAATTTCACAGATGGACTTATTGCACAGATGGCAACCTATCACGGTACCACGCTTGAATTCACTGAGCTCCTGAGAGTGACCAATTCTTGCACAAATGTTTGTAGAAGCAGTCTGCATGCCTAAGTGCTTGATTTTATACATCTGTAGCCATGGAGGTGATTGGAACACCCGAATCCAATGATTTGGAGGAGTGTCCCAAAACGCTTCACAATATAGTGTATACCTAATATTGATGTGTCCTGTTCCTGTTGGATTTAAGGAATTGTGTATGGATTTTGTTAAGTTGTAGAATAGATGGAGGTCTCAGAGAGATGTTTTAGGGCATGCTATACATTCCTAGAGCTTTGATTGCCTTACACATGTGTGACAGGCTTGACTCAGTTATCATGGGTTTACGATAGAAAAAAGAGCAGGGTTTTTCATGGATTGTAGAAACAGACATCCTGCAAACCCTTATAGGCTGTTTACAGCTGGCATCCAGGCCTGGACACTGATGTCTGTTCTGTTTGTGGAGATAAGAGGCTCTTCTGAAGTGTGTTACTAGTTACAGCTATAGAAACAATTGAGTACTGTCCGTGATACTTTTTTTATTTGCACTAACATACAATTTTGAGGACAAGCTTTCGGGGTATGTCCCCTTCTTCAGGTCTAAGCAGTACTATTACAAATCACAAAGTTTAAACTTTGTGATTTGTAATAGTACTGTTTGGACTTTGAAGAAGAGGACATACCCCGAAAGCTTGTCCTCAAAATTGTATGTTAGTGCAAATAAAAAAAGTATCACGGACAGTACTCAATTGTTTCTGTCACAAATGCACTAATACGGCTACAATCACCCCTAGTTACAGCTATGAATTCCTTAGCTTGCAGGAGGAGGGAGGGAGTAAGAGCAATGGGCTCATAAAGAACAAACTGGCTGAGACCTTAACAAGATGGCTGTTACCTACAGCTTCCATGTCCCTATTGTACACAATCATTATACCCTGCACTGCCTACTGCCCATTGCCCTTTACTATGTACTGCTCTGCACTGACACTACAGTCACACACAGGGGCGGACTGACAACTCATGGGGCCCCCAGGCAATAGTGGATCATGGGGCCCCTGTGTCCTTACCCACACTCAAATCACACCCAAAAAAGCCTATGAAAGGTACCAGGGGCATCTCATGGGGCCCCCTACTGCCCCTGGGCAGTGCCCGAGTTCCCAAATGGTCAGTCTGCCCCTGTTCACACAGGCAATGGAGGAGGACCTTGTCAAGTAGGCTGTACAGGGCTCCATGATTTCCAAAGGTTGCTCTGGCTTTTGTTATAAAAATATAAATAACATCAGGACCAACATAAATTATACTTTTTTTTTTAACTAAATTTTATCTAGAGAAAGCTATTGAAGAAAAATGTTAATTTCATTTAGATAAAAAGCATCAAAAAATTGTTTAAACAACTGCATAATCAAAATCTAAAAGCTCTCGGATATGAAATGTCTATCAATATAATGGTTCCCGCTTATCAAAGTGTCCAAAGTAAACATTTTATTGCTCCCTAGTAATAGGATTCCAAATGTCCACAACATGGACAAAAGAAATGAAAAATCTTACAGCTTGCAGTTGACCATGGACAGTTCCTATTTGAAGCTCAGGTTTCACAGCTAATTAATACAGTAATTGTTCAGCGGTTCATGTCAGGTTTACATCAGGTTCAGGACAGGATTAGCGCTCAGGATTATCCTATTCACGCATATGCAGTTCAGAAACAGTTCCCATGGAAGTCAATAGCCTGTAATCTGCACCTGAACCTGAAGGCACTGCTTAGAAATTGTACAAGACTCTTTTTCAAACCGCACTGAATCCGCACTGCCAGTGCACTGGACATATGTGAACAGGCACCATAGGAAGCAATGTTTTTTCACATGTCATGCAGATTGGATGCAGTTAAAACCACGTCCAATCCACATATATGTGAACCAGCACTCAAACGTTTATTTTGTTTGCTTTTTTAAATCAGCGCAAAGGATGGTAATTACATTGAAGTGTCCCTTGTGCTGCTTGGCTGATCTCTTAGTTGAAATCCAAGCCCTCTAGGTATCGGCCTTTGTGCAGATTTTTTAATATTTTTTTTAACCTAAAGTATATGTGAACATTCAGCTTGAAAAACAACCCTTCAGTTTAAAATAGAAATGAAAGGCAAAACATTTATGTATACATATGAAAAACATTCTAAAAACCCTTTCCCTTCTTTTTTTTTTATAAGTTATCACATACCCACTATTCTCACCTGCTTAAGGAGCTTAGAGAGCTGGGTGAGGAGTAGAAGCAGCACACTGATATCCCCCTCCTGGTGGGGGGGGTGGGGAAATCAGCACAAGTCTGATCATTGGAGAGCAGGCTGATTTCCAGCAGAGCTAAAAACTGACCATGCTGTGCTCTCATGCCTAGTGTAGTCAGTTTTTAATAGGAAAGCAGAGGGACTGGCAGGAACAGCAGACATTTCTCACATAGGAAGCAATACAAGGAGACAGGATACATTTTCATACAAGTACATGGTACAGCAGGCACATATCAGGAATATGAAATATTGGGTTTACATATTCTTTAGGCTTCATTTTGACATCTGATAATAGCAGAAGGGTAGTGATGACAGGGAGAAAAGCAGGATGTAAGTAATACGTTTGAATCTTTGTAGAGGTTGGGGCGCATGTGCGCAGCTGGAGAAGATGGCCTCCTATTGCTCCAGCTCTGCGCCTCCTGTCAGAGGAAAAGACGAGGAAGCCCGGGAAAATGCGCATGCAGAAAAAATGCCCAGGAAAATGCGCATGTGCATAGGCAGGCGACACGTAATAAAGCATTCCTGTGCACGAAAACACACCAGCACATGCAGGGTGCACTAACTGCTGCCACTCAGTGGCCTATATAAAGACTGCAGCTCTGCTCAGTGATTGCTGGATTATCGTCAGCCCCTCCCGTTCCTGTGTTCCCTGCTTATTTCCTGTAACCGACCCGGCTTGATCCTGACCTTGTTCCTGTCTGCTGCATTGTGTATGATCCCGGCTTGCTCCTGACCTTGTTCCTGTCTGCTGCTCTGTGTATGACTCTGGCTTGATCCTGACATTGCTCCGGTCTGCTGCTACTCTGTGTATGACCTCGACTTGATCCTGACGTTGCTCTTGTCTGCTGTTCCATATTGATCCTGGCTCTGGCTACTGACTACACTACCCATCCTCCGGTATCCACATGTTCTCTGGAGAAACTCCTCCTGCAACTGGAGCAAGCACAGGTTTCATCTCATCAGAAATTTCCAAGCAGGAGCACCACTGGCAACCCGTGCTTCTTTGGGCACTGCACCTCCTGTTTCCACCTCCAGGGGCACACTGCACTTAGCCATAAGGGGAGCCCTCTCTCTATTGTAGCCTCCGGTCAGGTACGTGACACTGCCGGACTCTAGCCCTTGGCATATCGGACTCTCCTACCCCTCCATTGAAGCCCCCACTGTAGACAGTACTCCCCGGATACCTGGGTAACATTGGGAGATACACTGCACCCTGAAAAACAAGCCCAAACACCAGGCACAACAGAGGGCCTCTCCGCTCCTGAGAACAGGCAAGATGGCGCCCAACCCCCTGAGCCGGATGACACCACGAGGCTCACGGCTGCTGATCCTGACTCTGGAGAGGATAGCCTGCAACAGTTTCCCTTTGTACTGACCAGCCCTCCTGAGCAAAGCCCTGAAGCCCTGCTCCACAAGTTTCGCTCTACAGTGCGGGAGGAGATCATAACTGCGTCCTGCAATCTTTCCTCTGATCTGGTAAGAGGCCTTAAAGAGCTCGGACACTGTGCCCATAAATTAGAACAACGCATGGACTTAGCGACTACTGTGCTGGAGGACCATGAACAGGAGGTGGAAGATTTACATGCTGAATTAGACACCCTAAAGGATAAACTGGAAGATGCAGAAAACAGGGCTCGCAGGGATAATCTTCATATCCGCTGTGTTCCTGAAGTGATTACTTTTCTTCAAGGTACTGCTACGGCCCTCTTTCAGGAACTTGCTTCTGAGATCCCCTTGAAGCATTTTGTTAGGAATGGACTGGCCAGCAATGGTGGGACTCACCTGCCTTTTGATCTGCAGTACCAGGGCTGGCCAGCGGGTGTTCCCTGCAATCAGAGACTCAACTTTGCAGCCAGCTAACACCTGTAACTGATGATGCTGGGGTATTTAAGGGATGGCCAGACCCACAGACTCTGCCTTGGTGTTGTGTTTCTCTTGGCCCTGTATCCTGTTCCTGCTCTCTGTTCCTGTCTGATTCTCTGCTACCTGTCCTGATCCCTGGCTTGTGACCCTGACCATCTCTCTGCTTGACCCTCTGTACTACGCTGCTTGCTACCTGCTGAACCTGGCCTGTGACCCCGACCATTCTCCGCTTGCTCCCCCTGTACCTACCTGCCCTATTGATATTGACCCGGCCTGCCTGACGACGCTTGCTTGTATATACTGTTATCTGTGGGTGGTTGGTTTGGTTTGTTTGCACTGTGTTATGTTTTAGTATTGCACTGCGTTTATGTTTGTATTGTTAGTGTTAATAAATTGTATTGTTTATCACATATCTGAAGTCTGCGTTTCCCTGCATCAGTCACACACCTCTGGTCATACCTGGGAGCCCTGACATTACACCAAGGCCAATCCTGACCAGAAGTGGCTGCACAGGGAAGCCATCTTGGCTTGTTGATGGGAAGGATGGATCTTGATGAGGTTGAGTATTTATATCTGCTAGTGTTTGATGACAGGGAGTATGCTTATCAAACTCTGAAGGAGTATACCCGGGATGAATTGCTAGAATGTATACGGCTCGCTCATGTTCTAGTAGATCAGGGCACAGAGTTCTCTGAGGTGCAGCCATTGATTGAGGTTTGTGCAGAGTTGGTTTCATCTGGTTCCCCCGAATGCAGGGATGAATTTTTGCCACCATTTAGTGCAGACCAGGTAGAGTCCCTGGTGTGGTTATTAGAGGATGATGTGGGTTACTTTCTGGAGCGTTATTCCACATGTTCACCACAGACACTAAGAGATTGTATAAACGCAGTGCAGTCATTGACCAGACAGGCTTTGTGTAAGCTCAGCTTTGTTCAACCCATACTGCAGACATGGACAGATTTGTTGCACCCAGCCTCAGTCAGCTTACAAAGACCCCGTCCTGCTTCTAACTCTACTCCTGTATTCCCACCAGCTCCTCCAGTTACAGCCCAGTATACTTGGCTATCTACCGCATGTCAGTACCCTGTTCCCACTCGCTGCACCTATCCTGCCTTTAATCCTGTAAAAAAGCCCTCTGTAGCAACCGCTCCCTCCTCTGTTCCATCCTCCAGTTCTTCTCTGTCTCCAGCTGCTCCATTCGTTTGCAGACCTGCGTTTACTTGCAGTGCTCCAGTAGTTAAAACCAGAAAAAAGCAAAAATTCTTTCCAACCAATACCATCCTGCCAGTATCCAAACCGGTGAGCCTGCCTTCCGTGGTTCAGACTGAAGCCTCTACTTGGCCTGAAGCCTCTACGCGGCCTGAAGCCTCTACGCGGCCTGAAGCCTCTACTCGGCCTGATGCCTCTCTTCAGCCTGAAGCCTCTACTCGGCCTGATGCCTCTACTCGGCCTGATGCCTCTACTCGGCCTGAAGCCTCTACCCAGCATGATGAACTGATCCAGCCTGACGATCCTATTAGGCCAGTTGACTCGATGCCCGCTGTTGATCCAGATGATCAGGTACCTGATCCGGTGCCCGCTGTCGTGCCAATTGACTCAGAGCCCGCTGTCGTACCTGGTGACTCGGTGCCCACTGCCTTGCCAGATGACGCGGTGCCCGCTGGCAAGCCAAATGACCTGATGCCTGGTGACCTAGTGTCCGCTGTCATACCTGATGACCCGATGCCCGCTGTCGAGCCAGACAATCCGGTACCTGATGACCCGGTGCCCACTGTCGTGCCTGTTGACTCGGAGACCACTGCCTTGCCAGATGACGCGGTGCCCGCTGTCGAGCCAAATGACCTGATGCCTGGTGACCCGATGCCCGCTGTCCAGCCAGACGATTCAATGTCTGCCCCGGTGCCCGCGGTCATGCCAGTTGACTCGGAGCCCACTGCCTTGCCAGATGACGCGGTGCTCGCTGTCGAGCCAAATGACTTGATGCCTGGTGACCCGATGCCCGCTGTCCAGTCAGACGATCCAATGTCTGACCCAGTGCCCGCGGTCATACCAGTTGACTCGGAGCCCACTGCCTTGCCAGATGACGCGGTGCCCGCGGTCGAGCCAAATGACCTGATGCCTGGTGACCCGATGCCCGCTGTCCAGCCAGACGATTCAATGTCTGCCCCGGTGCCCGCGGTCATGCCAGTTGACTCGGAGCCCACGGCCTTGCCAGATGACGCGGTGCCCGCGGTCGAGCCAAATGACCTGATGCCTGGTGACCCGATGCCTGCTGTCCGGTCAGACGATCCAATGTCTGACCCAGTGCCCGCGGTCATACCAGTTGACTCAGAGCCCACTGCCTTGCCAGATGACGCGGTGCCCGCTGTCGAGCCAAATGACCTGATGCCTGGTGACCCGATGCCCGCTGTCCAGCCAGACCATCCAATGTCTGACCCAGTGCCTGCGGTCATACCAGTTGACTCGGAGCCCACTGTCGTGCCTGGTGTCTCGGTGCCCGCCGCTCCGCCTGGGGGCCCGAGACCTGTCGCTCCTCCTGGGGGTCCGGCGCCCGCCGCTCCGCCTGAGGGCCCGAGACCTGTCGCTCCACCTGGGGGTCCGGCGCCCGCCGCTCCGCCTGAGGGCCCGAGACCTGTCGCTCCATCTGGGGGTCCGGCGCCCGCCGCTCCGCCTGAGGGCCCGAGACCTGTCGCTCCATCTGGGGGTCCGGCGCCCGCCGCTCCGCCTGAGGGCCCGAGACCTGTCGCTCCTCCTGGGGGTCCGGCGCCCGCCGCTCCGCCTGAGGGCCCGAGACCTGTCGCTCCGCCTGGGGGTCCGGCGCCCGCCGCTCCGCCTGAGGGCCCGAGACCTGTCGCTCCACCTGGGGGTCCGGCGCCCGCCGCTCCGCCTGAGGGCCCGAGACCTGTCGCTCCTCCTGGGGGTCCGGCGCCCGCCGCTCCGCCTGGGGGCCCGAGACCTGTCGCTCCGCCTGGGGGTCCGGCGCCCGCCGCTCCGCCTGAGGGCCCGAGACTTGTCGCTCCGCCTGGGGGTCCGGCGCCCGCCGCTCCGCCTGAGGGCCCGAGACCTGTCGCTCCGCCTGGGGGTCCGGCGCCCGCCGCTCCGCCTGGGGGCACGATGCCCGCCGCCCCGCCTGGGGGCCCGATGCCTGTCGCCCCTCCTGGGGGCCCGATGCCTGTCGCCCCTCCTGGGGGCCCGGTGCCTGTCGCCCCTCCTGGGGGCCCGGTGCCTGTCGCCCCGCCTGGGGGCCCGGTGCCTGCTGCTCCGCCCGGGGGCCCGGTGCCTGCTGCTCCGCCCGGGGGCCCGGTGCCTGCCGCTCCGCCCGGGGGCCCGGTGCCTGTAGCCCCGCCCGGGGGCCCGGTGCCTGCTGATCCGCCCGGGGGCCTGGTGCCTGCTGCTCCGCCTGGTGGCCCGCTGCCTGCTGCTTCGCCTGGTAATCCGATGTGCCTCTGCCCGGAGTCCTGCCCGATGTGCCTCTGCCCGGAGTCCTGCCCGATGTGCCTCTGCCCGGAGTCCTGCCCGATGTGCCTCTGCCCGGAGTCCTGCCCGATGTGCCTCTGCCCGGAGTCCTGCCCGATGTGCCTCTGCCCGGAGTCCTGCCCGATGTGCCTCTGCCCGGAGTCCTGCCCGATGTGCCTCTGCCCGGAGTCCTGCCAGGTGTGCCTCTGCCCGGAGTCCTGCCCGGTGTGCCTCTGCCCGGTGTGCCTCTGCTCGATGTGCCTCTGCCCGGAGTCCAGCCCGGTGTGCCGCTGCCCGGAGTCCTGCCCGGTGTGCCAGTCTTTGATATCCCGCCAGTTGCCAGACCCGGGCGGTGGAACATTTTGCCCAGCTAGGACTGTTTGGAGCGTCCTGAGGCCGCTCCTTGAGGGGGGGGTACTGTTAGGAATGGACTGGCCAGCAATGGTGGGACTCACCTGCCTTTTGATCTGCAGTACCAGGGCTGGCCAGCGGGTGTTCCCTGCAATCAGAGACTCAACTTTGCAGCCAGCTAACACCTGTAACTGATGATGCTGGGGTATTTAAGGGATGGCCAGACCCACAGACTCTGCCTTGGTGTTGTGTTTCTCTTGGCCCTGTATCCTGTTCCTGCTCTCTGTTCCTGTCTGATTCTCTGCTACCTGTCCTGATCCCTGGCTTGTGACCCTGACCATCTCTCTGCTTGACCCTCTGTACTACGCTGCTTGCTACCTGCTGAACCTGGCCTGTGACCCCGACCATTCTCCGCTTGCTCCCCCTGTACCTACCTGCCCTATTGATATTGACCCGGCCTGCCTGACGACGCTTGCTTGTATATACTGTTATCTGTGGGTGGTTGGTTTGGTTTGTTTGCACTGTGTTATGTTTTAGTATTGCACTGCGTTTATGTTTGTATTGTTAGTGTTAATAAATTGTATTGTTTATCACATATCTGAAGTCTGCGTTTCCCTGCATCAGTCACACACCTCTGGTCATACCTGGGAGCCCTGACACATTTAGAATTTGATCGTATTCATAGAGCCTTGGCTCCTAAACTTACAGAGGGCCCTCCAAGGGACATTATTATTAAATGTTATTATTACTGCACTATAGAACGTCTCTTACAGGAGGCCCAGGACCAACAGGTGCTTGACTTCCAGGGCAACTCGCTCCAGATATTTGCAGATTTGTCTCCAGTCACAATAGCAAAATGTCGCACCTTGAAGCCCTACCTACAATCCAATGGTATTAAATACCGTTGGGGATTCCCGTTCAAGCTCTCATTCTCCTATTAAGGCCACCAGTTCCAAGCATCCTCTCCAGAAGTCCTGCATCACCACTTCCAGGAATTAAAGCTTGAACTGCTACCCTCACAGGCTGAAGAGGCTCCCATTACAACCTGCTGGAGAGGTTCACAATTGTCATGCAAATCGCCTCCTCCGTCCCAGAGCAGCTACTAAGCTCTTCGGTCTCTACAAGCCCAACATTTTCAGAAAGTCTCTGCGGGATGACCTTACGAATCCTGATGGTTCCATCCATTACTCTCTTCTACAATGGACATTGTTACTATGAAGCCTTTCTAATGCACTTCCGGTTTGTAAGTAGCAGGATGGAACAACACCTTAATTACAGTGACTTCTACTCTAAGGACGAGACCGTTTTGTCATTCTGACCTAATTTTCTCACTGATTTGTGATAGGTATGGGTCCTCTGTCATGGGTCCGTCCCTACTTAATGGGACGGACCCATGAACAGATCACTGTCTGTGGGTCCTCTAGGACCCTGTTCTTTATGCTACTCATCTGCTATGGAACCCACATCCTGATATACCAATTGAAAGCTATTTGAGTTATCTAGCCCTTATTATACATTTCACTATTTCACAATTTCAGTTAAGCCAAGTGGTTCCGGCGGGCCACTGCACTCCCTATGAGCTGGCATATGGTCGGGATTGCCACCCTGTCAACCACCCAGCCCTCGTGTGGGCCTAATCCCCCACAGCTCGATGCAAATAACATGTGCTATACCTTTTGAGCCAAATATATAATGGTCTTACAGTAAACAGTTCTTTGCACCTCCTCTTTTTTTTCTCTCTTTTCCTCTTTCTTTTTATTCTTTCCTTTTCTTGTTCTTTGTTTGTGTTTCATTTTTTTCAGGGTTCCCAGGGATTGTGATGGAAGGTATCTACTAATTTTTCGATTGCTATATCACTGAATTGGCTATCCTTAAATTTCCAGGGGATGAATTCCCCCCAAAGGAGGATAAAGGTATTTAAGTATCTTAGGTCACGCCATGTAGATATCGCTTGTTTACAGAAAACCCATTTCTCCACGACATCCAGGCCAAAATATTTTAATACCTGTTATCCTCAGGTTTTCCAAGACACAGGCCCTGCCAAACAAAGGGGGGTCCTTATCGCCTTCCATAAAAAGACCCCATTTACCTGCGTGAAACGTATTGCTGACCCAAATGGCAGGTGCCTCTTACTGCAAGGCATGATCCATGATGTGGATATTTCAATCCTGACCTATTATGCTCCCATATTACTCCAGGGCCCTTCCTGACCCATGTCTGCTCCCTTCTGGCAACCCATCAACGTGGCACCTTTATGGTAACAGGAGATTCGAACTTGGTGTTGAATCCTAATCTCGATAAGTACCACTCCGATGGTTCTCACCCATCTGCTGACACTAGAACTTTCTCTCATGCTTTACGGACTCATTATTTGGTAGACCTCTGGCGCAAGTTCCACCCTGTGGGCAAGGTCTACAACCACTATTCTCATTCACATCATTCTCACTCTAGAATCGATCATGCCTCTGTGTTATGTAAGCATCTCCCCATGATACGCTCAATATCTATTCTTACAGTACCCTGGTCTGACCATGACCCTATTTTAGTGGTTTGTCGTTCTCTTCTCTATAAACCTCTGTATTCCCCCTGGATTATGAATGACTCCATGCTTTTACTGAAAGAGATTCAGACAGACCTCCTGCATAAATCTCGGGAATATTTTCAGATCAACTCAGGATCTGGCTTCTCTTCGGTGACGCTATGGGAAGCTTACAAAGCAGTCCTCCGGGGCCATATTAAACAGATAGCATCAAAACGTAAAAGAGAATGACAACACAAACAGCGCCAACTTGAAACTCAACTGGCACATCTAACTTCACAATTTAAGCAATCGCCAACTCCCTCTAATCGTAAATTGCTGGATCAGGCCTGGACTGAACTAGATCTATGTCTTACGGATGGAGCCGAGCGCTCTTTGCGTTGGACCCGTCAGAAGTGGTATATTAAGGCAAATAAACCGTATTCTATGCTAGCCCGCAGATTACGTTCTTTCACAAACAATCCCAAACCAATTTCTTTGCGTACTCGTCCTAACATTCTTACCAGTAACCCCTTAAAGGTGTTGGAGGAATTCAGGTATCGCCTTACTAAACTTTATGCTGATCCCACTCAAGCTATCCCTCAAACTGTCAGAGTTTTTGAATCAGCTGCCCTTGCCTAAACTGAACAAGGCATATAAAGACCTGATGGATCGGGATATCCAAGTATCGGAAGTCCTAAACTGTATTGCAGACCTGAAGATGAGCAAACATCCAGGCCCAGATGGTTATACGGCATTGTATTATAAAAAACTGGCTGACGTCCTCACACCTCACTTAGCTGCCATGTACAATTCAGTAAAGATTTTATTTATTTTTATTTATTTCAGGTACTTATATAGCACTGTCAATTTACGCAGCGCTTTTACATATATATTGTACATTCACATCAGTCCCTAACCCTCAAGGGGTGTACAATCTAAAGTCCCTAATTCACATTCATACAGTACATACACATATTAGGGCCAATTTAGACAGGAGCCAATTAACCTACCAGCATGTCTTTGGAGCGTGGGAGGAAACAGGAGTACCCGGAGGAAACCCATGCAAGCACAGGGAGAACATGCAAACTCCATGCAGGAGGCGCTATGGTCAGGAATCGAACCCATGACCCATTTACTGCAAGGCAGATGTGTTATCAACTAAGCCACTTTGCCGCCCAATGGGCTCAAGCTTTACTTTGAATTTGCTAATTGCTAATGTCGTTAGGATTCTGAAACCAGATAGGGATCATTCATCCTGGACTAATTATAGACCAATCTCTCTCATCAATATAGAAATGAAAATCCCCACTAAAATTTTAGCTAACTGCCTGAACTCCTTTCTCACCCGACTAATTAAAAAAGATCAGGTGGGCTTTATCCCACATAGAAAAGCAGGGGACACCATTAGACAGGTTTTTCAATTACAGCACTTAGCTCACACCTGCAAGATTGATATGATGCTCTTATCCCTAGATATTAACAATGCTTTGATACCTTGTCTTGGCTATATCTTATGTCTGTCCTCCGCCACTATGGCTTTGGTCCGTCCTTTCTATGTTGGATCTCAGCTCTCTATACATCCCCACAGGCCAAACTTAAATATTACGGTTTTGACTCTTCAACCTTTCCGATCTGTAGGGAAAGCAGACAAGGCTCCCCACTTTATCCCTTATTATTTATTTTAGCATTGGAACCATTGGCGGATGCTATTCGCACTCACCCAGATGTCCAGGGGCTAGACGTGGCAGGCTCGCAACATAAGATGTCATTGTTTGCTGATGATATACTATTGACCTTAACAAACCTGGGAATCACCTTACTGAATTCAATCTCAGTCTTGGACATGTTTGCTTTCCTTTCGGGCCTTCATGTTAATCCTGCCAAATCTAAAGCTATGTCAGTAACTCTCTCCCCACCACTATTAGCAGTTCTAAAACATTTGTTTCCTTTTCATTGGCTCCCAGCGCTGCCATACTTGGGGTTAGGCTCACCCTATCTTACGAGGGACTTTACCAAGCTAATTTCCCTTCATTATTTTAAGAATTGACAGATGTTATCTTCATGGGCCCATTACCCGTTATCGTGGTTTGGAAGAATTAACGCGATTCGTATGACTTATCTTCCTGAATTAATATATGTATTCCGTGTCTTACCTGTCCCCCTGCATATATTATGTATTCATCAACATAAACTTCTGTCATTTATCTGGGGCTTTTCACGCCCTAGAATTAACAAACAGATTTTATTTGCCCATAAGATTAATGGAGGATTATCCGTTCCAAACCTTCACGCCTACTACCTGGCAGCTAATATCACCCCTCTATCCCATCTTCACGAACACCAAAATATCCCTCTGTGGGCCACTGTGGATCTGATGGATTCACATCCGACGCCACTTCCCTCTCTACCATGGCTCCCTCCTACTCATCGTCCTACGCCCCTTAGTCCGACGTTAACACACACACATAGACTTTGGGATTCCATTAAGTATTTGGCTGGTCTCATTTCATCTCATCTACCCTTAATGCGTCTCCTTCATAATCCGTTATTTCCCCCGGGTCTTGACAATCCAGGACAGTTCACGTGGTGGATGGCCCATGGTTTCAATGATGTACACTCTTTACTCTCCCCTACTAGGATTTTCACTTTTGACACCCTTCAATCGTCTTATAGCATTCCAACGAGGGGGCACTTTTGCTACCTTCAAATTTGCCATTTTATCTCTACACTATTACATGCACAGCCTACACCCTACAGATTGACTCTCTTTAAAAGCCTAGAAACATACCTCATTCTCCGGGCCTGATATCACTGATTTATTCCTCTATTATCTCCAACAGAAAGCCCCCGCTATGACCTTATCACCAACATTGGCAATCTGAATTAGGGGGCCGACTTGAACAGCAGGACTGGCAGATCATGACCCAAGCATTCTCCAAATGTTCAAAACATTTTATTTTAAAAAATGCTTACAAAATTCTCTGTGGTACTATATACCAGCTCGATTGGCCCGTTTTATCCCATCTTACTCGCCGAATTGTTTTTGGGTTGTCAACAAACTGGCACAATGGCCCACATATGGTGGACCTGTCCCAAGGTATGCAGACTCTGGGTCAGGGTCTATGCCCTTCTTCGCACTATGTTTCATACAAATATTAAACGCAACCCCTATGAGGCGCTTTTATTCAAACCATTAGAAGGTCTACGCCGCCCTGAGTGTCAACTGGCATCACATTTATTCACAGACGCCAAATTGACAATTGTGAAAACATGGAAGACCCCCCCCCCTCCTCAGTTTTGAAGCAGTCAAAAATCGGATGAACTTTATAATGATTAATGAGACGTTGATAGCTATACTGTTGGACATACATCCAAAGTACCTCCGGGTTGGGCAACCCTGGCTTAAAATAGCCCAGCCGTCTAGATTTGCCCTTTTGTCGCTATAACGACGTTCTACTGTGATCCCCCGGGACCCCCTCTTTCTTTTTTTCTCCTCTCCCTTCTGCTCCCTTTCATTCTGTAATTGCACTGAACGTGATTTTTTCTGTGTTTTGAACCTGAAGTGTTTTGTATGTTCGTTGGACCTTTTACTGTATTCACACTTCTCCCATGGGGTTATGCATTATGCTTTATATGCGGTTTTCAGGTTCACCTACAGACTTAACCCGATGAATCATAGGCTTTCACATGCTAATCAATATTCAATTGCCTGTTTGTTTGTAACTCAGTGCATTTATCATGCTTTCTGTTAATTGGAGGAAGTGTATGTTTATTTTCTCTTTACCATAATTTCTGTCTTTGGATTTTTCTGATGACTTGATACTATCAATAAACTCCATTGTAATAGAAACTTTATAGAGGTTATAAAAAGGTTTTACCTAAGTTTATAAACCCACTCTAAGCAG
The DNA here is from genome assembly GCF_062004578.1 of Staurois parvus. Taxonomy (NCBI): domain Eukaryota; kingdom Metazoa; phylum Chordata; class Amphibia; order Anura; family Ranidae; genus Staurois; species Staurois parvus. The sequence continues at coordinate 9,165,294 of NW_028317808.1, read as the reverse complement.
GAAATAAAAATAACCCTTGCCGTGCCTTTCCTCCACCTTTCAAGGATTAAACGCTCATTAAGTCTAAGACTCTGTACAGAACCTAGTAGACTCTGCGGAGGCTGCACCAGTATGGGCATAGAACGTATCATATCCATCTTGTGCATGATGAGGCTAAAAGCCAGGATATGTTACCCACGTGCTCTAGAGACATTCAAAACGCTTTCATTATAAACACTTTCATTATAGGACAGATGTTTTGAACAGAATTAATAATAGGGTTTTATTCATATTACACTTCCCTTGGATTCTAAATTGTGCCCGCTAGACTTCCTGTATAACGAGGTGGTCCCACCTATGATACAGACAAAGAACCTTTACAGGTCATTGTTTTTGGCCCTCAAACTTATAGATCAAATGTTGATTGCTTCTGCTTTCCAAAACCATGCTCCTTGAGATGCTATGGTTAATGATATGCTTATTAATATTATACAGAATTCATAAAGATCCAACAGTTTGTGCAGCACTTTACAATATAGAGAGGAACAGTACAATTACAGCACATTTCAATACAGAAGAGGAGGGCCCTGCTCATGGAGCATACAATCGAAAGAGAGGGGGAGCTAATACAAAAGGTAACAGCTGCAGGTGACTCAAGTACAGTTTTTAGGTGGAGGTGGGGTAGGCTTCCCTGAATAAATTAATTTTCAAGGATTGTCTAAAGGTGCAGGAGCAGGTGGTCAACTGTGTCAAAGGCAGTGGAAAGGTCTAAGAGTATAGAGCAATGGCCCTTGGTTTTAGCAGTTAGTAGGTCATTAGTGAGCTTTAGTACGGCAGTTCAGTGGATTGTTGTGCGCAGAAGCCAGACTGGACCACAAGGTTGCTGTCACTGAGGTAGCAACTCATATGGGATAGTATCAAAAGGTTTCGAGACTAGTTTTGTAACGCGCCAACAGATAGCAGCACAAGGCTGCATGCACAGTAACAGGGAGCACTGACTTTCATAAGTCAGTGTGCCAAAAGACATCGCCCTGTGTACATCGGTAGCTGTGCAACTGGTGCAATTCTGACCAAGTGCGTTACCATGTCTGCTATTTCAATATGGACAGCGAGTTAGAACAAAGGGCAAGCGTGAAATTCTGCGTCAAACTGGGCAAATCGCTGGATCTCCGCAATGTTGTCAACACGGGGACCTTTGAGCTGGATATTCATCTCCAGGAAGAGGGCGTTTTTGGGGGTTGAGCTAGATGAAGGTCTTCCTGATCTCTCGTCATCTTCCAGTGATGTTCATCCGCTCTTGAAGTGCGCAAGCCACTCAAAATATCTCAAACTACTCACTGCAGCATCGCTGTAAATTTGCCGAATTATGTCAAACATCTCTGTGGCAGATTTGCCCAGTTTCATGCATAATTTCATGTTTGTTCTAACTTGCTGTCCATGACGAAATAGCAGACGTGGGTCCTCAGATGGCACTGCATGAAAAAACAGGCATGATTCTGTGATGGACATCACTGCATGAGTTTAAGAATAATTCCAAAAATCACTGTCTGAACACAGTTCACTGTGTCATCCAAAAATGCGAAGCAGAGTTGTATCATACAAAGAATCCAGATCTGAACATGATCCAGAAACACTGCCGTCTTCTCTGGGCCAAAGCTTTAAAATAATCTGTTGCAAAGTAGTAAACTCTTCTGTGGTCAGACAAATCGAAATCTAACATTGTTTTTGGCAACCATGGGTGCCACATCCTCCAGAATAAAGAGATGGACCTTCTGACCTGTTATCAGTGCTCACTGCAAAAGCCTGCATCTCTGATGGTATGGGGGTGTATCAGTGTGCATGGAATGGGCAGCATGGCACCATCAATGCTGAAAGATACACTATATTGCCATATATGCCAAAGTATTGAGACGCCCCAATCCAAATAATTGGATTTGGCTGTTCCAATTGTCTCCATGGCCACAGGTGTATATAATCAAGTACCTAGGCATGCAGACTGCTTTTACAAACATTTGTGAAAGAATGGGTCACTCTCAGGAGCTCAGTGAATTCAAGCATGGTACCGCGATAGGTTGCCACCTGTGCAATAAGTCCATCCATGAAATTTCCTTGCTACTAAACATTCAATGGTCAACTGTTAGTGGTATTATAACAAAGTGGAAACAACTGGGAACAACAGCAACTCAGCCACGATGTGGTGGTGGGCAACGTAGAAGTGACAGGGCAGGGTCAGCACATGCTGAAGCACGCAGTGTGCCAACTGTCTACAAAGTCAATAGCTAAGGACCTCCAAACTTCATGTGGCCTTCAGAGTAGCACAACAGCAGTGCATGGAGAGCTTCTCGGAATAGGTTTCCATGGTTAAGCAGCTGAGTCCAAGACTTACATCACCAAGTGCAATGCAAAGCGTCGGAAGCAGTGGCGTAAAGCACGCTGCCTGTCAGGGATCCCCTCAATCCCCGCCGCGATGGTCCCGGCGCAGGCGCAGTGCACCGCCCTGTGCAGGGACACGGGCACTAGGTCCGGGCCGGCCGCGGCGTTCGAGTTCGCGCATGCGCAGTAGAAGCCGCGGCCGCCCGCTGGGCACCAATGGCAGCGCAGGGCGGGATATTTAAATGTCCCTGAGCTGTCATTCAGTGCCTTCTGGTCTTACCTGTATCCTGCGAATCTGAACCTGTGCCTAGTAAGTTATTTGACCCGGATTGCTCTTGACCTGCTGATTTCTCCTGCCCAGACCCTTGCTTGCCTGACCTCTCTTTCTGAATGCCCCTCATTAGATCTGACCTACTGTTGTTGACCTGGCGTGTGACCTGACGATTCTCTCCCCGCTCCCTTGTACCATACCGTCCTCTACGTTACCGACTCGGCCCGTCTGACTTCGCACTTGCTCAGCCATCCATCCCATCGAGGTCATCCGACCTCCTCACATCTGGCTCTCCCTGGTTGGAGCCCCTGGCGAACACCCCTACCACTGACAGGTGTGCTCAGTAGCGGCGACCTGGTCCCGGGTACTCTAAGTCCATCCCCACCATCAGGGACTCTGGTGAACAAGTACCCTGGGGCTTAGACTCCGCGCTCTGGGCACGCCTGACCAGTGGAGTGCTAGTGGTGCCGCTCGGCAGGCCCTCACAGTACCAGAAGGCCATGACTGAGCCTCGAGGAGGACCCTCCCCGATGGAGGAGGTTTGCAGGCACCTGGCTACCCTGACGCAAGAAGTAAACGTGTTACAGGACAGATGTTTGCAGATTGAGAATCGGTTCCAGGCCTGCACCATATCTGCTCCTGTTTCACAGGCCCTGGCTCCTGCACCCCCGGTCGCAGCAGCCCATGAGCCGGCTCCCGGGCCTTCCGCATCACTCCCTATGGCGGAACCCCGAGTACCCTTACCCGAACGCTTCCACGGGGATCGCACACGCTTCCGGTCATTTTGAACTGCAACCACGGACTTTTCTGACGGAATCAGTGAAAGTGGGGTTTGTTATCTCCCTGTTGCAGGGTGAACCCCAAGACTGGGCCCACCGACTAAGGGGAAATAATGATCCCCATCTGGTTTCAGTTGACAACTCTTTTAATGCTATGGCCATCTTATACGATGATCCACAATGGGCAGCCTCGGCCGAGGCCACATTATACGCATTCCGACAAGGTCGGCGAGCGGCTGAGGAATACGCCTCTGACTTTAGGCGTTGGATGGGAGACACTCGTTGGAACGAGTTTGCGCTTTTGCACCAGTTCCGTATGGGCCTATCAGAGGCTCTGAAAGACGAGTTCTCCCGGGTGGAGGTGCCCGAGACATTAGAGGACTTGATTGCACTAACCATTAAAATTGACCGTAGACTACGGGAGCGCAGATTGGAGAGGTCTGGTCAGGGTCGCGGAAATACCTGGGGGTCATTCCAAGGATCCAGTCAAACTATTAGGCCAAACATCCAGAACCTGCCGTCTGAGGATGCTCCCGAACCCATGCAGCTAGGCCTGGCACGGCCTAAGCTACCGCCAGAGGAACGCCAGCGCAGACGCTCCCAGAACCTGTGTCTCTACTGCGGTGAAGCTGGTCACATGGTACGTTCCTGCCCGCAGAAACTGAGTAAGTTCACCTCATCTTCTTTATCTATTGGCAATATGAATCCGTCCCAATACTTAGTTGTGCCCCTCTCCTTTCAACTTTCAGAAAGGACCGTGGAGGTGATGGCCATAGTTGATTCGGGGGCATGCAGCTGTTTTGTGGATATCAATTTTGCTCACCGGCAGGGTATCCCCCTCCATCCAAAGGAGAAAGGGTTTCACATCTTTTTGGCTGATGGTTCCCGGATAAAGTCAGGGGTGGTTAACCAGGAGACCCCTTCCATTGTTACTTCCATTGCCGGCCAACACCGGGAGCTCCTCCGCCTGGATGCTATTGCATCACCCCTTTTCCCAGTCATTCTGGGGCTCCCATGGTTGCGGGCCCATAACCCCCAAATTGACTGGGAGACTGGGGTTGTCTCGTTCCCTTCCCCATACTGTCGGGAACTGTGCCGAACTTCGGGCCCGGAGATCCCCCAGGTCCTCCTGTGCTCTGAGGGGGATGCCAGCCTAAAACAAGTGATTCCTGCAGCCTATCATGAGTTTCTTGATGTGTTCAGTGAACGGGGAGCAGATACTCTACCCCCCCACCGCCCGTATGACTGTCCTATTGACCTGTTACCTGGTTCAGAAATTCCCTTTGGGCGAATTTTTCCCCTTTCTGAGCTGGAATTAGGGGCCCTGAAGGACTATATTGAGGACAGCCTCCGGAAGGGATTCATCCGTCCCTCCACTTCTCCAGCAGGTGCAGGGATCTTTTTTGTAGAAAAAAAGGACAAGACTTTGAGGCCATGTATTGACTATCGGGAACTGAATAGGGTCACAATCAAGAATTGTTACCCATTACCACTGGTACCGGAATTATTCCAGAGCTTAAAGGCTGCAGTAGTGTTTACCAAGCTGGACTTAAGGGGAGCCTACAACTTGGTTCGCATAAGGGAGGGGGATGAGTGTAAAACGGCCTTCCGCACCCGTTTTGGCCATTTCGACATCTTTAGGGACTTCCTGGACATCTTTAGGGACTTCCTGGGTATCTTTGTCATCGTCTACTTAGACGACATTTTGATTTTCTCATCCTCCCTGGGGGAGCACAGGGTACATGTAACAAAGGTGTTGGGGCGGTTGCGGCAGCATGGGTTATACGCTAAAGCAGAAAAATGTTGCTTTGGACAGTCTAGCATTACATTTCTGGGCCTGATTATCTCCACCGCGGGGGTCGCAATGGACCCTCAGAAAGTCTCTGCGATCCTAGATTGGCCTGAACCCACGGACAGGAAAAGCGTCCAACGATTTATCGGGTTCGCAAACTTCTACCGGAAGTTCATCAAGAACTTTTCGGGTCTGGTCTCCCCCATCACTCAGTTAACCAAGCTTGGGACACGATTCAGATGGATGCCAGAGGCACAGGAAGCTTTTGAAGCATTAAAGAAGTTATTCACCTCGGCACCCATTCTGGGTCACCCTGACGCCTCCCTGCCCTACATCTTAGAAGTAGATGCGTCAGAGAACGCGGTTGGCTCCATTCTTTCCCAGCGAAAGGGCGCCAAGGAATTACTTCACCCAGTAGCATTCTTCTCACGGAAACTTACCCCTGCGGAGAAGAATTACGACATTGGCGATTGAGAACTACTGGCTATCAAGACCGCATTAGAGGAATGGAGGTACCTGCTGGAAGGTGCCTCACACCCCATCCTGATATTCACAGACCACAAGAACCTGGAATATCTGAGGACCGCCAAACGTTTGCGCCCACGACAAGCGAGATGGGCATTGTTTTTCTCGAGGTTCCATTTCCACATCACATACAGGCCGGGATCAAAAAACACGAAGCCAGACGCATTGTCGCGCATGTACGAGGACGCCAAGGAGATCCCACACTATTCTTCCTGCAGGAAACTTCTTGGCCCTCCAGACGAACCTTCGCTCCGAGATAATGAGAGCATCCACAGCCATGTCTACCTCCGATGGGGCGCCCCTCCAGAACAAGGGGGGACTCCTATGGAGGGAGGACTGGATTGTGGTGCCGGAGGAAGCCCGAACCCTAGTCTTGGGACATTGCCACGACCACCCGATGGCAGGACATTTTGGCCCGGTCAAGACCCTGGAACTTCTCCGACGTTCCTTCTGGTGGCCAGACATGGCCAAGGATTGTAAGAGCTACGTGGGCTCCTGTGTCATCTGCCAGCGGAACAAGCATTCAAGGAATAAGGCGTGGGGTCTGCTACGTCCATTACCCATCCCTGAACGGCCTTGGCAGAAGATCTCTATGGACTTCATAGTCGAGCTTCCACCTTCACTTGACCACACAGCAATTCTCGTGGTCGTGGACCGTTTATCCAAAATGGCCCATCTTATACCATTACGGAAGACTCCATCGGCAGCCGAGACGGCACAAGTTTTTATTCGAGAGGTTGTAAGACTGCATGGGGTCCCTGAAGACATCGTCTCGGACCGAGGGGTGCAATTTACCTCAAGATTTTGGAGGGCATTGTGCAAAGCCCTGGATATCAAACTATCCCTTTCCTCGGCATTTCACCCTCAGACCAATGGACAGACCGAAAGGACCAATCAGACCCTGGAGCAATACTTGCGATGCTACACATCTTTTACTCAGGACGATTGGGTACCACTTCTCCCTCTGGCGGAATTCGCGTATAACAACGCTTGCCATTCAGCAACAGGGCAGTCCCCGTTCTTCTCCAACTATGGGTTTCACCCTGTCTTCCTCCCGGATTTGGTCCCGGAATGTCCAATTCCAGCAACACAGGATGCACTAACTTTTTTCTCTTCGAACAATAAGAAACTACAGGAAGCCATCAGTCAGGCCCAAGAAGATTACAAAAGGGCTTTTAATAGGAAACGAAGAGGAGATCTGGTGTTGCGGCCCGGAGAGAAGGTTTGGCTGGCTACATCTAACTTGAAGATGCTCTGCCCTTCAAAAAAGTTGGGACCTAAATTTATAGGCCCTTTTTGCATTAAGCGGATGGTCAATGAAGTGGCCTATGAACTTGTTCTCCCTGAGACACTCAAGATCCACCCAGTCTTCCACGTGTCCCTGCTGAAGCCGGTAGTCCCTGATGCCTTCCCGGAACGAGAATCCGGGCCCCCGGAAGCCATAACAGTCGAAGAGGAAGAAGAATTTGAGGTGGAAACAATCCTGAAGTGCCGACGAAGGGGGGGCCAGACCCAATTTCTTATCAAGTGGAAGGGCTACGGCCCTGAGGACAATTCTTGGGAACCAGCCCATAATGTCCATGCACCCAGACTTGTCCGGAGGTTTCTTTGTGACCACCCATGGTGGAGAGATCGGGTGGGCATCCGGAGGTTGCCCGTAAGGGGGGGGGCAATGTCAGGGATCCCCTCGATCCCCGCCGCGATGGTCCCGGCGCAGGCGCAGTGCACCGCTCTGTGCAGGGACACGGGCACTAGGTCCGGGCCGGCCGCGGCGTTCGAGTTCGCGCATGCGCAGTAGGAGCCGCGGCCGCCCGCTGGGCACCAATGGCAGCGTAGGGCAGGATATTTAAATGTCCCTGAGCTGTCATTCAGTGCCTTCTGGTCTTACCTGTATCCTGCGAATCTGAACCTGTGCCTAGTAAGTTATTTGACCCGGATTGCTCTTGACCTGCTGATTTCTCCTGCCTAGACCTTTGCTTGCCTGACCTCTCTTTCTGAATGCCCCTCATTAGATCTGACCTACTGTTGCTGACCTGGCGTGTGACCCGACGATTCTCTGCCTGCTCCCTTGTACCATACCGTCCTCTACGTTACCGACTCGGCCCGTCTGACTTCGCACTTGCTCAGCCATCCATCCATCCCATCGGGGTCACCCGACCTCCTCACATCTGGCTCTCCCTGGTTGGAGCCCCTGGCGAACACCCCTACCACTGACAGGTGTGCTCAGTAGTGGTGACCTGGTCCCGGGGTACTCCAAGTCCATCCCCACCATCAGGGGCTCTGGTGAACAAGTACCCTGGGGCTTAGACTCCGCGCTCTGGGCACGCCTGACCAGTGGAGTGCTAGTGGTGCCGCTCGGCGGTCCCTCACACTGGCACTGGACTCTAAAGCAGCGGAGACGCGTTCTCTGGAATGACGAACCACGCTTCTCTGTCTGGCAATCCAATGGGCATGTCTGCGTTTGGCGGTGGCCAGGAGCACAGTATTTGCCGGACTGCATTGTTCCAAGTGTAAAGTTTGGTGGAGGGGGAATTATGATGCGGTGTTGTTTTTCAGGGGTTGGGCTTGGCCCCTTTGTTCCAGTGAAGGGAACTTTTAAGATGTCAGCATACCAAGACATTTTAGACAATTTCATGCTCCCAAATATTTGAGAACAGTTTGGGGATGGCCCCTTCCTGTTCCATAATGACTGCGCACCAGTGCACAAAGCAAGGTCCATAAAGTCATGGATAAGGGATGTTTGGGGTGGAGGAACTTGACTGGCCTGCACAGAGTCCTGACCTCAACCCGATAGAAGACCTTTGAAATTAATTAGAGAGGAGACTGCGAGCCAGGCCTTCTCGTCTGACATCAGTGGCTGACCTCACAAATGCGCTTTTGGAAGAATGGTGAAACATTCCCATAGACACACTCCTAAACCTTCCCAGAAGAGTTGAAGCTGTTATAGCTGCAGAGGGAGGGCCAACCTACCCTACGGACGAAGACTGGGATGCCATTAAAGTCCATGTGCGTGTAAAGGCAGGCGTCCCAATACTTTTGGCAACATAGTGTTTATCCAGATTTTGTAGCAGCATATGCTCCTATCCAGATAACATCTTTTTTCAGGGAAGGCCTTGCATATTTCAGCAGGACAATGCTAAACTGCATACTACATTTATTACAACAGCATAGCTTCATAGTAGAAGAGTCCAGGTGCTTAATTGGCCTGCATACAGTCCAGACCTTTCACTAATGGAAAATATTAGGTGCATCTTCTTACTACCCTTCCCAATCTGCAACTTCTGCTTTCCCACTTTTCTAAATTATCAGGTCCTCGCATTAACCCTCAGAAAACAAGAGCGCTTAATATTTCTCTTCCTCCCTCCATGGTATTACACCTCCAGACATATTTCCCTTATCGTTCGGCCATTTCTTCTTTAGACTATGTAGGGGTCAAATTGACTCCCTCCTACTCTACTCTTTTTTTGCAACCAATTACTAACCACTTTTGAATGACCATGCTCGCTCAGTATATTTTTTTTAGGACCCAACCGGTTTCTACCTACAACCTAATGCAGAAAAGAATCCTCTCCGTCATTTGGGACTAAAAGCGCCCCAGAGTTTCATGCTGGACCCTGTACACTCATAGACTGGGAGTTCCCAATATCACTAAATAAACTTCTCAAAAAAATTAAAAAGAACACTTTGAAAACACACCAAATCTCAATAGGGAAAAATATCATGCTGAATATCTGTCAGGGATCCAGGTATGACCAGAGATGTGTGGACTGACACAGGGAAACAGCAGGCTTCAGAAATGATTAAATAATAATAATATTTATTATGAGCTGCACAAAATAAACAAACAGTGCAAAACAAAACAAACCTTAAACTAATAGGTACAGGTGCAGTCAGGGCTGGAGAGGTGGAGTGGTCAGGCAGGCCCGGGTCAGGAACAATCAGGCAGAAAGGTACAACGGGAGCAGGCAGAAGAATGGTCAGGAATAGCCGGGGTCAGTGCAGGCGGAGTTCTATCAGAGTCAGAGTCAAGCAGGAGAGTTGAGCAGGCAGGAGACAGGATACAGGAAACAGGGCACATGGGAAACAAGCACCAAGGCACTGACTGCAGGTCTGGCCATTCCTTAAATACACCTCCTGCAATCAGCCTCAGGTGATGGCTGATTGCAGGAGCGAGCTTCTGGTTGCTGAGAGCACCCGCTGGCCAGCCCTGGTACTGCAGCCCACAAGGCAGGCGAGTCCCACCACCATTGGCGAGTCCATTCCTGACAATATCTATACTGATATGGACTAGGTAATGTGTTAAGAACACAGGGCTGTACCTTAGAGCTAGAGCGATTGACGTCATCGCACAACGAAACGTGGCGGCCATTTTAATGGTTATATGGATGGAATTGGATATGGTGATATGCTGTTTTAATTATTTTATCATGTACATTTAATACTATAGTTAGACATTAAAAATGCAAAATTTACTATACTATGAGGTTTCTTCTTTCCCTTCACCTTGGATTATCCTCTATGAGGATAATATTTATTCAGGTGTTTCTGTAAGCTTTATATTGAAGACCAGGATCCTAAAGGAATATATTCAGTCCAGTGGTCGCTTCCAGCAAGCACACAGCGCATATTGACCTTTCCTTTGGGGGTCAATACCATCTGGTAAGGGGCAGTGTGATTGGTGTTGGTGAACGATCTCTCCCTTTGGTGGGCTCCTGGGCACCTATCGGATATTTGTTGAGTCTTGGCTGATGAACTTTTTATCTCTTAAATATAAAAGCTCTGGACTAGACTTTTTGTTAAATGAGTAAAATGTATTTAAAAATTAGTTTCAGCGCTTCACCTCCTATATTTTTGTTTATGTATTGTAACCTGCAATATTGTGCTAGCTGCTTATGTGGGGTATACCCACTGAACAAGAACAGACCATAGCGCAATATAGGATATATATTTTAGGGATGCACCATCGATTGATGGAAATGAAAATGATCAACCTACAGAGGACTGAATTCAAAGACACCCTGAAAATCAAAGTGAAAAAATTATGCAGCAGGCTAGTCCATTTTGCTGAAATGTTATTGCAGCAACTCAAAATGGTACTCAGTAGTTTGTATGGCCTCCACATACTTGTATGCATGACTGACAATGTTGGGGCACGCTCCAAATGAGATGACAGATGGTGTCCTGGGGTATTTCCTCCCAGATCTGGACCAGGGCATCACTGAGCTCCTGGACAGTCTGAGGTGCAACCTGGCGGCGTCAGATGGAACAAAACATGATATCCCAGTTCTATTGGATTTAGGTCAGGCGAGTGTGGGGGCCATTCAATGGTATCAATTCATTCATCCTCCAGGAACTGCCTGAATGATCTCGCCACATGAGGCCGGGCATTGTCATGCACCAGGAGGAACCCAGGACCCACTGCACCAGCGTAGAGTCTGACAATGGGTCCAAGGACCTCCACCTGTAAAACCATTCCTGTTTTGAGGGTCATCTCATTGTTGCACCTATTGTTAATTTCATTGACACCAAAGCAGCTGAAACTGATTGAAAACAAACCTCTGCTACTTAACTGACCAGATCAATATCCCAGGCGTTTAATTGACTTGATGCTATACTCTGATTAAGAAGTGTTCCTTTAAATTTTTGAGTAGTATATTACATGGCAGCACAAATTTCTCAACTTACCCTACTCCATGCCACTACAGACACCCCATTTTGGGTACTGTTGGAGCTCCATAACTGCGCACCAATCCCCATGACAGCTCTTCTCTGGCTCCATCATAGGCTCTGTCCTTCACTACTCAGCCCCTATGCTTCACAGCCTGAGAGTTTGGAACTAAGTTTGTTACTTGTGTAATCTTATGTCCCTTTTTCTACCCCTTCTACCTCTTTTTTCTCCAGGCCTGGAACAGCCAAGGTCATTCTCATTGTGGTCATCTCACAGTTTCACGCAGGTCTGCAACTTTCTTTCCTCCCATACATTTCCTTCATGGTCCTCCATTTGGGAACCGATGAAGCCCCACCTGTGGCGTTTTTCACTATATGCAGCTTCAACATTGGGTGACCTCCATGAGAAGCAACTCTACTTTTCTAGTCCAAACTATGGCCGGTGAAGATATCTGTCGACACTTCCTAGGTGCCTCAGACACCATTTTTCTGATTTACTCTTCCCTGAATGCTATTGACCCTCCTTCTTCGACTTCCTGAGTCAAGTTGGGAATGAAACTTATGGACCTCTACTGACCCTGTAGATTGGAGCAAGGCCTGGTCATCCATAGTAAAATGTTCAATACCACTACACTGGAGGCAGCCTATAAAAGGTCCTTCTGAGGTGGTATTGGGTCCCAGCCTGCATTGCAAGACTAAACCTGTCTTACAGATAGGTGCTTCAGAAGCTGCGGCCAATGTGGAGATGTGGTTCCCACCTGGTGGTCTTGTACACGCCTCACTAGATTTTGGTCTTGGGTTTTCGGGCTCTTACACGTTATTTTATTGTACTGATGCAAAAAGATGCTAAATTGGCACTACTGCATTGCCTAATCCCTGGCTTATTCTCATACCAACAGAAACTTACCACCCATTTATTGCCGCAATGCATACCATAGCCAGGGCTTGGAAGATACCCTGTCATTTGCTGTGGTAAAGAGTAACCTGACTATTCTAATAATAAATGAAAAGATGTCTAGCATCTTACATAACTCCCATGCCAAAGTTTTGAAAGTGTGGACTCCTTGGTGGTTGTACGCCCTCCCTACACTGCATCCAACCAGCCTGGGCAAACTTTAGCCGCTGAGGTCATCACCCAAACAAAGCAGGAACCATCCCCTTCCTCATGACTGTTCCCATGGAACCACTCCCCATTCTCTTCCTGCTCCTTCCTCCCCTCTGCATTCTCCCTTCTACCCTTTCCCCTTTTTTTCTCCCCTTTCCTTTTTTTCTTCTTCTCTTCTTTCCGCCCTAGGACTTTGTTTTCTATTTTTGCCTGGTATGTTCCTAGGCCTCCAGCCTCAGGTATTTTTTGTAGACCAACAGCTCCCACCATGCGGTAGTTCATAAGCAACTTGGATTGTGAAAATATTTGTTGCGCATTATCTCACTCATGCTTACATGTCCGATGCTTGTGTTTCCCCTGCGTGGGTGATCTGTAATTTTATTTTTGCTGCAACAATAAAAATGATTGTACCAGAAAACATTAGGACCACCTAGAAACAAGAAATACAACAAAGACGACCCAGGACTGTTGAGCAGTTAGAATCCTATATTAGGCAAGAATGCGACAACATTCCTATCCCAAAACTCCAGCAACCACTTTCCTCAGGTTCCAGATATTTACATAGTGTAAATATATACATAGGGGATTCTACACTGTGGTAAACATGGCCCTGTTCCAACTTCTTTGAGACTTGTTGCTGCCATCAATTTCAAAATTACCTTACATTGGGACATGATACATTTTCTCAGTGCAAACATTGGATATGTTTTCTATTTTGAATATATGTTTATGAGATTATCAAATCATTGCATTCTGTTTTTAGATAGATTTTACATAGTATCCAAACTTCACTGCAATCGGGGCTGTATGCAAGAATGGCACGGGCCAACCCACAATCCAAAGCGTCAGAGAGAACAGAAGAGCACCAGAATGAGGAATAATGCGAGCGTTAAAGCTTATTTCTCTACCCCTAGACTTAATAAGCATTTAACCCTTTGCAATGCAGGGTGACCCCACTGCAACAATCTTAAAAAGTTAAAGGTCCTGCAAAGATTAAAGAACAAAACAATAGCAAGAATAGATTTCACACACAGTTACATGCCTAAATCAATAGCAAACAAAGTGATGACCATACAAGTCTAAAGATATATACAGTATATCACCATATATACCTCGGAAGGGTCGTGAACACACACATATATACAGGTCACAAAAAGTAGGCTAATGCTTTCAAAAAGTTTTACGATTGGATTAACAAGTAATAAAAACTAAATACACTACTGCTTAACCCTATAAAGAGGCAAATACTGAACATGTTCTGTATATATTTAGCAATAAAACAGCCCTATTTTCATCTATTAGCATACATTATAGTACAAAAAGTTCACATATGGCATTACGAAATTTATGGGAAGCATGGTTTTGTGACTCCCAAGCACTGAGTATATAGGGGTATGTATTAAAAAATGCATATTTACAATAGAAACATAATACGGAAAAAAACTGGGACTGTAACACCCAGAATACAAATTCTGCTAGATGCCATGGTGATTACAAGGAAATGCAGATTACTAGTATGATGCCTGTTAACTGCCTAACCATAAAGTGCACCAAAACATAAAAGAGCAAAAATTTAAGATATTGCAATTTACCAGTTCTGGTGGCGTCATTAGTTTTTTTTTCAGGCGTTTTCCTTCTTTTTTCCTGATCCTGCTAATACTTTCTGTCCTAGGGAGGCTACTCTCACTCACTGTTCGGTATCTATGGAGGAGCAGCATTGTTAACATTGTTTGAGATAAAAGCCCACCGGACATCGCTTGATTTTCTGGCAAGAGCAAACATTTTTTTTTGTTGCACTTATTAAACCAACATTAAAACACACAGGTATAGGTTTTTTCCTAAAGCTTTTTCATAGCTGTGCAGTTAGTTTTTCCAACCCATAACCTAATTTATAAAATCCAGAAGCAAGGGTTGGCAAGCATGAAAAGAGATGTAAAAAAAAAAAAATGGAATAACAGGCTCCAGAATTTTAGGTTGCTAATAAACTATTCATTGTAAATTCACTTTTATTTACTGTCATATAAAAAAAATCCCTAATGAATACATTCCTTGTTTTCAAGGACATGTAAAAGCCTTCTATATTAAAAGCATGACTATTGTGGCTTTGGTCTATTTTCTTTACATTTTTGAACATTTACAAACTTTTATTTATTTTTGTCCATTATTTGTACATAATCTCCATTTAAAAAATAAATGTTCAGTACATGGTACTTCTACAACCATTTGATTGCAGAGCATAGTAAGCCTTGTAAAGCTTGTCACATGTTGACTACTTCTAGTCTGGCCATTCATAAAGGTTTATATAACCTAGGAGACAGAGAGGTGACATTTCGAGAGAGAGAGAGAGAGAGAGAGAGAGAGAGAGAGAGAGAGAGAGAGAGAGAGACAGTGCTCAGCATGAGTACACCCCATCAGATTTGTCAGAAAACCTTTACTTTCCTTTCAGAATTAACATTTTCTATGGGACACTATACTACAAAATACTCCCACAAATGCGGGCCACTAATTGCAAACAATATTTGTTAATTTGCACACACAGGAGCGTCTTCTGATGAGAAGGGTTGAAGAAATTGTCATGCAAGTTCACTGCAGTAAGCTAAAGTAGAAAGCCAAACTGGGGTGATTGTTTCCCGTGACACAATACAGCAGACACTGGAGAGGAATGGCATACATGGGTGTCGTCCATGGAGGAAGCCTCTCCTAAAGCCCACGCACAAAAAAGCCTACCTAAAATTTGCCAGGGCCCATGCTAAAAAAGAAGACTACTGGGCTCTGTACTCTGGAGTGATGAGACCACGGGAAATGTTTTTGGAACTGATGGTTTCAAAACTGTATCGCATTGCAAAGGGAAGGAGTACAAAAAAAAAAAACTGCATGGTGTCTACAGTGTAACATGCTGGTGATAATGTCCTGTGGGACTGCTGGTATCAGGGAGCTGCATTTCATTGATGGCATCATGAATTCACAGATGTACTGCTCTATATTGAAAGAGAAGATGCTACCATCACTCTCACCATCGTTGTGCACTTTTCCAACATGACAATGATCCAAGGGCATTGTTGCATTTCTGAAGAACAGGGTAAAGGTAATTTAGTGGCCAAGTATGGCTCCTGATCTCTACCCAATCGAACACCTATGGAGAATACTGAAGAGATTAGTTGAGCATCAATCTTCATCCAGGTCGTTCTTAAAGAATTGAAAAAGATAGATGATGCAATATGTCGCCAACTTGTTCATTCCATGCCTAGAAGACTTTCAAATCAAAGACTTACAAATCATGAAGGTCATACAAAATACTAGATGTAGCAGATTTTGTTGTGGGTGTTCATTTTTTTGCATCAACTATTTTGAGGAAAACTGAAGAGTTTGTAATCCAAATTATATTAACCATACTTTCATGTAATGAGCTAAACAAATGTTCTATAAATCTCACTTTTGTCAAAATTGTGGAAACTGTTGATGCTGAGTAATATATACACACACAAACATTTCTCATGTCTTTATTGTTCACAGTGCTAGAGGAAAATGTAAGCGAACCCTTGGAGTTAATAGCCGATTTCAGGAGCTCTGAATCAGACCTGCACAATGTTCAGGAAGGAATTTCTGACCATTCCGCTTTACAAAACTGACAGACACATTTGTAGGATGTGAATAGCTTTCTGGAGGTTATTTCACAGCATCTCATGGGGCTATGGTCTGGGTTCTAACTGGGCCACTCCAAAAGGCACATTTTCTTTTTCTGAAGCCAGTCTGTGGTTAGTTTATTTCAATGCTTGGGGCCACTGTCCTGCTGCATCACCAACAGCAGATGGACAGCCACGCCAACGTTACCCTGCAGGTCATTTGGTAAACTTTGTATTTAATTTTCCCCCTCAGTAATAACAAGTGGTCTTGGTCCTGAGGCTAACAAGCCCATATCATGATATGCCCTCCACCATACTTCATTAATGGGATGATGTTTTGATGTTGGTAAGCTGTACCTTTTGTGGTATACATAATGCCAAGATTTCTTTCCGAACAATTCAACTTTTGTTGCATCAGTCCACAAAACATTTTCCCAGTAGCGTTGTGGTTTGCCAAGATGCTCTTTGGCTAATGTCAGGTGCGCAGCAAAGTTTTTTGTCAGAGCAGCAGCTTCCTCCATGATGTTCTGCTATGGACACCCTACCTGTTCAAAGACTTACGTATAGTAGACTTACGAACAAGGATGTTTGCCAGTTCCAGTGAGGTATTTAAGCCTTTAGATTTTACTCGTGGGTTCTTCTTTCCCTCACTGCAGATTCTGCATTGTGCCTTGGAAGTAATCTTGGCCCATTTTTAGGAAGAACAGCCACAGTACTATACTGTTTCCATTTATAGACAATTTGTCTTTTGACTGATACATTCCTAAACACTTTGAAATGGCTTTGTATCCCTTTCCAGCCTTACAGTGAAGGAAATAAATATTTGATCCCCTGCTGATTTTGAATGTTTGCCCACTCACAAAGAAATTATCAGTCTAAAAATCAAATGGTAGGTGTATTGAAACACAGACAGAATAGCAACAAAAAAATTTAAAGAAATGCATGTCTAACAAATTATGCATGGATTTACATGTTCATGAGGGAAATAAGTATTTGATACCCTATCATTCAGCATAATTTCTGGCTACCAGGTATCTTTCATACAGGTAACAAGCTGAGATTAGAAGCAGTCTCTTAAAGTGAGTGCTGCTAATCTCATTTTGTTACCTGTATAAAAAGACACCTATCCACAGGAGCACTCAAACAAGCAGATTCCAAACTCTCCACCATGGCAAAGACCAAAGAGCTGTCCAGTCATGTCAGGGACAAGATTGTAGACATACACAAGGCTGGACTGGGCTACCAAACTATCGCCAAACAGCTTGGTGAGAAGGTGACAACAGTTGGTGCAATCATTTGCAAATGGAAGAAACACAAAACAACTGAGTCTCCCTAGGTCTGGTCCACCATGCAAGATCTCACCTCGTGGAGTGTCAATGATCATGAGAACAGTGAGGAATCATCCCAGAACTACACGAGGATCTTGTCAATGATCTCCAGGCAGCTGGGACCACAATCACCAAGAACACAATTGGTAACACACTACGCTGACAAGGATTGAAATCCTGTAGTGCCTGCAAGGTCCCCCTGCTCAAGAAAGCACATATCCAGGCCCGTCTGAAGTTTGCCACTGAACATCTGATTGATGGAGAGGAGAACTGGTTGAAAGTGTTGTGGTCAGATGAGACCAAAATCGAGCTCTTTGGCATCAACTCAACTCGCCGTGTTTGGAGGAGGAGGAATGCTGCCTATGACCCCAAGAACACCATCCCAACTGTCAAACATGGTGGTGGAAACATTTTGCTTTGGGGGTGTTTTTCTGCTAAGGGAACTGGACAACTGCACCACATTAAAAGGGATGATGGACGGGGCAATGTACCGTTATATCTTGGGTGAGAACCTTCTTCCCTCAGCCAGGGCATTGAAAATGGGTCGTGGGTGGGTGTTCCAGCATGACAATGACCCAAAACACATGGCCAAGGCAACAAAGGAGTGGCTCAAAAAGCACATCATTAAAGGTCCTGGAGTGGCCTAGTTAGTCTCCAGACCTTAATTCGATTGAAAATCTGTGGAGGGAGCTGAAAGTTCAAGTTGCCAAATATCAGCCACCAAACCTTAATGACTTGGAGAGGATCTGCCAAGAGGAGTGGGAAAAAAATCCCTCCTGAAATGTGTGCAAACCCGGTGGCCAACTACAGGAAATGTCTGACCTCTGTGATTGCCAACAAAGGATTTGCCCCCAAATGCTAAGTCATGTTTTGTGAAGGGGAACAAATACTTATTTCTCTCATGAACATGCAAATCAGTGTATAATTTTAGACATGCACTTCTTTTGAATTTTTTGTTGCTATTCTGTCTCTCAGTGTTAAAATACGCCTACCATTCGATTTTTAGACTGATCATTTCTTTGTGAGTGGGCAAACATTCAAAATCAGCAGGGGATCAAATACTTATTTCCTGGACCAGGATGCTTCAATAGCGGCCTTCAGCTCTTCTGCATTGTTTGGTCTCATGTCTCATCTTTCTCTTGGCAATGCCCCATAGATTCTCTATGGGGTTCAGGTCAGGCGAGTTTGCTGGCCAATCAAGCACTGTAATCCCACATTCACTGAACCAGGTTTTGGTGCTCTTGGCAGTGTGGGCAGGTACCAAGTCCTGCTGGAAAATGAAGTCAGCATCCCCATAAAGCTCGTCTGCGGAAGGAAGCCTGAAGTGCTCCAAAATCTCCTGGTAGATGGCTGCGTTGACCCTGGACTTAATGAAGCACAGTGGACCAACACCAGCAGGTGATATTCTAATTTTTCGAGTTTCACCTGTATGTACATCAACTAGACTTGACCATATATCTTCAAAGAACTCCTTTATTGTGAGGCATGGTTCACATCAGTTGATGCTTCTTATGAACAACACTTTTAAATATTTTGAGTGTCAAATTAGCTCTAAGCCACACCTTCAAACTCATTTCATTAATTGTACTTTAGGTATGCAAATAACTGACTCCAATTAGTTTTCATTGAAGAATTTAGCATATGTGGTCACGTACTTTTACCTCCAACACTGGGAATGTTTAATGGGTGTGTTCAATAAAGACAAGAGAAATTAGAATCGATTGCGTATTATCAGCTTCAGCACATTGTGTTTGTCAATTGTCAATAAGCCTAGTACGTATGTTGAGGTTTTTTGTTCAACCCAGCAGCCGTGAATGGGGAAGGGGAAAAAAGTAAAAAAGGAGGTTGCCATACTAAGCGATGTTGGTGCGGCAATTTCCACCGCTGAGCTATTGTGTTCGGACAGGGGAACTGCCCAACACCTCCCGCCCCCCCAACACACACACTGATCAGAGCTCACAGCCACTGGCTGCCAGCGCTGATAGGCTGCTGGTTTTCCAGCATGTCCCTTTAACCAAAGTCAGTCCTTGGACCAGATTCTGTCAGACAGGCAGCTGTACACATTGTCCAAATGTTAGCTGGTTCATGCTGAACCGACCGATATTTGGATTGTGTGTACCCAGGATTAGATCACATTGCTAGGTGAATTACTGCAAAAAAAACCCCAAAAAAACAAACTAATTACTTCTACTAAAGACGTTGAGAACAAAATTAAATAAAGTCAGACAATTCCACCAAAAAAATTGAAACCCACAATATTGAACTCAGCTTTGGAGGATATTGTTTGGCTCAACGTTGGTGTAGGCTAATGTCCTTACAAAACCAGCTAAATGTACAAAACAACGAAATAAAAAAAAAAAAAAAAAAAAAAGGAGCTACTTAGACCCAAACCAAAATATCTTCATTGGTATACCCAATTCATTACCAATTTTAATCTTACCCCAAGATATGTTTGATGTCAGAGATGTGTTTTGCTCCTATGCACACACAATGATCTACTACCCAATTGTAACGCTCTTTAAAAAAAAAACTCCACTTTTGTGGGGGGGGGGGGGGGGGATATATTTATATATTTCTAGATCATATACAATTGCTACACAAGCCATATCGGAATTCAAAAAATATTTTTCCTTTTCCATCTGCAACTGCTGTAGTTTTCTTTTGTACACCACTGGTGTAAGAAACACCCACGCAAATGTAATTTCCTGCTTGAGGTCTGCACTAAGAAGTCAGATTTGAGGCATCCTTTACAACTAAAAATTTAAGTTTTGGCGAGATGCTCCCAAAGGGTTAATCATGTCTAAAGGGATGCAGACACTGCATCTTCCTCATTAGAACCCTGCAAGTTCACATGGTGATCAATAATGAAAAAGCCACTCCCATTCACATTCACTCTGCAACAAAGTTTGTTAAAATAACTGCAATGTACATTGATTACCCAGAGGGGATTGTTTTTCTTCTTTCAACAAAAGTGGAGTTACTCTTTAATGTTTTGAGGAATGATAAAGCCTTAATAGTGCAATATAGTGCAAAGGTTAGTTGCCTGGCTGTAATGGCTACTTTATGGTTTTAATGATTTGAGTCACTGTCCTCAAACAGTATGCATTACGAGTTTTGACTTTTCTAATCTACTAATGCTTTTAAGGTCAGAAATGGTAGCCTTCAACTTTGGAAAGATTTGCTTTCAAGTAAACCTGTGGTTTGCTTATGCAAATACAAAAAAAAAAAAACACATAAAAAACAAACAAAAACCTTTCAATGCCTACCCTCCAGCGGCAAACATACATACTCATACCTCTCCCAATACAAGCAAATAGAAATATTAGCACTTCTAGGGAGAATATTTGACCCACTCACTTTTATCCTGTGATGCAAACATGGGTGTCTGAGCAACAAATCATCAAACAGTAGTCATTTGAGGGCAGGGATAGTCCTGGTGTTTTTGTAGAGCCTGTGGTAAATGTTTACAATTAAAAAAAAAAAAAACCTGCGCCATAGATCCTATTCCAAAGAATAACATATCCTGTTCTTGCAATGAATAAAGAGCGATAAGTTCCACTCACAACAAACTATTCTCTTTCCAAGCGCTTTACTATTTTTGTGGGCTATACATAAAATAACCAGAATCCTGGAAGGCTTCTACAGTCATTGCTACTTGTTTTCCCTGTGCCTTTTATTGAATGTCTGTGGGCAACAAACATTGTATGCTTACAAACACACCAGTACTGCTGCAAAACTATTTCAAATTGGAAATGGCTGCCACGTTTGCCTATATACAACTTTTTTTTGGTAACTAATTTGCCCATAAATAAATTGGAATTGAAACAGATATGCATGGCTCAAATAGAAAGACAAAACACATCAAAAAGGGGGACTGTTTTTATAGCCTTCATAATGTATTACAATGTTAAAATGAAAGCTAAACTTTAAGTTAAAAAAAGAACACAGATTTAACATATGAACAAATTCTCATAATATTGTTGGAGAAAGATGTTCTACCATATCTTCCAAATGTTCACAGGCAGTCTCGCCAAATGTATCTTGCAAGTTCTCTGCCATACTTTCTTCAGAGGCCATTAGAGGTGGTGCAATAGAAGGCATATTTTGTAAATGTTCACAGACAATCTCCGGAAATACTTCTTGTGACTTCCCAGCAGGAGTTTCTTGTGAGGCTGTTATAGGGGGTGTAGTAGAAGCCTCTCTGTCCTGCAGCAATTTGGAATCAGATGTGGGAAGCCCAGTCACTAAAGTTTCATCAAGCGAAGGCGTTTTAGGTGGACTGGGTGCTGGCAGAAAAGCTTCTCCATCCAAACTTTCACCAAAAAATAATCCATCAAGTATATCCGAGGCAGTGTCAAGATATTCATTAACTGATGGCAGATTGCAAGCTTTGGAATAAGGGCTTGAGACTTCCACACAATCTCTGTCCATGGTGTTACCAGGTGTAGAAGTACTTGGTGAGTCATTGAGCAGAGCCATATTAGACTCCATGCTGTTACATTTACCAGTCAGTGTATCAACATCATTACTGCTCCGCACATCAAGTTTCACTGGAGTGTCACTATCACTGTCAATTCTGATGACGACTGGAGAACTCTTTTCATGTCTGTGTTTCTTCTTGTGTTTTTTCTTTTTCTTTTTATGTTGTTTGGCATCTTGTGTGCTTTTTCCTTCATACACAATCTCCACACTAGGGCTCCTTGCCCTTTTCTTCCATTTAAGCTTCCGTTCATTTGAGGACTTATCCATCAAACTATCCTCCAAGTCTCTTAACGTCGTCTGTGTATGAGCCTCTTTTCCACTCGCCACCTCTGTCTCACAGTTGTTCTTGTTTTTGTTCTCTGGCTCCAGATGTCGGGTTTTATATTTCCTCTTACCACTGGGTTTGTCAGACTGGGTTTGCAGTGCACCAGTTGTAGTAGCACAACTGTTTGATCGACTTCTTGATTGATGATGGTGCTTATCAGCAATAGTTTCTCTGTGCTTTCTAGATTCTTTCCTTTGAGAAAATGTCTGCAAATGGTATTCAGGACTGTCAGAATATCTAGAGCAAAGACCTCTACCACGAGAATGTCTTTTATAGGACTTCTGAAACTCTTCTCTATCGTGGTTTCTGCTATAGTATGTATACTCCCAATGATAAGTACTGCGATAGTTGTCTGTATTGTCAGTGTCACGACTTTGTGACCTCCCTCTGTTACGCTTACTATTTCTAGAGCTAGATCCATTTCGCTCTCTGGAGCTTTCACTTGACAAAGAAACAGTTCTACTCCTCCAAGATAAACTTCTCTCTCTACTACGCGATTTCCTCCTTTCTCTCCAACTTTTATGCCTCTTTTCTCGAGTTTTCGTTTGTTTGTTTTTACTGTGCCATTTTTTGTGACTGTCATAAGCCTTATTGCGAGATGAACGAGAATAACAATCAGAACTCAAAGAACGTTCCCGCCATCTTGATGTGCCGTCATTGTAAGAATGTTTTTCATCTTTTCTGGATTCGAACAATCTTCTAGAAGATGCCTCAGTTGATCTTTTCTCTTTTTTCTTTTTTGAACGAGATTTGTCACTGGATGTTTTATGTTTATGTTTAGTTTTGCGTGATCGCTTATCACTTGATCGAGATGAAGAAGAGAAAGACCTATGTGACTCACTACTGTCATATAAAGTAAAAGGTCTTTCTTGGGGTTTTTTAGGTTGCTCAATCTTCACTTCACAAAGGGAAGGTTCTGAATCAGAAGAAAGTTCAACTAACTCTGGGGTTCTTTCTGCAAGTGGTTTAACATAACCCACTATAATACAGTCATCAGAAGGAATGCTCTGGCTCTGAATATCATCAGTATCTTCTTTATTCATACTGGTGCAATCCAGTCTACTACTTGAAGGTTCCTCATCTGAACTATCTACAGTAGTTAACATACTACTAGTTGCCTGCTCCACTGTGGAATAGGAAGGTCCAGGTGTTTCATCATCCCAGGGAGCTTGACCAACTTCAACAGAAGAGGAAGGCACATCAGGCTCCCTGATATTAACTTCATCTGGGGATATAGTAATTACAGAAGATTCCGATTCACTACCTTCTTCATATGAAGGTGCAGGACAATCATAGTTGGCATGCTGGTCATATACATCAATATTATATGGGCAGCGAGCAAAATTGATGAATTCATGAAGAAAGTGTTCTGTACGGTGAAGTAGAAAAGGCTGCAAATCCTCTAAGAAGGCTTGACTTTCCATGTCAAATCGAGTAACATTGCTCATAATGATGTGCTGCACAATGTTAACAAGGGAACCGTGTGTGCCAAATAACACTGTCAATTCCCTCTTAAGCCAGGGTACAAGTCGATGAAGGCAAGCAGGATTTCTGCGGAAGAATTCAGCAGATATATCACGATATCGTCCTCCATCCTGAATATTCCTGACACGTATTCCAGAACGGTAAAGTGCTCTCCTGAAGTTTACAAGCTCCTGCTCTTGAATTTGTCTCATTGTCCTTCCCTCTGCACTGGCTTGTCGCCTGGAAGCTAGTCTTCTCATCATCTGCTGAATATTGCTGCCCCTTTGATGAGATTGTCTGTTTGTATATCCCTCAAATAGAACACCATTGTCTGGAGGAGAAAATGTTCTGTGTGCAGAAGATCTTAACGTTCGCATGGGCAAGTGATTGTCCCTTGTCATAGTAGTACGATAGCGAAATCTCTGCCCATCTGGACTGGCAAAAGAGCCATTTAAAGTGGGACGCAAAAAGTATTCTTTGAAATCATCCTCAGCTCGCACACTATGAAATATAGAATGAAAGGGCTGCTTGCATAGTGGACATTCTGCTTTGTTTTTTGCCCACTCCTTTATACATTTAAAGCAAAACCTATGGAGGCATCGGTCCAAGTGCGATATGTTTTCAAAGCGATCCAGACATATGGGACACTTTGAGTCTGGAGAAACGTCTGTTGGGGATCCTTTATTGTGTGATTTCCTGGAGCCAGCTTTAGAGCTGCTAGCTCCTATGAAGTCATCTGTTGATGTTGACTGCATCTGCAAAAGAAAAACTATGTATAAGAACGAGAAATTAAGCTATGGGTTTATTTTCAAAAGATCCTACCTATATTTTTTTATAAAACTATACATCTGCAAGCAGTGTTCAGACTAACATTGTTCACACAGTATACCATTAACATAGAAAACATGGGTGTAGCAAATCTAAATATCCATACATACAGCATTTAAAGCTACATTTACCTTTTGAAAACAAAAACTGATTACACAGTCAGAGGTCCCAAAAGGTTAAAAAGCACTATGCAGCTTAGAAACATTTTGCTTGGTTTTAGGACTAATTCACACCAGAACTGCTGCTGCAAGTACCAATACATTGATAAGGGCACCCCAAACACAGAGCACTTTTATAAAAAGCACCTCTTTTTGTGCATTCTGGTGCGATTTGCAGACCATTCAACAAATAGCAAATAAATCACACTGTAGGGGAACATGCAGGAATCGCACAGGAATGTGAACGGTGTTCCTGAGTGATTCTGGTGTGAACTGGCTCTAAACACCATACCTGTATGCCAGAAGCGTCACCCCCAAAGCCTGGCTAAATAACTGGCACCGTAAGTGATCAAACCCGTTCTGCATTTTGATCTCCTTATTCACCGGTCCAAATCACATGATGTCATAAAACTGAGCATGGCTTTGCAGCTCTCTTAAGAGCCAGAAAATCTTGAAAAACTGCTATTAAAAAAATAGAAGTGCACTGGCACACCAGTAAAATACATATCGAAATTACAGTCATGCAACATCCATCAAATCCTATGGACAAGATCTTCTCACATCTCCATCCTTGGATAGGCCAAATGGAGTATATTCTTGACAACTTGCAGATCATAAACCACACTGGTCAGAAATGCAGTGTCCTTGTAATTTCCATCAACATTATCCTCCTTACTAGCTCTCTCTGGTGACCTACACAACAACTCCTCCCTATTAATTGGAGATGAGGAGAGAGGGAGACATTTGTAGCCCAAACCCTAAAGTGGAACCTTCTCCATAGAGTACAGCAAATTTGTATGGTCACCCTAAGACAGGATGTGTGTTACGGATAGGATCTCCAAGTAAAAATACAGGAAAGAACACTACTAATGCATCCACCACATCTAAAAACGGACTATACACTATACAATCTGGATATACAAAATCTTTTAGATCTATCAACTATGAAGTATAAGGACCTGCCTGATTTATTATCAAATATAAGGATTGTTTTGATTTGTCTACATTTACGTAGTTTTGTTAAAGCTAAAAGGAGGTTTATGAGATTGTTTACAGGGGTGTGGAAATTTTTTAAAAAACTACTTGTCCAAGGGACTTAATCAGGGTCCCAATCTACTTGTCCCTCATGACAATTACTTGTCTTGATAAGGAATGTCTGGGGCTTTTAAAAAACGAAAAGGGGCTTTATGGCGACTTAAACAGTGCAATGTTAAAAACATTAACAGTTATCTCCTCCTCACCTCCCCATCTCCAGCACCGCTCCTGGGGATGGCTGTCATGGGACTCCTTCCCCTCATTGGCTGAGACAGCAGTGGGAGCCATTGGATCTCACTCCTGTCGATCACAGCCAGTGAGTCAATGAGGAGAGAGTGGGGGCGAGGCAGAGCCATGGCTATGTGTCTTTTGCAAGCATGCACCAGTGCCCCCATAGCAAGCAGCTTGCTTTGGGGAATTGGTCAAGGGGGAGGAGCCAGGAGTGCCAGCAGGGGACCTGAGAAGAAGAGGATAGGCACTGTTCTGTTCAAAACCACTGCACAAAGCAGGTAAATATGAATTTTGTTTTTCTCTTTAAAGCCGGACCTTTAATCCAGCACTTCGGTCACCAGTGTAGTTGAAATCAGATATCATGCATTGGCCCGGAAGATTTAAAAGGGCCCTGCACTTTCTGCTATGATGGCACTGCATAGCTGCTAACATTTTAAAAGGACACTTTACTGCTGGGCTCATCCTAACCTGTTCAATGCTGTCATGTGGCATCAAGGAGCATTTCTCTGCAATGACTTTATTTAGATAAATCATTTTTCTCCAGTTAAAAGGATTAAAAGAGGCCCAGAATATATCAGAAGGAAAGGGTCTCCTGTGCTACTGGACAGGGCTGACATACGCAGGGACTAAATTTAGTAAATCTGGGACTATCACAGCCAATCAGGAACATCTACCCCCTCTGACATGACCTGGCACAGACAGGAAGGGATGACAGGTAAGATGGGGTACCCATGCCAAGCTTGCCTGATGAGTGGAATGCAGACCAAGCAGAGAACTGTGGCACAAGCTACAGGCACCGCAGGTGCAGAGGGGAAGCTGAGCTTTGGCCCTCCCACCTTTCACCGTTACACCTGTGACCCCGCCTTCTCCTAATTCCATACATGCAGAGAAGATCAAGCATCCTCCCACTCAAAGTCCTGCAGCTGAGGCTGCACCAATGATCTATCCTCCGGTCTGGTTTGCTTTCTCTCTACTACCCCCCCCCCCCCCCCATGCATTCTTCAGGTGGGTGCGAGCACGAGGCATGCCTCCTCCTTGAGGCCAGCGAAAGAAGCCCGGGAGCGTGCAGGAGGGTGGTGTGAATGCGCGTGCAGCCAGCTGTACTCTGTGTTGGGCCTGAGCGAACTATGAAAGTAAAAAAAAAGTAAAGCCTGCTGCAGCAGGGCTAAATGTAGCAAAAAACCACCTGCCCCAGGCATCGGGCGATATGATTTACACATCCCTGATTGTACAGACAATATATAGTGTATGGCTGTCTTAAGGACTGGGTATAAAAAAAGGCTATGCGATCACCCACCTTTTAAATGTTGTCTTGTATTTGCTACATACAGTTTCTAATAAATCTCAAAATGAATATCTTAAAAAAAAAAAAAAAGACCCTACAACTTTTCCCCAAGCATTCATGTGGCCACAAAACTCAGGAAAGCATGTCTGTCTGTACAGCTGGTGGGTAATAACTCCTTTAGGGCAATTTTACACTGCTGATAGCAATTGCTGCCCCTTTCGCTCAGTGGTACTGCACGTCAAATGCAACAGGGTGTATCATTTTTACTACAACCACAGAGCAAAGCATTGTAGCCACGGCATATGTAAAACCCCCTCAGCTGCTGTGTTCGTTTAAACTGAACTTACAGTTACAAAACAGATACAAATAAAATGACTTGCAGGTATAACTTTTTTTTTACAATAAACTTTCTTCCTTTGTGTTTACTTTTCAAGCTGCACCCTGACCATGTTGACAAACTTCCAGTTCTTTGCCTGCCCACTGTGGCGCAGAACCTATGGAGCCCCGAACAAGTCTCCTGTACAGGCATTCTCCTGTCCTGTACTACAACTCTGTGCAGCTGCTATGAGCACTGCAGTCAATCATTGCTGTGGACAAGGAGAAGTGTGGCTTTTGCTGTCTGTGTGTCCCTCTCATGCTGCTTGCAGTGGCTGATTGTAAAGTTGTAGTACAGAGTAGGAGTGCAAACACACAAATCTCACATTGGGCTCCATAGAGTGTAGCATGGCCAGGGTACAATGTGAAAAGCAAACTCAGACAAGGAAATCTATATAAAATAAAGAAGATAAGGCATGTAAGGTTTTTTTAATCTGTTATATATATATATATATATATATAAATAGAATTTAAAATTATATCCAAAAGGAAAAACATTTCTTTAAAGTTTTGAATAGAGTGGAGAGGGATTAAAACTCTTGTAAGCTTTTTTTGCTAATTTGTCCATTTGGGAGATTCACCGTCTACTTTCTCTGTTTACCGTTATCATCGAAAGTGAAAGTCAGATGTCCCCAGAATAGCAACAGAGGGAAAATCTTCCAAGGAGGACATTAGTTTTGGTGACTTGTGGGGCCCCAAAATATTCCTTTAACCGCTTGCCTGCTGCCCTACAGTAGAAGTACTGCTACAGGGTGGCAGGTCTGCGCAAAATCAAGTATACAGGAAGGGGGCGCGCATGCACTGCCCTACCCGCGCTTCTATTGGCTAGGGATGTCAATTAACGGGTCCAGGCCGGCGATTCAGAGCCAGAACTCGCCAATCGTCGGGGAGAGCGGACAGGGGAAAGATCTGGGTGTAAACAAACACAGGTCTCTCTCCTGCCAGCAAGGACATTCTGCTTTGTATATCTCTGCACAGCAGAGAAATACAAAGCAGCACATCTCCATAGAAAAAACACACACAGCCCACAGTTAACCCCTTTGATCACCCCAGATGTTA
Source organism: Staurois parvus (assembly GCF_062004578.1). Classification (NCBI taxonomy): domain Eukaryota; kingdom Metazoa; phylum Chordata; class Amphibia; order Anura; family Ranidae; genus Staurois; species Staurois parvus. The sequence goes on along the minus strand of NW_028317808.1, from coordinate 9,136,610 downwards.
ACCCCTTCCTGACCAGTGTCATTAGTACAGTGTCAGTGCTTTTTATCAGCACTGACTACTGTATTAGTGTCACTGGGAATGTCAGTAGCAGTTAGTTCCCACCCCAGTGTCAGAATGCCTGCCGCAGTCCCATTATAAGTCGCCGATAGCCGCCATTACTAGTATTAAAAAAAATAAATAAAATTCCAGTATATATACACTGCCATTTCTAGATGCTATAACTTTTACTTAAACTAATTAATTTACATGAATTGGGATTTTATTTTTAGCAAAAACGTAGCAGAATACATTTTGGCCTAAACTTATGAAGAGATATGATTTTTAAATTTTTTTACTGGGTATGTTTTATAGCAAAAAGTAAAAAATATTGTTTTGTTTTTTTCAAAATGGTCTTTTTTTTATAGCGCAAAAATTAAAACACAGAGGTGATCAAATACCATCAAAAGAAAGCTCTATTTGTGCGGAAAAAGGGACATAAATTTCATTTATGTACAGCGTTGGAAGACCGCGCAATTGTCAGTTAAAGTAACGCAAAAAATGGTCTGATCAGAAAGGGGGGTAAATCCTCTGGAGGGCACGTGGTTAATATGTAGATATTTTCTCACTTCGTGTTTTTGGCTATGGGACAGAAAGTGAAGGGTAATCTTCAAATGGGAAACAAATGGCAAAAAAAGAAAAAAAAAAAAAAAAAAAAACTGACAGGGGTTATAACCATCCCTTAATCCATCCAAAATGGAAAAAAAGAAAAAAAAAAGTCCTGCCTTTGGTTCTCGTCAAAGTGGAGTTCCAGCCATTTTAGTGTTTATTAAAAGTCAGCAGCTACAAAAACTGTAGCTGCTGACTTTTAATAAACACATGCTTACCTGTCCAGCGATATTCTCACCTGCGCCGTCCCTTCTCCCCTTCTCTCCTCCGCGGCACCAGCATGTCAACTGTGGACACCAGGCTGTGACAGCTTGTGGCTTCACAGCCTGGTGTCCACTGCGCATGTACAAGTCACGCTGCGCCCCTTAATTGGTCCGGCAGTCTCCTGGGACCTGTGAAAGTTCCCAGGAGACAGTGGAAGGGAGGAGGGGGCTGAACTTGCAGCCGAGTTTGCGGTGAACTGAGCCGGAAGTGGGAGCAGGTACTTGTCAAAAACAGGTATCCGCTCCCCCCCAAAAAGGTTTCAAAAACGGCAGTGAAGGGGGGGTAGTCAAATAAGTGGAGCTTCTGCTTTTGAGTGCAATTTCTGACCTGTTTTACACTGTGGCTGTTCACATACATGTGGTTCAGTGAGATTTTAACCAGTTGCCGACTGCAGATAGCCGAATGACAGCTGGACGAATAGCCGAATGATGGCGTCATATGGCGTCCTCCCAGAACACGCTCGCCTGTGTGCCCTCGGGGGCACGCACCCGGCGATCTCCGTGATCGTTGTGTCCTACAGACACAGCTGATCACATGATGTGGTAAAAGGCCAATCACAGCCGCCTTTTACCACGTGATCAGCCGTGTCCAATGACACGCTGATCACAGGGAAATGCAATTGCCGGTTCTCGGCTGCACTTTCCTCACGCTGTCAGATCGTAAGGAAAGTACTGCCGAGAACCGGCAGTTGTTAGAGCAGGGAACGGCACTGATGATCAGTGCTCTGATGAACGGAGCCCAGCAGCACCACCCACCAGTTCCGCCCACTTGTGCCCAGCAGTGCCACCACCTGTGCCACCCAGCAGCGCCATCCAGAAGTGCCACCCAGCAGCGCCATCCAGAAGTGCCACCCAGCAGCGCCATCCAGAAGTGCCACCCAGCAGCGCCATCCAGAAGTGCCACCCAGCAGCGCCATCCAGAAGTGCCACCTATCAGTGCTGTCTATCAGTGCCCATCATCAGTGCCGCCTATCCGTGCCACCTAATTAGTGCTGCCTAACAGTGCCCATCAGTGCTGCCTCATCAACGCACATCAGTGAAGGAGAAAAATGACCTGTTTGCAAAATTTTATAATAGAAACAAAAACTTTTATTTTCAAATTTTTTGCAATTTTTTTGTTTATAGCACAAAAAGTAAAACACCCAGCGACGAGTAAATACCACCAAAAGAAAGCTCTATTTGTGAGAAAAAAAATGATAAAAATTTCATATGGGTACAATCTTACATAACCGCACAATTGTCAAAGTGCGGCAGCGCTGAAAGCTGAAAATTGGCCTGGTAAAGAAGGGGGTATAAGTGCCCTGTAGGCAAGTGGTTAAAAAAGGGTCCTGTGCATTTTTAGAGCAGTGCGGTGTGATTTCCAAGCAATGGGAAAGCTTTATCTCCTCAGTCGTTAACACGATTTTAGCACAGTTTGCTCTCCTCCACCTCCCCACCGCATCTGAATTGAACCAGAACCACTGAACAATTCCCACTGAAAATTGCAGTTAAAACTGACAAGAAAATCACACTGCATATATGTGAACCCAGGCTTAAAGTGGAATTAAACCCTCCTATTGTTTTAAGCTAAGCAATCTGCCAATTTAGCCTCTGTTTGATCTGAGGGCCAATCACAGCAGCCCTTTACCAAGTGATCAGCTGTGTCCAATCACATGTAAACAGACTTACTGATTATCCGCAGTCCTTTCCTCACACACGGTGTCTGAGGAAAGGAAAGCGGTTCACCACCAAGACTATCTGTACATGGTTTGTCCTGATGATCAGAACACTTCAGTAAAGAAAAATTACTTTGTTGCAAAACTTTATAACAGAAAGAAAAATTTTTTTTTTCAAAATGTTTGGTCTTTTTTATTTGTTTAGCAAAAAAAACTAGTAGTGATTAAATACCACCAAAGAAAAGCTCTATCTGTCTCAAAAAATTATAACAATTTCATATGGGTACAGTGCTGCATGACTGCACAATTGTCAAAGTGCAACTGTGGGCAACACAGTGGCTAAGTGGGTAGCACTTCTGCCAGCAGCAATAGGGTTGTTGGTTAGATTCCTAACCACCGCATTACCTGCCTGGAGTTTGCATGTTCTCCCTGTGCCTGCTTGGGTTTCCTCCAGGTACTCCATTTTCCTCCCACATTCCAGAGATATGCTGGTAGGTTAGTTGGCGCCTGTCTAAATTGGCCTTAGTATGTGTATGTACAAATGTGAGTTAAGGACCTTATGTACAACACATATATATGTAAAGTGCTGCATAAAATTTACAGTGCTATACAAGTACCTGTAATAAATAATAGTGCTGAAAACTGGCCTGGGCGGGAAGGGGGTGAAAGTGCCTGGTAATGAAGTGATTAATGTCACTTGAGAAGGGGAGGGGTAAACCTGTGGTTCAACAGACTATTTTACAAGCCTCCCAACACCACCTAAGGGCTCGTTCACACTTGACTTTATTTCTAACTCTTGCCAAACGCCCTGTCACGGATTCACCCACACGTCACGCCCACAGCGACTAGCTAACCGAGGCGAGCACGTGCGGCTGTGATTTGGGGTAAGAGGGAATAAGGGGGACTTAACTTTGAATATATAAAACCGTATAGAAGACCAGCCGTGATATACTTTCACAGCCCGCACTACCTCTTGGTCACCACCGGAGGGAGACCACTCAAATTAACCGACCACACACTGGCAGATACAAATCTTACATACAATCTGATGCATTAACTAGGGTTAGGGAGCAGCTTAGCAATCACACACCATTCTAGGATTCCTCCAGCTATCCTACAAGCTAGAACCCCGGTGTTAATCACTCTTCCACTGTCCACACACCCCCACACCAGAAACGCCACAAACGGTAGCTGGCCACCACCCAACAGTTTATCCGCAGAACGGTCTGTTGGGACACCACACACACACAGATATCCGTCTGGCAGACCTGTTACCTTTACAATCTGTGTACAATCTGCCAACACACAGTGCAATTGCATACAGATTGGCAATGAGCTTGACCGAGCATATAAAGGCACTAAAATACAATACAATCTAATCTCTCTGGAGATACGAGCCCGTGCTTAAATACCCAGAAGTCACTTATTAATTTTAAGATTTAATATCCAGAAAGTGGGCAGTGCATAAAATATGTACAAAGTATAAAAAAAATTACAAAAAATACAAGACACACATTGACTATTCACTATAAAATAAAAGGGAATAAAACAGAATAAAACCTTTACCAATATTTATCCTGCGACTGGAGCAAGTCAGAGAGTCCGTAATCCGTTAGTCGATCGAACCAGCTCCATACGAATTACAATGTCCGGGTCCTCAATTTATGGGGATATGGATGTAGGCGGGACATTAGTTCTTAGCCAAATTGACTCTGGGGGGGTGTTCCTGTACCCGCCCACAGGCTGTTCTGGGTGCTGAACTGCCCAAAGTCAATTGGACCACGACCGTCTTGAATCACCAAGTCAGGGATTGAATTTCCGACACCAGCGCATCAATCCGATCGCGACAGTACCAATCACTGTTCCGCTATCGCACTCCAGCGCCACATAACCATTTCCTGCATTTGTCTGGCATTCTGCATAGGCCACAAATATAGCTTTTATATGCCGATGTAGCCTACAGAGTGCCCCATCAGAAGGAAGTATTTTCATCTCTCTACAACTAATATTTTAGCTTTTATGAGGGATGAAACATACTCCTTTGATGTATGTACATACTTTTAGAGCTCCGTAGACAGCTCGGAGCCCCCCTGGTGTCATGAAGCCGAAAACGTCTGCGTTTCTCTTTTCAGCTTCAGGAAGATGCAAAGTCTGATTACATATAGGTGACAAAATCTTATTAGCGCCCCGCTGCCACTTCCAGAGGACGCTAGTCCCTTCAGATGCTAATTGATGACCATCTGTCTCTGAGTGCCTATGACTGAATATATCTTTAATGACAAGGAATGAACTAAATTTACGATTACATATTGCTACAGGTCACATTTCAGCTACTCAAATCTGTACATTTATGTCACACGCCCCTATAGCGTTTGGCAGGCGATAAGACAGGCATTTGGGAAGCGGTTTAAACGTTCCTCAAATGCTCCCCAAACGCCTTATGAGCAGTTTTGAGGCATTTGCCAAGCGTTAAGAACCGAACCACAAACGCCTATAATGAAATTAAATGGTATTATAGCTCCGCAACCACCTCGCAAATGCCTGCCAGGCGTTTGCGGTGCGGTACCATAGACTTGAATGGGAGGTTTCAACTCCTCCCATTCACAGGAGGTGTCAGTTTTGCCGCAACGCTAACGCTTCCATGTGAACAGCACTGTGTGCTACCATGTGCAGAATTCTCATAGGCGTTTGAGAAGTGTTAAAAACGCTTCCTAAATACCTGTCTGACGCCTGCTGACAAAGCTAGTGTGAACATAGCCTTAGAGCTGCAGATGCCTAAGGGATGAGGTTACCGCTCTTAGGATTCAGTGGCCTTGTTAGCCTTTCACAGACAGCCTGGCGCTCTCGGGTTTTTCAGTTACGTGATCACGTGGGGAAAAAGGCGTTTACAGTGAAATGCATTACAATCTGTATGTAGAAAATAGAAGAGCTGTATACAGAAAATAAAATAGAAGTAGATCAGAAACATTTAAAAGGATGAGTGATTGCAGAGCCTTTCCATATACTGTTAAGAAGCTATGGTCCATGGAGCAGTTCCTGTGAACCAACTTGGAGCTGAAATGTGAAAAGCGACCCAGCCAAGGTCTAGTAAAAGTCCCATTGTAGACTGTATGTGAAGATACAACATGTGTGGAGTCCCCAGGACAGCAGTGATTGATTAGGGACACATATCCAGTATACAGTCCATGAAATGACTAGGACAAAGGGGGGAGGACTATGTAGCTCTCATTCACAGGTTCTGCCAAGTCATAGTGACAGTGTCAGTCAGCACTACACACAATACACAGGGACAGTGTAAATAATGGAGGGGTAGCGCTCAGAATACATATATGGACTAACCATTGTCCCCGACTCGTCTCTCCTTCCCGGTTTCCGCCGCTTGCTCCTCTTCTCCCTCATGGTGAACGTTGACTGTCCCCAACACCACAAGCTCTCGTTAACGACCCAGCCTGTTACACAACCAACCCCTGTTCTCCGCCCTACCAGGAAGACCGAGGCGCCGGGAGTTTGCCATAGAGAAGAGCGCCAAACGCGGAGCGGAAGAGCGAGATTTAGCGCTGGCTGACCCCTAAAGGCGAGGAGGTGGAAATGCACCCAGGCGGTGCCGCTATACCATTCGCCGGAAGGTAAGGGCGTGATCGATGAGCACTGTTTTATAGTATAACAATTGTATTATAGATCTATATACATTAAAGATGTTTATTTTACTAGGGTGAACTGGCCTGCCAGTAATAAAGATGGCCGCTCTGCTTCTTCGGGAATCTTTGACCTCAGCACGGGCACGGGCTGTGCGTTGCTATACAGCTCCAAACATCAACACAGGCAGAGAGGAGAGGTTGGAGGACTGTGTGCAGATATGATCATCTTCAGCCGTAGGGCCCAGGAGAAACTTCTGTCCTTGGTAAGACCTGGGGACTGTATGCTGTGTGTCTCCTGATTTATGAATAGTAATAGGATCTGATCATTTTATGAGGGTGCTTTGTATAATAATAGTATCCTCATGCTGACCTGCAACAGTCTCAGATTGGGATATACTGTACTATAGGAGGCTATGGAGATGGGTTTTGTGCTTGGGTTGATAGGCAGACACAGCTTACATTTCACATCATTCCAAAGGTGACCATACACTGATGGCAGATCTAAAGGAGATTGTATAGTGTATGGTCAGCTTTAGGTCATAATCACCAGGGTGTACCGATTCATATGAAGGGCTTTTTTCACCAGCATGTGATGCACAGGTATTCCATGCAGTTCGCCTGTTCAAATTATTATATTATTATTACACAGGCTTTATATAGTGCCAACAGTTTGTGCAACACTTTATTATACACAGGATTTATATAGCGCCAACAGTTTGCGCAGCGCTTTATTATTATACAGGATTCATATAGCGCCAACGGTTTGCGCAGCGCTTTATTACACAGGATTTATATAGCGCCAACAGTTTGCGCAGCGCTTTATTATTACACAGGATTTATATAGCGCCAACAGTTAGCGCAGCACTTTATTATTACACAGGATTTATATAGTGCCAACAGTTTGTGCAGCGCTTTATTATTATTACACAGGATTTATTTAGCGCCAACAGTTTGCGCAACACTTTATTATTACACAGGATTTATATAGCGCCAACAGTTTGTGCTGCGCTTTATTATTATACAGGATTTATATAGTGTCAACAGTTTGCGTAGCGCTTTATTATTATACAGGATTTATATAGCGCCAACAGTTTGCGCAGTGATTTACAAAATGAAGGTAGACAGTACAGTTACAATACAATTTGGTACAAGAGGAAACAGGGAGTTCTGCTCATTAGAGCTTACAATCTAGGAGGAAGGGTTGAGTGATACAAAAGGTAATAGCTGTGAGGGATGAGCTGATGGAGGAAATAAAAGGCAGTTTACTAGTTAGAACCAGGATAGGCTTCTTTGAAGAGAGGTTTTCAGGGATCATCTAAAGGTGGCTAGATTGGGAGATAGCTGGACATATTGGGGTAGGGAGTTCCATAGGATGGGAGAAGCACAAGAGAAGTCCTGGAGGCGAGCATTGGAGGAAGTGACTCGGGAACTAGAAAGCAGGAGTTCTTGGGAGGATCGAAGAGAGCGGTTCGGTTGATGTTTTGAGACCAGATTGATGATGTAACTGTGGACAGAGTTGTGGATGGCTTTGTAAGTTGTTGTTAGTATTCTGAATTTTATTCATTGGTCCAGTGGAGTGAATGGCAGAGACGGGTAGCAGACACTGAACGGTTAGTAAGGTGGATGAGCCTCGCAGCAGTATTCATGATGGACTGGAGGGGGGATAGCCTATGGAAAGGTAAGTCAGTGAGGAGGGAATTGCAGTAGTCCCGGTAAGTGGCTGGCTGCATTAGTCTCCACACACATCCTGGAGCATACATCCACGTGAGTCTGATGCATTAGGCCACATTCACACTTGTGTGACTTGTCATGTGACTTTTGGCTACATAAAGTCGCATGACAAGTCACAGCCTATTGTTTTAGTGGCACCTGTTCAGATCTATGTGACTTAAAGTGTTACTAAACTGCGGACCCTGCATTCACTATATCTGGTCTCCCACAGTACACAGAAATGCAATTATTTTAGTAAATATAAACTGCTAAATACCTTTTCTCATCAGCAGTTTGAGCAGTCTTGGGGCTTTTATCAGTGTCCAGCAGAACACATGTTAAAGCTTGAAGGAGGAGTTTTCCTTCTGCTCTAGGAAGATGCAGGACCCCTGACTTCTGTCTGGACAGTGCTGATTGGCACTGTGTGATCACATGCACTCTCCCAAGAAAAAAAAAAACCTCTCTAGCAATACACACCAAACTGAGCATGTGAAGAGTGACCCCACACAATATGTCTTATCAGGAGATAGGAGGGGGACACAGAAAGAAGGGGAGGATCAGAAACAGCATTTTTACACAATGTAGAGGATTAACCCCTTAGTTTCCACAGTAAGTATAACAAGCATGCTTTACTGCATACGCAGACTGATTTTACTGTTGTGGATTAAATGACACTTTAACCACTTGCCGTCCAGAGGATTTACCCCCCTTCCTGACCAGGCCATTTCTTGTTTTACGGCGCTGCGTTACTTTAACTGACAATTGCGCGGTCATGCAATGCTGCACCCAAATGAAATGTACTTTTTCCCACAAATAGAGCTTTCTTTCGGTGGTATTTGATCGCCTGTGCTTTTTTATTTTATGTGCTATACACAAAAAAAAATGACAATTTTGAGGAAAAAAACTATATTTTTGACTTTTGACTATTAAACATATCCAATAAAAAATAAAATGTTGTTACAAATTTAGGCCAAAATATATTCTGCTACATGTCTTAACAATAAATCCCAATAAGTGTATATTAATTGGTTTGCATGAACATTATAACGTCTACAAATGGCGGTATATATACTGGAATTTTTATTGATTTTTTTTATATACTAGTAATATATATTATTTATATACTAGTAATGGCGGCAATCAGTGACTTCCAGTGGGACATTCCAGGCATTCTGACACTGGGGGGAACTGACATCCCCAGTGACGCTAATACGGTGATCAGTGCTAATAAAAAGGACGGACACTGTAATAATGATACTGGGCAGGAAGGAGTTAACATCTACGGCAGTCAAAGGGTTAACTGTGTGTTGGGGAGTGATTTTATTGTGTACTGGTTTGTGTTTTACTAAGCAGACCTGCTGCTTTCTATCTCCTCTGCTGTGCAGAGAGATAGAAAGCAGCATGTCCATGCTGATAGGCGAGAGATCTGTGTTGTTTACACACAGATCTCTCCCCTCTCAGCTTTGCCGACAATCACGAGTCCCGGCCAAAAAGTGCTGGCTGGAACCCAGTGATTGGCATCCTCAGGAGCCAATAGCAGTGCGGGTAAGGTGGCGCACACGCATGCCTCCTACCCGGAAATACAAAATCACATATGTGATTTTTGCCCAGCGAAGCTGCCCTGTAGCAGTACATCTGCTATGGTGTGGCAGGCAAGTGGTTAAAGTCAATTCATTAAAGAACACACACATTTGTTACTTATCACCTGCCAGCAGACAGTCAGTATTTTAGCAAAGTACAAAATAACAATGAGGGCATCTCTGCACTGGCCAGTAAATTTAAAGTATACAATGTATCAGTGTAGAAATATTCTGCTGTGAGCTCAGGAATAAAAAAATAAAGTAACATTTCACCAGAGGGAGATTGTTCTGTGAGCCCTGGTTCACACAGGGTCGACTTTGAAATCTTCGAGTGAAGTCGCACGATTTCAAAATCAGATGGCATTGCGACTTTGGGTGCGACTTCATAGACATCTGTGCAACTTTATGCACAGATGTCTATGCAAGTTGCACCCCAAATCGGGAAAAGTAGTGCAGCAACTACTGCAGAAGTCTGAGTCGCACCGATTAGGACAGTTCCATTGTCTGTGATTTGTCATGCGATTTGAACAATCAGATCGCATGACAATTTGTATCAGTGTGAACCAGGGCTTAATGAAACCACACTAGAATGTTTTAACTATTTCATAATATTTATGTGTGCATTTATTTCTTCTTCATTTATTTTTAGTGATAAATATCGCTTTCAGTAAATAGCGCGTGCTTTTTAGTGAATTGATTATTTTTCAGATAAATACTGTATGAATTATTTTAACGCAAAAAAAAAAAATGCGGTATTTATCTCTAAGTGAATTGACTCCATGTCTCTTCTGCATTGTTTTTTTTTTACATGCCTGTCCAACCTGTACACTAAGCTGCACATATATTTCACCAAGATGAATTAGTGATGTAATCTTGGCCTAGCCAATCAAAAAAGCCTTAAGAATGGAATGCAGAAGAAGAATGGCTGAAGATGTTAGTGGCCATCTAGGGAGCTTCTGGACACCACATCACTGGACTGGAGGCAAATATAGTTCCACTGTAAAAGGGAAGTTCACCTTTTAGCAAAACATAACACATGTACATATTTTTGTAGGAACAAAGTGTGCATTTATTTATTTTTTCCTACAGGAGTGTGCAAAGATTTGGACCCGTGATCAGTGGATCTTACTCTCCCTCCAGCCTTGTGCCCATACCTTTGTATGGGCTTTCAGTTAGGGTGAATGGACTATGAGTGTACTGATCAGTATGCTCATAGTCTTTTGAGAACTACAAGCCATCTGCTGCAGTGGAAGATGGGACTTGTAGTTTCTTCATTCACAGAGCTCTGTAAATGAATAACGTGGTTGTGTGAGTGAGGCCCTGCGAAGCTGTGCTGATTTTAACCAGTTGTCATCCGCCCAATAGCAGTTTTACTGCTACAGGGCGGACTCCTTGTACAAAATTACGTATATATATGTGATCTGTGCTCCTGTCGTGATCGCAGGTAGGGATGCACGCGTGCTGACCCGGCGGTGCTGTGATTTGGTGCTTCACCACTCAATCAGCAGATTCAGGCCAGTGATGTTTTGCCTGGATCTTCTGAGTGATCAGTGCCCTATCACAGATCTTCCTGTGCCTATGTTTACATTACACAGGTACAGTGGGGATCGAAAGTTTGGGCACCCCAGCTAAAAATTTGTATTAATGTGCATAAAGAAGCCAAGGAAAGATGGAAAAAACTCCAAAAGGCATCAAATTACAGATTAGACATTCTTATAATATGTCAACAAAAGTTAGATTTTATTTCCATCATTTACACTTTCAAAATAACAGAAAACAAAAAAATGGCGTCTGCAAAAGTTTGGGCACCCTGCAGCATTTATAGCATGCACTGCCCCCTTTGCCAAGCTGAGACCTGCCAGTGTCATGGATTGTTCTCAGTCATCGTCTGGGAAGACCAGGTGATGTCAATCTCAGAGGTTTTAAATGCCCAGACTCATCTGACCTTGCCCCAACAATCAGCACAATAGGTTCTTCTAAGCAGTTGTCTAGAAAACTGAAACTGAAAATAGTTGACGCTCACAAAGCTGGAGAAGGCTATAAGAAGATAGCAAAGCGTTTTCAGATGTCAATATCCTCTGTTCAGAATGTAATTAAGAAATGGCAGTCATCAGGAACAGTGGAAGTTAAAGCAAGATCTGGAAGACCAAGGAAAATATCAGACAGAACAGCTCGCAGGATTGTGAGAAAAACAATTCAAAACCCACGTTTGACTGCACGATCCCTCCAGAAAGATCTGGCAGACACTGGAGTTGTGGTACACTATTCCACTATAAAGAGATACTTGTACAAATATGGTCTTCATGGAAGAGTCATCAGAAGAAAACCTCTTCTACGTCCTCACCACAAAAATCATCGTTTGAACTTTGCAAATGAACATATAGACAAGCCTGATGCATTTTGGAAACAAGTTCTGTGGACCGATGAGGTTAAAATTGAACTTTTTGGCCGGAATGAGCAAAGGTACGTTTGGAGAAGAAGGGGCACAGAATTTAATGAAAAGAACCTCTGTCCAACTGTTAAGCATGGGGTTGGATCAATTATGCTTTGGGGTTGTGTTGCAGCCAGTGGCACAGGGAACATCTCACGAGTAGAAGGAAAAATGGATTCAATAAAATTTCAGCAAATTTTGGATGGTAACTTGATGCCATCTGTGAAAAAGCTGAAGTTAAAGAGAGGATGGCTTCTACAAATGGATAATGATCCTAAACACACCTCGAAATCCACGGGGGATTACATCAAGAGGCGTAAACTGAAGGTTTTGCCATGGCCTTCACAATCTCCTCACCTCAACATAATTGAAAATCTATGGATAGACCTTAAAAGAGCAGTGCGTGACAGACAGCCCAGAAATCTCAAAGAACTGGAAGACTTTTGTAAGGAAGAATGGGCAAAGATACCTCAAACAAGAATTGAAAGACTCTTGGCTGGCTACAAAAAGCGTTTACAAGCTGTGATACTTGCCAAAGGGGGCAGTACAAGATATTAATTCTGCAGGGTGCCCAAACTTTTGCAGACGCCATTTTTTTGTTTTCTGTTATTTTGAAAGTGTAAATGATGGAAATAAAATCTAACTTTTGTTGACATATTATAAGAATGTCTAATCTGTAATTTGATGCCTTTTGGAGATTTTTCCACCTTTCCTTGGCTTCTTTATGCACATTAATACAAATTTTTAGCTGGGGTGCCCAAACTTTCGATCCCCACTGTACATGAAATGATGCAATCTTCTCTCCCTACAGCACATTCCGTTCCAGAGAGAGAAGAAAGCAGATCCACGTGAGCCAAAGCAGCACACATTTACAGTAAAATTCCAGCTAGGTCACATTTAACCCCCTGATCGCCCCCCAGGTAACCCCTTCACTGCCTTGTCACCAGTGTCATTAGTACAGTGTACAGATTTTTTTACTGACCACTGTATTAGTGTCACAGGTGACTTTAGCTAGCATTAGCGTCAGATTGCCGACCACTACATCAGTCATCACATCTAACTGTCTGATTGCCAGGAATATGTACACAAACACAGTAAACCTTCATTCCTAGTATAGTGTCTGAACAGATCAATATCTTTGATCAGATCAGAACTATACCAGTGTTCACAATAGTGTAACATCCCCAAAAATGCAGCATTAGTGGGATCAGCCCCGACACCTGCCAGCACCTGCGTTTAGCCCCTATGCTTAACCTCCCCCCCATTCTCCCCTAGCAAGTGCAGTCAGTAGATCACTGTCACTTGATACATTGCACACAAAACTGCAGGGTTAGCAAGATTAGGCCTGATCTCTGCTTTCACTAGTAGTGTAGTGGTTCAAGCAGTCCCTGACAGCCAGGTGCTCTTTTTCCTGTGAGTCGCACTAGGTACCCATAAATTTAGTGGTCATAATGTCCAAACATAAGGTACTCTAGTGAAGAGGCCTACAGGATTCTGACCATGTAAGAAGAGAGTGAAGGGGAAGCCTCACTGACAGAATCGGGCTCAGAATAAGAACCTGTAGACAGCAGTGGCACCCTGACAGATAGCTCAGACGATGGAGAAGAGGTCCCTGCTAAGGTCAGGTGTACCCGACCCCATTACCAGGTTGCTCAGATGTTACAATTGCATGATGACTCTTATATGCAGCAGAGTGCGAGTATTAGTGCCGCTCTACCTTTTGGTGAACTGGCAAGCACCAGTGGCCTAGTACATCCTGGTCTTTCACATACCGGCACTGCAGTATCACTTGGTGACATAGCGAGTCCCATAAGTGCAGTACAAGGTGGTGCGGTGACGAGCACAAGTAGTGTCCCGCAGCCACCAAGAATTCAAACACAGGCCCATAGAGCCCCTAGTGTCATTCCAGATGTGCTTGCTATTCCTGATTGGCAGCCCACAAATTCTGCACCACTCATACTTCCCCGATTCACTGCCCAACCCAGAAATTTAAGGTGGAAACAGCAAATGTAACTACTCCCCTTGATTTTTTGGAGCTGTTTTTCACGGAAGATCTGTATGGATTGATTGTGGATCAAAGCAATTTATATGCACAACAATGTATCGCCGCCAACCCAAATTCAAACCTTGCCAGACCATTCGCATGGAAACCCATTAAGGTTTCCAAATTTAAAGGTTTTTTGGGCCTAACCCTCAACATGGGCATTACAAAAAAAAAAAGAATTGTGGTTGTACTGGTCCACAGACCCAGTTCACCATATGCCCGTGTTCTCTGCTGCCATAGCCAGGCATAGACTTTGATAATATAATGCGATTTATGCGTTTCAGTAACAATATACTCTGTCGTCCTCAGGGTGTCTCTGAATATGATATGCTCTACAAAATTCAGCCCCTCCTAAATCACCCGAATCACAAATTTGCAGATATGTATACTCCCCAGCAAAGCATATGTGTTGATGAGTACTGTATCTCATTAATTTTTCTGGCCTCCTTGCATTTAAACAATTTCTACCCAGCAAGGTTGTCACTTAAATGATACATTACTCACATATGCCATGAGTATATATGGAATGATTCCCCAAAATACATTCTGCTACTTCTCCCGAGTATGGGGGTACCACGTGAGAGACGTTTTGGCAGTCTAGCCGTGTACAGGACCCCAAACTCCAATAAGCCTCTTCAGGCTTTTAAAGGGCTTTATTTCATCATTACACTTCATGACTACCTATCACAGTTTCAATGAAACCCAGATCCTAAATGATAGGGGAGTGTCGGATTCTGTCATCCCCATCATGTTGGGTGCTATAAAGGAAGTTTCTAGGAACATTTATTACAGAACCGGGAAGGCTTACATTGCCTGGTGTGAGGTTCACAAATGCACCCACAAAAGTGTGTGATAGGCAGGATTCTGTTTCTACAAACAGGGTTGCAGAAGAATTTGGCTGTTGGTAACATTAAGGGCCAGGTTTCAGCATTCGCTATTTTTTTCTCCAGAGGCCCAGTGCTTCTAACGCTTTGGTCTGCACTTTTTTACAAGGAGTAATGCTTATGGCTCCTCATGTCAGGTTGCCTTTGTGTCCTTGGGACCTGAACTTGGTTTTGGAAATTTTGCAAAAATCACCATTTGAACCTATTGGAGATATTCCACTGGTCCTGTTGACTCGTGAGGTATTGTTTCTAGTGGCAATCACTTCTGCGAGAATGGTGTGAGAGCTGGCAGCTCTATCTTGCAGATAACCATTTCTGGTTTTGCATTATGATAGGGTGGTTTCGCGACCTCATCCGTGCTTTCTACCAAAGGTGGTTTCTGGTTTTCATCTCAATCAGGACATAGTTCTGCCTTCATTCTTTCCTGGGCCTTAGTCAGCAAGAAAGAGATCTCTGCATACCTTGGATGTGGTTCGTGCTGAAAAAAAAAAAAAAAAATCTTCCATGGACTAAATATGCCTCTGAGAAGATAGCTTAGGCCAGGGGTGTCCAAACTATGGCCCTCCAGATGTTGAGGAACTGCAAGTCCCATAAGGCCTTGCAAGACTCTGACATCCACAGGCAAGCTGTCTGCTTACCGAAAAGGGGTCATTTGGGAGTGTTTGTACTGCCCTGGCATTTCAGCACCTCAAGAAATGTGATGTGTAAATTCCAGTATCCATTCCATAGTTTGTAGACGCTATAACTTTCATACAAACAAATTAATATACAGTTATTGGGATTTTTTTTACCAAAGACATGTGGCAAAATACATTTTAGCCTACATTTATGCCAAAATTTGAGTTTATTGGATTTTTTTTGACAGAAATGAGACATTTTTTTTTTTTAATCAAAATTGTTTATAGCGCAAAAAATACAAATCCAAGAGGTGATCAAATAACACCAAAAGAAAGCTCTATTTGTGTGAAAAAAATAACAAAAATTTCATTTATGTAGAGAATTGCATGACCGGCCAATTGTCAGGTAAACTAGCGCAGCGCTGTATAGCAAAAAAATTATGTACATTCCAGTATCCATACCAAAGTTTGTAGACGCTATAACTTTCACACAAACCAATTAATATACACTTCCTGGAATTTTTTTTTACCAAAGATATATAGCAAAATACTTTTTGGCCTAAATTTATGAATAAATTTGAGTTTATTGGACATTTTTTACAACAGAAATGAGAAAATATATTTTTTTTCTAAAGTTTTCAGCCTTTTTTTGTTTATAGCGCAAAAAATAAATAAAAAAAAACTAGGTGATCAAATACCACCAAAAGCTCTATTTGTGTGAAAAAAGGACATAAATTTAATTTGTACAGCCCCGAATAGCATAAAAATGGTCAAGAAGGGGGGTAAATCCTCTGGAGGGCAAGTGGTTAAATGTGACATCAGCTGTGGGGGAGAGGTGGGAAGAAGTTGGAACATGTTACAGTCTAAATATGGCTGCAACATGTTCTAAAGGTAAACTTGAACTTTAAAGGGTCATGCACACGGACATAAGAACATTTCTGTAAATTTTTTTTTTTTTTTATCTCAGAGCATAATTCTAATGCAGCCAGTGTGTGCATGCACTTTCTGGCTTGTAGATTTAAATTTCAGAGCACTGTTTATGGATATTTAACCACTTCCTGTCCGGACACTTGTACCCCCTTCCTGTCCAGGGCAATTTTCAGCTTTCGGCGCTATCACACTTTGAATGACAATTGCGCGGTCATGCAACACTGTACCCATATGAATTTTTTACCATTTTTTTTAGACAGATAAAACATTCTTTTGGTTGTATTTATTCACCGCTGGGATTTTTATTTTTTTTGCTATGTAAATGAAAAAGTCCAAAAATTTTGAAAAAAAGTGTTTTTCTTATAAAATTTTGCAAATAAATAATATTTCATCATAAATCCTGGTCAAAATTTATTCCGTTATCTTTTTAGTAAAAAAAAATAAGCCAAATTAGTTTATAACCAAAAATTATAATTTTTAAACATTTTTTAAAATTTTTTTTTTTTTAATATATTTTTAAATTTGTTTTTACATACTGTCACCCTAGCAGTACAGTGTCGCCATGGTGACACTGTACTACTTGTGGGGGGAGATGAAGATTTTTTTATTTTTTTACACTGATTGCTTTTACACCCATATAGGATGTAAAGCAATCATTTCTCTTTCTCTCTGTCTGCATTCTTGCAGCCATTGAGAACTACTGAGTGAGCTGTGATTGGTCACAGCTTGTCACATGGTACAAGGCTGTTGTGAATAGCCTTGTACCATGTGACCTCTGTGATCATTCACAGATTTCACATGTAGTAAGCAATGATGTCACTTGTGACATCTTGCTTAATACTTTGCATGTGATCACTGATTGGCCAATCGGCGATCACATGATCGGGACCTCGTACAGAGGTCCCGTCCGACGATCGGTGTTTCACTGTGTCCTCCGGACACAGTGGGCACCGGATCGCGGTGCTGCGTGCTCCCAGGGAGCGCGCACAAGCAGGGTGCGGGGAGGCCGTTTATAAACGTCCACCCAACCCTGCAGTGCCAGCGTCTGGCCGGTTATATACAACGGCCGGACAGGAGGTGGTTAAAAAAATGTCCAAAACCTTCCTTTTGGAGAGTGTGTTGGTATAATTTACACTATACTCTTGTAAAGAGTCACCTGTGTCCTAGAAACATAGGATACTCAGTGGATTTACAAGCTTCTAGCAACCAATATTTATTTATTTATTACAGGTATATAGCGCTGTCATTTTATGCAGTGCTTTACATATATATGTTGTACATCAGTCCCTAACCCTCAAGGGGCGTACAATCTAATGTTCCTGACTTACATTCATATACTAGGGCCAATTTAGACAGGATCCAATAAACCTACCAGCATGTCTTTGGAGTGTGGGAGGAAACCAGAGAACCTGGAGGAAACCCATGCAGGCACAGAGAGAACATGTGAACTCCAGGCAGGTAGGACCAATTTGCGTTATACACATGTAAACATTAGCAAAACATTACAGACAGTTTATGGACAAGATTTCATGTAGGATCTTGCTGTTAGCAAGACCTTATGTAAAGCTATACACCCATGTGCATGAGCCTTTATAATGTACTGTGCTCCAATATACATTCTGGTTAAAGGTAAATCTGCATTTTCATCAAATGAGGATGATAAAACACTCTGAATCCAGAAGTGCAGCTTGGAAACTGTTTTTCTTTTTTAAAAATTAGAAGTCAGCAGCTACAAATACTGTAGCTGCTGACTTTTAATAAAAGACACTTAAGGCTCATGTACACTGCAGCTGCTAAACTGAAGTTTAGGAGCAGTTGTGCGTTTTGTTTCAGCAACCCCTGAACACTCCTTTATGTTTTCCTATGTGTCCATGTACACATTGTCGTTTACAGTAGTTTATAGGCAGTTGAGGTTACAGAAATTTTTTTAAAACACAAAAATCGCGTTCAGAAGTAGAGTTTACCGGTGTTTCAAATGCTTGTAAACACGTTTATGCGTGTTTGCGCTTAGACGCGTTTTTGGGCTGGTCCATATCCAGATGCTGTCCAATGCCTTTTTTTCTTCATCAAAAATGCATTCAAAGCCTTTTCCATGTATTCAAATGAACCTAGTACACCAGTGCAGTCCAGTTCCAGGTTTGCGTGCAGGAAAAATGGTAGAACGTGCCGCATTATTTCTGCACAGAACTGTACTGGAACATATCAAAACACAGCAAAAAAGCACAAGTAGTGTTGTGTGCACTGCAGAATGCATCTGGAGGCATTACAGGCATTACAGCGCTATGTAGCTCCTCCCACAGTGCCAAACATGGTTCACAAGCCACTTTTGCTACAGTTGCAACACCCATCAGAAAGTAGCGCTCTCTCTGCTTCTGCTCTCTTTATTTCTCACAAAATGTCTGAAATAGTTATTTATTTACTCTTTTTCAGTGCATTCTGGGCATTTGGGAGGGTCTCCTGATGTTATCTTTTAAAAACGATTCTAAATGCAAATGCGCATAAATGCTGATAAACACGGTAGATAAATGCGGATAAACTGACGTTTTTAACCTACATTTTACAGCATTCAGAAAAGTTTTTCAAACGCCCTGTGTACATGAGCCCTTACCTGTCCAAGGATCCAGCTTTGTCCTCACCTGGGTCAGTTCTTCTCCAACCTTCAGGTCCCTGGAGCCTCCATGTTGACTATGGGAAGCCGGCTGCGACTCCTTGCAGCTTCACAGCTGGCTTCCTGTGGTACTGCACTGTGAATGCCATGTTTCCCCAAAAATAAGACACTGTCTTATATTTATTTTTCCTCAAGAAGACACACTATGGCATATTTTCAGGGGATATCTTATTTTTATTAAGTATGGTACGTATGGTAAGTATGGGGAGCAGCAGCTTTATTGGTGTTTGTGGGGGATGAGAGAGACCCACAGACTGTTGCTGGTCAGTGCTGGGGAGTAGCAGCTTTACTGGTGTTTGTGGGGGGTGAGAGAGGCCCACCGACTGTTGCTGGTCAGTGCTGGGGAGCAGCAGCTTTACTGGTGTTTGTGGGGGTGAGAGAGACCTACAGACTGTTGCTGGTCAGTGCTGGGGAGCAGCAGCTTTACTGGTGTTTGTGGGGGTGAGAGAGACCCACAGACTGTTGCTGGTCAGTGCTGGGGAGCAGCAGCTTTACTGGTGTTTGTGGGGGGTGAGAGAGACCCACAGACTGTTGCTGGTCAGTGCTGGGGAGCAGCAGCTTTACTGGTGTTTGTGGGGGGTGAGAGAGACCCACAGACTGTTGCTGGTCAGTGCTGGAGAGCAGCAGCTTTACTGGTGTTTGTGGGGGGTGAGAGAGACCCACAGACTGTTGCTGGTTGGTGCTGGAGGAGAGAGACCCACAGTGCTGACTAAAACAGCAGGCACAGCTTTACTTCTTCCCCCTGAGGACACAATACGGTACCTAAAGCAGAGCGTCCTGCTCCTCACTTCACTGAGGAGACTTTTACTTTCACTTTCTATGTCTTCACTGTCTCCCTCTATGAATCAGCTTGCAGCACGCACAGAATGACCGGGAGCCGACCTTGTTGATGGGGCTGCCCGTAACCTCTCCGTTCTCCTCCGAGATAGCTGCTGTCACAATGGGGGAGATGAGAAGGGCTGCCCTTCCATCACTATGTCTTATATTCGAGGCATGGCTTATATTGCGCAAATGCTTAGAAATCCTGCTATGGCTTATTTTATGGGTATGTCTGATTTTCGGGGAAACACGGTAGTTCCGCAACCTTTTCTGACCTGTGACGGAGAACTTTCCTTTTTAAGGCGAAGTTGCGCTTTTAATAAGTTTTCTTTTTTTTTTCTTTTTTTTGTCCATTTATCTTTGAATAGAACATCTTGATGCTTCCCACGCTCAGACATGGTTGTATTTGCAAATTGCTCATGGATTCCTGTTTTTGCATACCTTTTATTGATTTACCCATGTAATTTGATTAATGCTGAAATCGGAACTTCACTTTCTCAATCAGCATGGTCTATTTTTAAACCTTTTGCTGCCAGCATTAGTAAATAGATATGAATGTATACATTTACTTGTTAGTATTATTATACAGGATTTATGTAGCGCCAACAGTTTGCGCAGTGCTTTACAAAATGAAGGCAGACATTACAGTTACAATACAATTTGGTACAAGAGGAAACAGAGGGCCCTGCTCGTTAGAGCTTACAATCTAGGAGACTTGTTTTAAACTTTATTTTTTTTTTAACATTTCCTCAGTTACTTCCTAGTTTCCAGACCTAAGCAAATTATGTCATATACCTCAGGAGTCTTCAGGAGGGTTTTTTTCAGCCAAGCACACCCTCCTGCCTACATGCCTGAGCTAAGGGCAGATGACTTCCAGGAAGTAAATGCTACATGAATCATCTGTCCTTATTGCCATCTGCCATGGCCAAAATACAGCATGGAGACATGGATAGATGGAGGAGTTTGCTTTGAATATTAAAATGAATTAAATAGTGTTTGTGGTTCTCAGATGCAGGGTAGTTCCGCTTTAAAGTGGACCATTTCCCCAGAAGCAATAAAAACACAGTTGCATGTAGCTCTGTATGGTTAACAACAAAGACAGTACACCCTTATGTTGAAATCCTGTTTTTAGATAAACATACAGTATTGGGGGGAATTCAATAAAGCTGCTGGGCTACATTTCTGTCATTAATTGCTCTTGTTAATGTGTTGCACCAAATTCAAAAATCATCTGCAACTGTTGATTCTGACATTGACTCGTGTTCCACATTTAGGTCATTCTGATTTGCTCCACTTCTATACTGTGGTGCAATACCTGCACCAAATCCAAAATAAAACCGTGATAGTTAATATATTACAAAAGTTGAGCTAATTAAGACCAACTGTCTTTTGGCATACAGAGACAGATTTTGCAAAAGTGTCTGGCATACGTTCGAAAAGTTGTGCAGCACGCACAAATTCAAGTACAAGTTTTAGACAGGTACATTGTTTTGGTGCATGCTGTGCCACTTTTAGAACGGATGCGAGACACTTTCGTAAAATCTGTCTGTGCCAGTCTTTCTGAATTAAGAATTATCTTCTGTACTTCTTGAGGCATTGGAACATAGCCCTGGCCTCATAGCTGCCTCATGGGAAGGCTACATCAACAGGGCCTTCAAGGGAGCTCTCACAGCTAAACGGCAAGATCTTGCAAGATTTTCTAAAATCCCACGAGATCTTGGGATAACATCTAATGTTTATATGTTGCTTTGGCTTTGGCACCAAGAGTGTTGGGTGGTGTAAAGTCATTTTCATTGCTAAAGCCATGGCAAATTGTTAAACAAAAACCAATTATGCCAGATCTCTGAAAGTGCTTGCAAAATATCTGGTGTGGATGTCATCTATGGGCTAGCCAAAGAAGAAGCCATCTACAGCTGATGTGTCTTTTTTGCTTTGTTTTTTAAGGACAATGGTTTCAGAGAAAGGCAAGGTGAGCTGAATGCAAGCAAGACGTGTATATTTAAGCAAGTTGCCTTCTTTTTATATGTTCATATGTAGGCAAAGGTCCACTTTAACTACAGACGAAACCATTTTATATTGCTTTGGATATACTTGGGGAAGGGTAAATACTTATATTTTTTTTTTTGTGAGCAGACTCCTCCTCATTTCCTGACCCCTTGACAACTGGGCAGAAAATGAACAGATTAGTTGTTACTGGGACAGAAAACAATAATAATCTAACAGAGGTTCAACTCTTCCCCATTTCCACTGAAAAAAATGTTTTGTTGTAGAGATTTTCCACCACTCCCTGTCCCAACCGGGAGTGAGGGAAATATTTCCAATGAGGTTACAGACTGCAGTTAAACCGAGATGGGGTCTATCCATGCCCCACTCCACCCACAAAAAAAAAATTGGCTGGAGTTGGGCTTAAAAAGTTATTAACAACTTGTGAAATGTTTGATACAGAACTTCTGCTTTGTGGATCTTCATTGAAACTGATTTTTCAGGACATATGATTGTTTTTACATCTTCTTGAGCTCTGATATTATTATTATTATTATTATTACATCGAGTTTTTATAGTGCCAAAGGGTTTGCTCAGCGCTGTCCAATAGAAGGGGGGGACAATACATGAAACAGTACAGCAACAACAAACAGCACACGAGGAGTTAGAGGGCCCTACTCTTTCGAGCTTACAATCTAGGATATTAAAAAGTTATTAACATCTTGTGAATGTTAAGCCAGAGAATGTATGCATTTTATAAAGATCTAAATATTTCATTTTTTTTCCCCTAGATTCTCTTCTGCATTGTGATAATTTCTTGGGGTTTTGTGCTATATGCTGCAAGACTTTCGGCTCTATGGCAGTTGCAGGCCAAATACCCAAACAAACTTTTGAGCTGACACCACTAGGAGAATGGGGCGCCTGCTGTCGTCACCTTGATGCAGATGAATGATAACCCCTGCTTCCACCACCCTACATGGGGCAATACCACAATCACTGAAA
The DNA here is from genome assembly GCF_062004578.1 of Staurois parvus. NCBI lineage: Eukaryota > Metazoa > Chordata > Amphibia > Anura > Ranidae > Staurois > Staurois parvus. The sequence continues at coordinate 9,113,741 of NW_028317808.1, read as the reverse complement.
ATATTTTACAGAAAAAATGACCTACAAAATCAGTAACATGACATCACTTTCATGTCTTGGACTTTTTCGTATCCAAAAAACTGCAACTGACCTAGTCCTATTTGATACAGAACTTCTGCTTTGTGGATCTTCATTGAAACTGATATTTCAGGAGATATGACTGTTTTTACATTTTCTTCAGCTCTGATATGGAAATGCCTGTACTAAAAATGAATGCAAACTTTTTGTAAAAGAAACACAAAATTATTTTTATATATAAATCTGTGTCTTTAAAAATGTGTCATTTATTGGACATGGTATGTTGGGGTTGGCCATTATATGTTGCGAATTGGCGGGATGCAATTATGTACTGTACCTTGCAACAATTTTGGCACCTAGAAGGGTTTGCCCTCTCAGAATATTAGAATGACAGTTGCCTCAAGCAATAAACCAAAAGTTTTTAGTTTTCTGTGATCTTCATTGATGGTGGTGGCTGATTCCTTCCTTCTGTTCCTCTACTGCAGGAGTGCCTAACTCATGGCTCGTGACCTCATGCTCTGGGATGGCAGGTCAGCAAGCCCAGGTTGGAGGTTGCCGATCCGCCAATCTGGCATCCCAGAGCATTATGGTGTATGGAGCCAGCAGCGTAGGAAGCAGAAGCCGATGCTCCCTCTTTAGCACTGGGTCCTGTCCCAGACAGAGTGATACCAAGTGCACTTTGCCTGGGACCTTTCTAGCAGCCTGGAGAGCAATTGTAAGCAGAAGCTAGAAGAGAAAAAGGTCAGTTTTTTTTAAACATCACATAGTTTTGCAATGGCCATATTAGCACATTTAAAAAAAGATTTTATTAGGCTGTTTTCACGTGATCCACAGGTGCAGCACGGTGCACCTGCGGGTTAGCTGCACTGAGCCATAGACTTCTATTATATCCTGCAGGTTTGGTGCACAGTCTGAAAACGCACCAAAACTCCAGAATAGGAGTATAAGATGAAGAGCTGGCGACTTGTTCTCCTGATTAAAAGTACTTTATTCATAAAGGGTACTGTGTGCAAGTAAAAAAAAAAACCTTATAGCCATAAAACAACTCAGAACAAACCTATTTAAATACTAGACACAAAGACAATCTTTGTAAAACCTCTCACTGCACATGGCTCCATCAATTAGATTAATTAGTCCATTATCCATCAGGTGTCTTGGATGTCATTTGCTGATGGGAGGAAAACAGCAAAAGACATCTATAAGATAACAAAATATGAGAAAAGTAAAAATAAAACAATATACAAAAATATAGCTGTACATTCCAGATAGAAAAATTATGAGCAGGATACTTCTATATGATGCATAATAAAGAGAATAATTGCCATGCACTGTAAATGTGTATATGAGAGAAGGGAAAAACGTATAGGAAAAACCTCCCCAGTAGTGCAGGAGATCACATTTATGATGTTTGCCACAATAGCGATAGGAACCAGTAACTGAAAGACAAGTTCCGTTGTTTTGATGAAAATGGACTGGGGGATAAGATATTCCCCAAAGTGCAAGAGCATCTACTAGAAAACCTACAACCCCATTGCAGAATGGATGCATACAGTATGGGCAAACACTTCCTCACAATACTAGTGATCTGCCTGTATTCCTTTGAAAGGGTAGTAACAAATGTAACAGGTTTAGTTGTCTTAGAGGGGTTTTCATTTTTATTTTTATCTTTGGTTAGTGTGTCTCTCTGTCGGCCAGAGGCAATATATTTCCCCTCTTTATATGCCAGTCTTTATATCCTCGTTCCTTCAACTTGACTATAGAACCTTCCCTCTCAAAAGATCCAGGGGTGGAACAATTTCTCCTGGCTCTAGCAAACTCACCCACTGGCACTGCCCTAATAGTGTGTTCTGGGTGATAAGGTGAAGCCAGGAGAAGGGAATTTCCTGCAGAAGCTTTGTGGAAAATATGAGTATCTACTCTGTCTGTGGTGGAATCCCCTGTCAAAGTCACATCTAAAAAGTTGATAGTGGCCCTCCCAGTCTCATGAGAAAATTCTAAATTTAGTGTATTGTTATTAGCAAATTTAACAAATTCTTCTAGGGATATGTCAGTGTCGGTCCATACAAAGATCAGATCATCTATATATCTAGCATACCAAGCAATGTGATTGCCATATTGGTAAAGTGGGAGAAGAGAAAAAGCTCCTCCCACCAACCCATATAAAGATTCGCCAGTGAGGGCGAAAACCTTGCACCCATACACACACCCTGGCATTGCAGGTAATATGTCATCAAAAACAAAGAATTTATGTTCTAACAGAAAATGGACCACATGTACCAAAAATTCTTTAAGTGTTGGTTCATAGCTACTATAGTGAAGCAAATGGCATTGCAATGCCTCAATGGCTAGATTATGTGGGATAACACAGAGTATAGAGAGCTGACATCCATAGTGACCCACATATATTTCTGCTGCCAGTTTATATTATTCGCCTGAGCCAGTAAAGAAGATGTATCTTTAACATATCCAGGCAATCATCCTATCAAGTGCTGTAGATATTTATCCGTCCACTCTCCCAAATTCTCAGAGGGATCCAATCCCTGCCACTATTGGGCGTCCTTTCACAGGTATATCATTTTTGTGTACCTTGGGCAGGTGATGGAATACAGGTACAAATGGGTGCTCCACTGTGAGATATTCTACTAGTTTGGTAGTAAAGACCCCCAGATCCCTGCCCTGGTCCAATAAATCTGATAACTGGTGTTTAAACAATGTAGCTGGATTCCTCTTCAGAGGACGGTAGGTGGTGACATCCTGTGACTGTCTACGGGCCTCCCCCCTATAATCTTCAGAGGAGAGTATGACTACTGTACCCCCTTTATCAGCTTCTCTGATGACTATATCAGTGCAGAATTTTACCTGTTTCAGAACCATTCGCTCTGAGCGACTTAAATTATCTTTTTTAGGGGGTGAAGTAGCCAATACTCTCCCATGTTATATCATGAGTTCTCTCTCCACCACACTCTGAAAAGCATCTACAGCATTACTTCTCAAATTTATAGGATAGAAGTATTTGTCTATTTGTTACCTCTAAGCGTTTTGTCTGTGATGTCACCATAGAGTCCACCTGCTGATTCTGAGAGCAGCTTGTACAACGATGATTTAACAACTAAATCAGAGGGCTTGAAGCTAGAAAAATCATGAGAAGTTACAGACTCCGTATCTGAAGCAGAGGTGGAATCTGGTGGAGAATTAGAATCCATAGCATCAGAAAAGTGTTTTCTCAAAAGTATGTTACATGTAAATTTATTTCCAACTCAAATTGTTGAAAGCACATCAAAATGTAAAACAGGGGGGAAAGGATAAACCCATAGACAGTAGGGAAACCTCAGATGAATATAGTGGAATATGTAAGGTTTTTTACCAAAACGCGTAAACTGCTGTAACTTGCACACTGTACCCTTTATGAATAAAGTACTTTTATAGGGAGCACGAGTTGCCGGCTCTTCACCTTATACTCATATGCTTTTCAAACTGCCAAGAAGACACTGTAAACTTTGGAGCACCGTTGGTCTACCTCCAGAGGAAATCAACTTCGGAGTATATTTTCGTCTGAAAACTCCAGAATGCAGGAGTTTTGGTGTGCTTTCAGAAAGTGCACCACACCTGCAAGATATAATAGAAGTCTATGGCAAAGCACAGCTAACCCACAGGAAAGCCGTTGCAGTGCCAGTAAACTGCATTGCATCAGTGTGAAAGCAGCCTTATAGGGAACTCAGGACAGTAAGTGCTGTTTTACATTTGCAGATTGGGGGGTGGTAAAAACCCATACTTAAGACATGTTTTTACCATATGGGGGTGGCATATAGAGGAACCGATCTCCTTTTCAAGATTTTGAAATTTTGAACCATTTCATTGTAGCCCATGACTGGTTACCAGATCACTTAAGGTGACATTAAAGGCAATTAGAAAAACAAAAAAAGAAACATGTCAGTCTTACCTGCTCGAGGCAGTGGTTTGCACAGAGCAGCCCTCATCCTCCTCTTCTCGGGTCCCCCGCCGGTGCTCCTTGCCCCTCCCTTCTGCTGAGCAAGCAGCTTGCTATGGGGGCACTCAAGCAGACTCACTCCCATCTATTTACACAGAGCTGTGGCTCAGCCCCACCCCCTCTCCTCACTGGCTGAGATTGACCACAGCGGGAGCTAATGGCTCCGGCTGCTGTCTCAGCCATTTAGGGTGAGGCTCAGGTAAGTATTAGGGGGGCTGGGGGGCTTCTGCACACACAAGTTTTTTTTTTTTTTTTTTTTAAATTCATGTATAGAATGCATGAAGGTAAAAAACCTTGAGCCATTTCAACCACTTTCAGTGACCCTTGCTATTGAAAAAGGTGAGCACCCCTGCTCCACTGCAATGTTCAGAGCTTGTCTATGAACTGTTCTCCTTGGCCGTCTATCTGGGGTGCATTTTCTATTAATTGTTTTGGAAGATCCAAAACTGTCACCATAATATGGGCAGCAGTAGATCTCAAGTGGGTTATTTTATAGGGCTCTATTTAATCACAGATGAACCAGGAAATTCAAATCACAGTTATGTCCTAGTTGTCACAGCAAGGCTGTGAATGGAGGAGGGGTACCTGTCAGGTACCTAGAGGGGAATAAAAACAGAAAGTGGAGCATTAAGTGTTTGTGCTACTTCCAAAAAAAAAAAAGACAATGATATGACACATATTCCAGGAAAGTTGATATGTTTGCCATACTAATCAGAATCTTTGTTTTGTTTTTCCAGAATATTAAACCTGTTCGGTCATCATGGGTAACAATTCATTTTTTCATTTTTCATTTTTTTTTTTCTCCAGTTTTCTTTTTTTTATATATATAATAAGCCCTCCAGGTCTGACCTATACTTGTACCTTGCAGGGGATAATAGGCATATAATGTAATCTAAAGAAGCAATACACATCCTTTAATTACCCCGAACAACATACATAAGTGAGCTGTGCAGATTTGCCTGGAGCTAATTTTTATAGCAAGGTATGGTAAGAGTTGTGTACTTTGTCCTGTCAGCTGAAAGATGTGTTTGTTGTGGATTTAGTAAACTCCGAAGGTTATAAAAGAGTATGCTCTCTTCACATGTGGCACATTAGAAAGCTGTAGTGCCCTTAATTTTTAAAGGCACTAAGAAAGTACCTTGCCAACACACAGTAATGCATGACCATGTTAAAAAAAAGAAAAAAAAAAAAAAGTACATACACCTTTTTTTGGTGTACTAGGAAGCTAATTTAAATAAATGGGCTTTCTTTAATGCAACACACTTTGACATGGAAAAACGCAAATCATCAAGTCCTGAATGCCCCAAGATTGTCCATTGTCAGGCATGCATAACTAGGTGAGAAGACTAAATACACTGCTCAAAAAAATTAAAAGAACACTTTTTAAACAGAGTATAGCATCAAGTCAATTAAACTCCTGGGATATTGATCTGGTCAGTTAAGTAGCAGAGGGGGTTGTTAATCAGTTTCAGCTGCTTTGGTGTTAATGAAATTAAAAACAGGTGCAGTAGATGGGCAACAATAAGATGACCTCCAAAACAGGAATGGTTTTACAGGTGGAGGCCACTGACATTTTTTTCCCTACTCATCTTTTCTGACTGATTTTCACTAGTTTTGCATTTGGCTAGGGTCAGTGTCACTACTGGTAGCATGAGGCGATACCTAGACCCTACAAAGGTTGCCCAGGCAGTCCAACTTCTCCAGGATGGCACATCAATAGGTGCCATTGCCAGAAGGTTTTCTGTGTCTCCTAGCAGTCTCAAGAGCATGGAGGAGATTCCAGGAGACAGGCAGTTACTCTAGGAGAGCTGGACAGGGCCATAGAAGGTCCATAATCCATCGGCAGGACCGGTATCTGCTCCTTTGTGCAAGGACGAACAGGATGAGCACTGCTAGAGCCCTACAAAATGACCTCCAGCAGGCCACTGGCGTAAATGTCTCTGACCAAACAATCAGAAACAGACTTCATGAGAGTGACCTGAGGGCCCAGTGTTCTCTAGTGGGCCCTGTGCTTACTGCCTGGCACCATAGAGCTCAATTGGCATTTGCCATTGAACACCAGAATTGGCAGGTCCGCCACTGGCGTCTTGTGCTTTTCACAGATGAGAGCAGGTTCACCCTGACCACAGGCGACAGATGTGAAAGGGTCTGGAGAAGCTGCGGAGAACGTTATGCTGCTTGTAACATCATTCAGCATGACCACATTGGTGGTGGGTCAGTGATGGTCTGGGGAGGCATATTCATGGAGGGGCACACAGACCTCTACAGGCTAGACAATGGCACCCTGACTGCCACTAGGTATCAAGATTAAAATCCTTGGACCTATTGTCAGACCTTACGCTGGTTCCTCCTGGTGCATGACAATGCTCGGCCTCATGTAGCGAGAGTATGCAGGCAGTTCTTGGAGGATGAAGGAATTGATAACATTATTATTATTATACAGGATTTATATAGCGCCAACAGTTTGCTCAGTGCTTTATAATATAAGGGAGACAGTAAAATTACAATACATTTCAGTACAGAAGGAATAGGAGGGCCCTGCACATGGAGCTTACAATAACATTGAATGGTCCCCACGATCACCTGACCTAAATCCAATAGAACACCTCTGGGATATCATATTTCAGTCCATCCGCCGCCAGGTTGCACCTCAGATTGTCCAGGAGCTCAGTGATTCCTTGGTCCAGATCTCGGAGGAAATACCCCAGGACATCATCCGTTGTCACATTAGGGGCATGCATACAAGCAGGTGGGGGCTATACAAACTACTGAGTACCATTTTGAGCTACTGTAATGAAATTTAAGCAAAATGGATTAGCCTGCTGCATCAAAGCTAAACCACAGACAGATATACAAAGAACACAAATGCAACTCTGTATACCTTAATAAATGTATTTTTTTAAATGCAAATACCTGAATTTGACCCAGGCTGGGAGACAGAATGCAGCAAAAGGACCCCGTCAGTTTGCGCTTTAGACGTCTTATGCTAACAGAAAAAATACTGCTAGGAGGAGAGAGCAGAGTGACAGAGAGATAAGCTCATTAGTCTGCTGTTTCTCCTATCACTGTCCAGTCACAGTCTAGGGAAGAGACAAGACTTGTAAGCTGCACACAAAAGAGAACCTGTCAAAATGAGGTTTATGCATAAGCCTTAGAGATCTGAGGTCAGGTCCATAAAGTGGTTCTTCACTCTGTTTGAAAAACATTAAAAGTCAGCAACTACAAATACTGTAGCTGGTGAAGGACACTTACCTGTGCAGAGATTCAGCTCTATCCTCACCTGGGCTGGTTCTTTGCTGGTCTACAGGTACACAGTGTGTTTAATTTGACAAGCCAGCTGGGAATCCTTGCAGCTTCACAGCTGGCTTCCCACTGTGCATGTGCGAGCCGCACTGTGCTGTGTGAATGGTTTTTCAGTCTGTTGGGACCTGTAACATGTCCTAGAAGGCTGTGGGCCAGGATTAGGGGTGCCCAACTTGTAGTGGAATTGCCTAGGTAATCCAACCAGAAGTGGGAGCAGGTATGTACCAAAATTAGGTTTTCCCTCCCCCTCCCAACAAAAGTTAGAAGAAAAGGTGAGGAGAACATAAAGCAGAGCTTCTCCTTAAGGGTGAAGTTCCGGTTTAAGTATAATTCAGAAAGCTATCACTATTATAATAACATGCAGTGTAGGTGGTGCCAGAAAATGTATTACTGCTGTGCCTTGATCTGAGTTTTAAAGAGACAGTGTCATTACAGGGTAATTTTTACCTAATTGGTCACCTGTAAAAGAAGTGTGAATATGCTCAAGTTTCTGGCAGTAGAAGTAGTAGTAGTGGTAAATTGGCAGCTTTTCAATACCCAAGTCGCTAGAAAGTTCAGTACATTCATGCTTCATTTAGACGTGGGATATTGTGTAAAAATGACCTTGTGGTGACAGGGTCACTTTAAAGCAGACTGTAAAATGCAAGGTCCTCTTAAAATCTCATCATAGAGATCAGCTTTAAAGTACAAGGAAAAATTATAGGGATGAAACCGAATGAAAGTACCTTTCTCCCAGCTTCTGTTCTTCAGGGGATGACATGACTCTACTTTTTATGAGTACCAAAGAACACCAAGTAGGCCAAATCACATAAGATATTACAGTGTAGTGGTTGAGTGCCTCTTTGTAAGATTTGGGGCTATTCAGTACTCCCCAGGATCTCATAGGACAGAGCACGATGTCATCCTCACCTAGGCACTGTAATATTGAAATAAAGGGCAAAAGGTGGGGGAAATGTAAGTATATTTAACAACTTTCTTTCCTATGTGTTTTTTTTTTTATTTAAAAGTTGCCATTGATGATGGGATAGGGGGCTACATACATTTTAAATTAAGCAGGCCTTGCATGAACCATTGATACACATAGAGCTTAAAGAATAACTAAACTTTTGTATGGTTATTTTTCCCCAATTATCTTCCAAGACAGCAACTTGAGAGATTATTTTTTTCCTCCCTCTACATGAAACTCAAGCCAAAAAACAGTGAAAATCCCTCCCAGCCCCCTCACCCCTCAGTTTAGATTGTGTTTCCTACCACCCAGGAGCATCACATTTGCTATTTTATGCTGATGGTATAAAGTGGTCCTCCTGTTGATGCAGATCTGTTTGTCTTGACATGGCCTTCTGCCTGGATCGAACACATTCAAGTTGGAACCTGCAACGGTGAGTTCTTCGGTCCTGGGGCTTGGTGACATAACATTGGGGCAGTTATTTTTCTCACATGCAAAGCTGGAGTGTTTTTCAAAAACAGGGCTGCTTACGAGGCCTACCTTTCACATTCAGAAGCTGGAAGTTCAGTTCCATTAGTCACTCCCTTCGGTAACCCACCTTGGTTATTCTGATGGAGGAGGTTAAAGTTGAAGAAGTTATTTTCTCTTCTGACATCTTTGTTCTCATAGTTCGGGGAATTTTATAACCTGTGAGTGAGAGACTCTGCTATTCTCAAGAAAGGGGGTCATTTAGTGGTTGCAATCTCCTGCACCAAAACATTCAGATACATAAGTAAAAGTTATAGTATCCAGGGGCGACTAGCTAGATTTTCTATTTTTACCTTCACCCTATTTCAGGTTGTCTGACCTGCCATCCTCTCTGCTAGAACCCTTCACACATTTCTGGCATAGCTCCTCTCTGCATGAGTCTTTGCACTTATTCCACTCCAGGAAAAGGTTTAGAGTTTTTCTTTTTTTTAATCAGGGTTTTTCATGGTTTTCTTTCCAGAGAGGGGCTTGCTGCAACTCAACATTCCGGCAGAAGCTACAATCTCTGGGCCTGATATCCAGGACCAGGTTGTCTCTGGCCTGGTGTGTCAGAATTATATCCTGGAAGTTATAATGGGAATTCTTCAATCCATTGGTCTGGTAGATTCTCACAATGGTTGCCAGCCTGTCTGGCTTGGGAGGAGTCCAAGCCCCTCTTTTTATGCAACAAGCTTGGTCAACACTAAAATCTCATTTCCCATTTAACATTTTGGAGCCTAGAATGACTGGGTTATCCCTTTCAGAGGTGGACCTTTTGACTACAAATCAATAGACCAGGATTCCATTGGGCTATGCAGCAGCAATGGCTTATGTCGACCATCAGGGGAACCAGTGGTCTGAAAAGCATTGCATGGCAGATTCTGCCTTGGGCAAAGTTTCATTTTATAGGTTTGCCTGCTGTGCTTTTTCTGTTCTTGGGAGTTTAGCTGTCATCCAGACTCAAGAGTATGGTCTCTTCACCTGCACATGTTCTAGACCTTTGTTTCAAGTAAAGAACACTAAATCTGGACCTTTTGGGTTCCAGATTTAACAACATACTGGCCAAGTTTGTCCCCAGGTCCTCTTTAGCTATGACAAGGGATGCTTTGGTAACTCTAGAATCCTTTTTGCCGGTTCTACGCCTTTTTAATTATTTGATATTTCTTCTTTGCCTGCTTCATGGGATCAAGATAGAGGGTGTTTCAGTGTTTCTCTTTACACATTACCGACTCAGGCAGATGAGTACTTGGACCTCATCAGGCTCCTGCCAGATTCCCTTTGGGCTCTTCCTCATCGTCCAGGACTTTGTCTCAAGGATAGGTTTTTTTACTACTCTGCTTCTTGGTTGTGGCTTTCTCCACCTCACTGCTTAACCTACATATTTGGAAGTGGGTTTGGTTCTGTTATCCTTAAGCTGTAAAGGGTAACTTCGGTTACACAAGCCAATGTAATAGAATATTAGAAAATTACCTTTCCTTTGTCCTTGTCCATTTCTGATCATACTCCCGTTATGATGAAATTATGAGTAGGAGGAGGCCAAGATAAAACAACTATATGGACACTAAATGAAATGCTCATACTGGATCCTGAAGCAGAGAAAAGGTTAAGGTGAGAAATTAAACAATTTTTTGAGCTCAATGAGACTAAGGAGGTCTCGATGGCCACAGTCTGGGAGACACATAAAGCTTATATTAGGGGAATACTGATTTTGGTAGGAACAAGAAAAAAAATAAAGATGGTGATGGAAGAGATTTATAAATTGGAAAAAGCTACATAAAAAAAGAGAGGAACAGATGTACAGTATATCATAAGATAATTCTTAAAAGAGATGAATTAAAAGAGCTTATGGAACAAGAGTCGAGGAGGATATTTAATAGTGTCTCAAAGGAAAGATACCAGTGGGGGAATAAACCTGGAATATACTTAATGAGAAGGTTAAAGAGCAAGAAATCCAAAAATTTTATAGAAAAAATTAGAAATGGGAAAGGAGAAATATTGCATGCTACCTCTGATATTGCTAATAGGTTTCAAAAATATTATAGTGAACTTTATGATGTGAGCAGTGGTGATCAAAAGGAAAGGGAAGAGGACAAGAAAAGAATTAGGCAGAAATATGTAAGGTGGAGTTGCCACGATTAGTGCAAGAAAAACTAGAGACCATTGAGAGACCTATTACCCCGGAGGAAATTAACTTAGTCTTAAAGAACACAGTGAGAGGTAAAAGCCCAGGGCCGGATGGATACACAGTGGGATACTTTAAAAAATGTAGAGATCTTCTTGTCCCTAAAATGTGTAGGTATATGAACGCACTGGGGGAGGAGTTGGAAATGAGGGAGGAGTCACTGCAAGCTCATATAATGATCATTCTTAAAGAAGGGAAGGATAGCTCACAGTGTGCCAGTTATAGGCCTATATCATTATTAAACATAGATATATAGAAACTATATGCTAAGATGCTGGCAACAAGACTAAAGGACTTGATGCCAGAATGGGTACATCTAGATCAGGTGGGTTTTTATCCCGGGAAGAGAAGGTAGGGATAATGGTTTGAGATCCTTGATTCTTGTACGAAGAGCTAAGAGAGAGAGAGTGCTGGCAATACTATTGATTGATGCCGAAAAGGCTTTTGATAGGGCTAATTGGGGATTCATGTTTGATAAACTAGAGGCATTAGGAATAGGGCCTAAAATGCTACAATGGATAAAAGGATTGTGTAATAGCCCGTAAGAGGCGGTTAAGGTTAACGGATCGCTTTCTCAGATTTTTATTATGCACAACGGCACTAGGCAAGGATGCCCCTTCTCTCCCTTGTTGTTTGTACTGTTTTTGGAACCTGTTCTGGCAAAGGTAAGGAAGTGAGTAGATATAGTGGGAATAAAGATAGGTGAAGTGGAGCATAAGGTAGCCACATGTGCAGATGATATGTTGTTTTATATTGTTAAACCTAGAATAACACTGCCTAACCTAATGAGAGTATTAAAACAGTATGGCAAGCTATCAAACTTGAAAATAAATCCGGTAAAATCAGAAATATTAAATATCAAACTCCCAATGTCAGAAAAGTTGAGGCTACAAAAAGAGTTTCCATTTTTCTGGAGGGAAAAGAAAATAGGTTACCTGGGAGTAAAATAAACCCACTCAACAAAAAGGTATATATCAGGTAAACTATATCCCCCTAATAAATGAAATTAAGGAAGAACTAAAGAAACTTTCAAATGGAGGAGCCTCTTGGATAGGATGTATAAATCTGGTAAAGATGGTGGAAATGCCAAAAATTCTGTAGAAGTTCCACATGCTCCTGGTTCACCTTCCAGGGCCTTTTTTTGGGATAATAAAAAAGATGATTACTAAGTTTATATGGGTAAATAAGAAACCGAGAATCAGTTACGAGGTCCTGAGTAGAGTAAAAGGGAATGGGGGTTTGGTCTTACCCAACATGAGGAATTACTATCTAGCAGTGATTTTATCACGAATAGTAGATTGGACATTTAATTCACAAGGGAAAGGATGGGTAAATATGGAAGGGATTTTAAGTAAGGCACAGTTAGAGAAGATTGTATGGATACCACAACCGCTATAGCGTGGTTGGCAAGTGGTTAATAATGAAAAAGTCACTTCCATTCAGAATTAGTATACTAAGCCACAAAGTGGAACAAACAGCTTTCTCTTAAGGCTAGGCTCACATTTATGCATGTCTGCAAGACACATTTGTGTAGGTACGGCAGCCAATTCATTTGAATGGGCTGCTGTGTCTGCGCTTTCATGCAGGAAAAAGGTTCCTGTGCCTTTTTTAAAGGCTAAATTCACCTTTTAAAAAAGTAATAAATGCACATTTTTTGCAGGTAAAATGTACATTTATCTATTTTTTTAAGGAGTTTGTAAAGCACTGCACTGGTGATCAGCAGATTAGGGGGCAGTGTCAGGCTTCTGCAGACTGTCTGCTCATACCTCTGGTAGTTACAGCGCCCTGATAGTTCCCTGGCCTGCCTTCATGGATGGGGGGGGTTTGGGGGAAGCAGATGCTGAACATGTTACACCCTAAATATACAGTAGGTGTAACATGTTCACAAAGGTGAACTTATCCATTAAAATGCAGCCACAGGAGAATCACATAGACCAGCAAACACCTGTGCAAATGAGAATTGAGAGTCTTAGAGCAGAAGCAGGAAGGAATCTGCAACAATGAATCCTTGCACTGTACATTGATCAGCCAGGGGGCATGTTTTTTTTCCTTAAGAAAAGTCGAGTTATTCTGTAAATTAGGTAACTGGCCCCACGCATAGTGGGTGGTTTACTAAAAGTGGTGCACACAGAATCTGGTGCAGTGGTGCATAGTAATCAATCAGCTTCTAAGTTTTATTGTCAAAGCTTAATTGAACAGGCTGAAGTTAGAAGCGGATTGGTTACTATGCACAACTGCACCATCACCTCCATAGTCTACTATTGCAACTGACAAGTGTATTTCTCAGAGTGTGATGCAAGAAAATCCCAAAAAGTTCTCTGTGGGATGAATCCGGTCTTTCTCCAATCTGGTCTAGGTCAACACTGGGCTCTGAATAACTTAAAGGCCAAAGTAGGCCTTGGTGATTCTCTTTTCCAGTCTGGCTCTCGATCCTGCTTCTCTATGGCTAAGTGAAGCAGCATAGCCATTAGCTCCCAAACTCTAGGGCTCGGATGTTATAACTTTACAATTTCCTTACACTTCTCTATGCTAGGGAATATGCCAGTATCAAGGTCTACCTTGTTGCTCAGTAGGCATAGTTCGCATGAGACGAGGCAAGGAAATTCCATGAAGATATTCTCTGTGGGATTCATCATGGCTTTCCTTCAATCTAGTCTGGGCACCTGGGAAGTGTATTTCCAATAAGAAAAGAAAAGGGAATTCCCTTTCCGGATAGCTTTCTGTGGGAAAAAGCCTGTTTTTTTTTTGCCAGTTTACCTTGGACAAACGCTTGCCCCTTAATTTCTCTTGGGGGCTAGTTCTCGGCTCTGGAAATTTTATTTCATAGACTGCTTATTTATCATTCCTGAGTAAGCCTTTGTACGGAATGTTGCTCACATATCACATAATTCCACTGGTTTGTGCAGCTATGAATTCAAAAGATCTTTACCTGACTTTGTTGGATCTTAATTATTGGAGCCTTTAAAAAAATTAGACAGAACTTTGGCCCCATGGGATTGCTTTAATTTGCAGTGATTTCCTTGCACTTCCTGTTTTGATTTGAATGTGGCACAGGAGGTGAAGGTAACACAGATGGCAAAAAAAAAAAATTCTGACAGGGGTTATAACCCTCCCTCACTCTATGGTGTGATGTGCTGCTTGCTGGAGCTCAGGAGTCGGGGTGCTGGCGTCCTGTCACTCATCCAGAGGTGCCGACATATATATAGAAGACACCGCTCGCCCAGCCCAGCATTTGTAAATGTAGGTGATAGCCTCCGCCAGCGCTGTACCACTTCCCACGCTCTCTGACATGTTTCATCCTGCCACCTCTATGACTAAGCCCCAATGGGCCTAGCCAGTGGAGCAGCACAGGCTGAGGCCACCACCTACACTTACGTGCATTGGGCTGGGCGAGCAGCACCTCACATCTTCTATCCACTTTAATCTTGTCAAGAGTTTTTTCTTTGTTTTTTCACACTTACTCACAGTTGCCTTTTTCTTTGCCAATACAGTTGCAAGAAAAAGTATGTGAACCCCTTGGGATTACGTGGAGTTTTGCATGAATTGGGCATAAAATGTGCTCTGAACGTCATCTAAGTCACAACAATAGAAGAACACAGTCTGCTGAACATCAAGGCTTTTGGAGATAGTTTTGTAACCCTTTCCAGCTTCATGCAAGTCAACAATTCTTGATCGTAGGTCTTCTGAGAGCTCTTTTCTGCGAGGCATGGTACACAAAAGACAGTGCTTCTTGAAAACAGTAAACCCAAAACAGGTGTGTGTTTTTTAAGAACAGGACAGCAACACATCCAATATCATCACACTGATTGGAGTCAAGGTTGGCTCACTCCTGGTTCCAATTAGCTCTGGGAGAAGTCATTAAGCTAGGGCCTCACATACTTTTTCCTCCCTGCACTGTGAATGTTTACATGTTATGTGCAATTAAACCATGGCAACATCTAATGTTTGTGTAGTATTATGTTCAGCAGACTGTGTTCTTCTATTGTTGTGACTTAGATGACGTTCAGAGCACATTTTATGCCTAATTCATGCAAAACTCCACGTAATCCCAAGCGGTTCACATACTTTTTCTTGCAACTGTACCTCTGCAAAGTTAGTTCTTGTGTTGATGGCCCTTTCTTGTTTAGTTATCTTTCCTGTTCCACCCTGAGACAGGTTTTACTGAGAACTCTAACTTTTTTCTGTTTAAAGTATTTTTTCTTTCATCTTAACTAAGCAGTTGGACTTCCTGCACTGTCTCTCCAGTACATTCCCAGATCTCCCCCATTGCTGGATGGGGTATGGGCTGTTCAATGGATCTCTTTGTCTCTGCCTCTTTTCTAAAGTTCCTGTAAGGGCTTCCCATCTGCAATTACCCTTTAGACCAGGGGTCTCCAAACTGTGGCCCGAGGGCTGCATATGGCCCTTTGCTACCCTTTATCCAGCCCTTGGGGCACTATTCCTCTCACTGAGACCAACAATGGGGCAGCACTTCTTCCACTGAAACCAATTATGGTGTACTATTCTTCCCACTAGAACAAATGATGGTGTACTATTCTTACCACTAATACCAATGATGGGGCACTCCTCCTCCTACTGACCATCAACACTGAGGCCATGTTTATTCTCACTGACGCTGGGGCCAGGACATAGTCTATCCTCACTGGCCCTCCTAAAGTCTGAAGGACCGCATACTGGCCCTTTGAAAAGTTTGGAGACCCCCGCTTTAGACCTTCAGTAAGAGGGTACTTCTTAAACACCTTATCAGCCATGTATACACTTCTGGAGGATTCAAGGTTAACCTGTTTTTCTTGTCTTGTTTTGGGATCCAAGAAACGTCTTCAGTCCCTCCAGGACCACATGTATCAAGTGATTTTCACAAACATTTAAGTGCAAGTTAAAGGCACTTCCTACTAGATGCTACATGATGGTAAAAAGAGCAGGGAACATCAGTTGACCAAGTTTGCACATTGACAATTTGGTCTAGTTGGGAAATCTTTGTCTAGCCGAGAGTGGAGGTTCTCTTGAGCCAGAACCTGGCATTTGGGAGACAATTTCTACAGTGGTGAACAGTGGGTACACCCTGCGGTATTTTTTTTTTCTTGCTTCTCCTTTCAGTTTGCTGTCCTGGGAGAGGTCTAGGAATTGTCCAGGGCATCTAATCAACTTCATGCCCTTTTGTTTATGGTTATTCTTTAACTGTGTTTTTTCCCTTGTGTACTGGTGCAGGTAGTCCACTTTCTTCTCAACTGAGGTAGGTGGGAGGGTTTTTTTTTTTCTAACGGTTTTGGCTGATCATCTCTCAGGTTGTTGTCCTGAAAAATTCCTAGAAAAACTATTACCGGTAAGACTGATATTTACCTATCCGCATAACTGCTATGCCCATACTACTGCCTGCGGAGGAGCTGCTGCAAACTCTTTCAATAACTTTACAGAAGCACAACTTTTCCAGGCTCTTGGAGATCACCCTATGTGGGGAAAATTCCCATTCATTTCTACATAGTGGCTGTCTATCATGCTTTCCAATGTCCAACAGCCTCTCTATAGGAATTAATTTTCCATGCAGGGACTGGCTGTGAGAGTTTGCAGCAGTGGCTTGTAGCTCCCCCAAAGGAACCAAAGTATAGTTATCTTTTAATAGTTAAAAATAAACCAGGATTTGGCACAGTAACCGACCTGTCCAATGCCACCCATAGATGAATCAAATTTTAGCCGATTCAGCAGGCACCGACCAAATTTCGATCCATATACAGTATGGGCAGATTGGTTGTACTGAAGTCAACCTATCGATCAAATGGAAAAAAACACAAAAACAGGCTGGTTGCACTGAAATTGATCAGTGCCAGCGACTATAGCCATCAGCAATGATCATTGTATTCTGACAACTGGGAAACCTCCCGCTATTATAATACAAATGCAGAATGCAGGAGGGATTCCCCCCATCAACTGACTGTGTTGATGGGGGAATCTAGCAATTTTCTTTCTTGCAACCCTTGGTTGCAGGAAATAAAATTGGTTAATGTATGGGCAGCTTAACTAGTTGCCAACCGCAGATAGATGAATGACGGCTGCACTGCGGCCGGCCAGTTCTGGGTGGGCATCATATGACGTCCTCCCAGAACGACCTAGCGATCTCCGTGATCGCTGTGTCCTACGGACACAGCTGATCACGTGATGTGGTAAAGGGCCAATCACAGCGCCTTTTACCACGTGATCAGCCGTGTCCAATGAAACGCTGATCACAGGGAGATGCAATTGCTGCTTCTCGGCTGCACTTTCCTCACGTTGTCAGAGTGTGAGGAAAGTACTGCCGAGAACCAGTCAGAGCAGGGATTGGCACCGATCATCAGGGCACTGATGATCAGTGCCCTGATCAGTGCCCAGCAGTGCCACCCACCTGTGCCCAGCAGTGCTACCCACCTGTGCAGCCCAGCAGTGCCACCCACCTGTGCATCCCAGCAGTGCCACCCACCTGTGCAGCCCAGCAGTGCCGCCAGTCAGTGCCCAGAAGTTGTGCCAGTCAGTGCCCGGCAGTGCCACCAGTCCATGCCCAGCAGTGCCGCCTATCAGTACTCATCAGTGCTGCCAATCAGTGCCACCTCATTAGTGCTGCCCATCAGTGCAGCCTCATCAACGCACATCAGTGAATAAGAAAAATTACCTGTTTACAGAATTTTATAATAGAAACAAAGAATTTTTTTTTTTAAAAATGTTGCTATTTTTTTTTTTAATAGCGCAAAAAGTAAAACCCCCAGCGACGAGTAAATACCACCAAAAGAAAGCTCTATTTGTGAGAAAACATTGATAAAAATTTCATATGGGTACAATGTTGTATGACTGCGCAATTGTCATTCAAAGTGCAACAGCGCTGAAAGCTGAAAATTGGCCTGGTAAGGAAGGGGGGTATAAGTGCCCGGTAGGCAAGTGGTTAAAGTGATTTTAAAGGCTGTTTTCTTTTTTTTTTTTTTTTAAAACAAAAACATGCCTATCCTTATCTGCTGTGTGCGGTGATTTTGCCAGAGCAGCCCGGATCCTCCTTGACAGCAGTGGGGTAGAAAGCCTCTCTCTGCTGACACGTGGTCTGCCCTAATGTCACAAATTATGACCCTGCCAAGGCCTCCCCAAGAGACACTTATTTTTTAAGCTATTTTTGTATTATGTCTTCCATTGGTTAGGCTGCAATGCTCACCTTTATTTCAAAGTTGTCCTCCATAATGATTCTTTTTGGCCACAAAATGTTCCAAGTCTTTTGAGGTAAAAGACACCCAGAGGGAGATTTTTTAAAGTCGGTGCACACAGGGCCTGGTGCAGCTGTGCATAGCAACCAAACAGTTTCCAGGTTTTATTCTCAAAGCTTAAATTGAACAAGCTGAAGCTAAAAGCTGATTGGTTACCATGCACAGCTGCACCAGGTTTTGTGTGCATCGATTTTAGCATATAACACCCCCCGTGTCAACCTAACCCAAAGAGAGATGATTCTATTGAGAATGTTATCAAGACACCCTTTATTTAAAATGAATTGGTGTAAAGAACAAAGCTGACATCATCTTTGCTCAGCACCACTCTCTTGGTCTTAGTAGGACCACCCAGCCCAGAGAGAAGAAGAGGTGAGGTAGAGGATACTGCATAATCACCTGACTAAAGAATTCAGAAATAGTAAGTATATACACACACTTCTTTGGAGCATAAACAAGCGTTACTAATAACCTTTACAGAAGCACAAAACTTGAAAGGTATAAGTTAATATTTTATTCTATACTATACTTATGACCACACATTTATATGAAAACATAACAAGTTTCTGTTTAGTGGTGGTGATGAGCGCTGGTTGGTTCCTTCATGGGTGGGATAACTTCTCCAGTCTCTTCGATGACATCACCCTATTTTGAAACAGACATAATTAATATAGTAAACTTAAGTGACAGGTTATAATAGCACCTCTCTCTACCTCAGATTCTTCACCTATGCCAATTACCACAATCAGGTTCTGCAAGTCTTGCCGCTCTTTTTTTAAGTGCATTGTATTCTGACAACTGGGAAATCTCCCGCTATTATAATACAAATGCAGAATGCAGGAGGGATTCCCCCCATCAACTGACTGTGTTGATGGGGGAATCTAGCAATTTTCTTTCTTGCAACCCTTGGTTGCAGGAAATAAAATTGGTTAATGTATGGGCAGCTTAACTAGTTGCCGACCGCAGATAGCTGAATGACGGCTGCACTGCGGCCGGCCAGTTCTGGGTGGGCATCATATGACGTCCTCCCAGAATGCGCTCTCCTGCACGCCCGCTGGGGCACGCACCTAGCGATCTCCGTGATCGCTGTGTCCATAGGACACAGTGTTTCTTAAAGCCAGAAGGTTGGAATGTTAAATGAAAATAGCTTTGAAGCATGTCTGTGATTAGTTTTTTTTCTACACAATTACACAACTGAATGAACATTTTCCAAGAGTGGTGATTCCATACTTTTTGCCAGGCGTTGTATAGCAAGCAACAAAGCAACCCCGTACCATAGCATTGCGTCCAACGTGCTTTGTACTTCTGAAGGGCTCGCTTTGTTTTGTGCCAAGCAGGTCTACTATTAGCTATCACCAAACAACTCTTTGAAAATATAGGAAAAGGCCAGATGTTCTGGAACAATGTGCTGTGAACTAATGAATCAAAGGAAAACTGTTGTTTTGCTCTAATATTCTTTTTGGATAGCAAAGGCTTTTTTTCTCCTCTGTCATGCCAGGCCAACCTGTGAATTCACTAAAGAGCATATTTCAGGTCCGGGGCATGACATTTTATGGCCCTGTCTCTAAAGGCCTGCCAGTCTTAGTGGGTATGTTGTGTTTGGGCCTACATCGAGAGACTCCCCGCAAATGTGCGCAACACACAGTGAAGGACGCAGACTCCACTTTGTTAAGAGTATCCATTTCTCCCTTAGTCTTCCCTCCCCCTCCCTCTCTCTGAGAGGAGACATTTGGCCAGCGTGTATGTGTGTGTGCCGGTTGTGGGTCACTGGCAGGCCAAGGCAGCAGGGAACCCCAGAGCTATAAACATCTCTGAGCTAGGTGCCTAGCTAGCTTTCCCATTTCACACCTCGGAAGAGATAAGGCAGGCTTTCCCTGGAGTTCAAAGAACTTTGTTAAAATCCATGTTTCCCCTATGTCTCATATCTTGGAATATGAGAGACTTACATAAAAACCAGACATATCGTCAGATGGCCAATGAGCAGGCGAACAGTTTGATGGGTCACTTGCCTTATCTCAAACACACAGGAAAGCAGAAAAATAGATCTCGTGAACCATGCAGTATATAATTTCTTAATTCATATCTAATTAATCCTCAGACTTGTCTGCATAATAATCTACCTGCGGGTGGAATGTTCCTTGTGCAGGTGGACAGTTATGGACCAAAATATGAGTTATGGACGATTTCTGCTCTAGTTGAGGCATCCGCCCATAACTACACGCCCTAAATGGGTTATTGGGCCTTGACTTGAGAGCCACCCCCTGCAAGGGACTTTAAAACAGGCTGTCAGGCCTAAGAAAAGTTAAGTTGAAGACGTCTCCCATTTTATAATATCAATGCCACCTGGGGAGACACGTGCCCTCCTGCTCTGAAACTTGGATCTGCTAACCCAGGACCTTGGCAAGTACCTTAGCCCTTTCACCTCTCTAACAATCGCCCAGGCTGCCAGTACATCGATTTTGGTCCATTAGCTGGAAAATCATTGTGCAGGGTGCAGCTGGGTGTGGCATTGTTATGCACGTCACATCGCGTTTTCAGATTGGCTAGTCCTTTGGTCACGAGTTTGGTGAGAAGGGCTAGGGACTGACGCTGTGATCGTGACATTTTGGATGTCGCGATCGTGGGATTGTCGCATGTTGGTGGCGGCGATCTTGCGATCGTGACATCCCCCTTCAGCTTATGTCATTCTTGGTGTCATTAGGGCAAGTAACTCATGCTCCAGCCGCCATATTACTGAAAAGTTTTTTTCCCTTTTCGAAAGGCTTTAGACAGGAGCAGACATGCAGGAAGGGGTAGAGTCACGCATACTTCCAGATCTTTCCTTTCTTGTGTTGACTTGGAGCAGCAGCTCTTTTTCCTCTCCAGCAAGCGTAACGAGCCCCTTCACATTCTGCCTAGAGGACATAGCATGACTACCTGACTCTAAGGATAGACATTCTTTCAAGTAGGGATGCACCGAAATTTCAGTGTCCAAAACGTTTCGGCTGAAAAAACACCCCTATCGGCCTTTGGCCGATAACCCAGTCTCCGCCCTCCCCGCCGCCAGTGGTTCTCAACCTTACCTGAGAACCCATCCAACGATCCCAGTGCTGGACATAGATATTAGTGAAGGAAAGATGGCCTCCACTCATCTCTATGCCCTGGACTGGAGCAATGTCACTTCAGGTTCCAGCGCCTTGTACACAAGGCCATTTTTTTTTAAAGCACTAGATAAATGCTTTACATTGTAGAGGAGAGATGTGGGGGACAATGTAAAAGAAAATGTTTAAAGTGCCCACATCCCCCCCGTGCTTGTGTGTAGTGGTGAACGCATACATAGGCCACACCCACATATGTAAACAGTGTTCAAACCCCCATATCGTCACAAACGTCAGAGCAAGAGCAATCATTCTAGCACTAGACATCCTCTGTAACTTTAAACTGGTAATCTGTACAGATTTTTAAAGTGTCACCCATCAAGATTTTTTAAGTATCGTAGTTTGGCGCCATTCCACGAGTGTGCACAATTTTAAAACATGACATGCTGGGTATCTATTTACTTGGCATAACATCATCTTTCATATTTTACCAAACTATTGGGGTACATATTGTGGGGTTTTTTTAATTCTTAAAAACTGTATTTTGCTTTTGAAAAATATATAAATTTTTAAAAACTATCTATTTCGGTTTTTGGCCAAGTGCATCCTGAATTATCGGTTTTGGTAGCAGAATTTTCACTTTGGTGCACCACTACTAGTTGTGGGCCTGGACGCAAGGTTTTGTAAAAGGCTCTGTGAGTGCCTACTTTTGTTACTTGTTGGGCTCTGTTTTATCTTTTGCCTACCCCTCTATTTCTCTGTGAGCTGCCTGGGGACATACCCCCGGTAGCTCCGGGCAAAAGGATTTCTTTCGTTGTGTAGATCATCTCCATGAGGAATCATTTGGGTTTTACAAATTCGTTCACTTTCTTTAAGTTGAGTACCATTCTGCACATCCCAGATGTCTTCCTTCTTAGAAAAAAATGGGAATGAAATCCTCTTCCTCCTCCAGCTGACTGACCATGTTCTGTTGGAGCGTTTCTTCCAGGAGGTTCACGAGTGCATCTGCCTTTCCCTCCTCCCTTGGCAGTGGAGTCGCGAAGAACCTGTGAGGGGGGAGTTATGAAAATTCTATCCTGTAGCTGTTTCGAATTGTATCTAGGATGAATGCATTCTGGGTAGTCTGTAGCCATTGCGTGTGGAAGTGTCCCAGTCTTCCTCCTACCTGGCTCCACCAGTCACTTGCATCGAGTTTTGGTTTTGTCCTGGTTAGGGTTGAATAGAAAGCCTTCCTTCTCCTTTCCTCTTTTTGAGACCCAGCCTTTCTTCTGTCCCTGAAATCTAGCCTCTCTCGTTGTGTGCTGCCTGTTAGGACGAAAAAACTTCTGTCCCGCTTGTCTGCTGGGGATTGGAAATCCTTTCCTTTTGTCGGTAGACCTTTCGAGGACCTAAGTCAGTTCTGGCCCAAAGAGGAGCTTTCAGTCAAAGGGCAGGCCGCAGAGCCTGGATTTGGAGGCGATGTCCCCATGCCAGGATTTCAACCAAATAGCTCTTGGGGCTGAGTTTATGAGCGCAGTTTATCTTGCTGTATATTTATTGGTTTCAGCCAATGCGTCTGCAATGAAGGCTACCAGTAGCGATTTACCAATTTCCTCAGCCGGCGTGCCTTTTTCAAGGTGAGAATGGAGCTGGTCCAGCCATACATCTAGGGCTCTGGAAACGCAGGTTGTTGCTGGTTTAAAGTTCACTGCGGACACTTCCCACGCTCTTCTGAGAAATGTGTCGGCCTTGCGGTCCATTGGGTACTTTAGGGAACCTCTGTCTTCGAAAGATAAATCTGATTTAGAAATCTTTGAAAGGGGAGCATCTGGTTTCAGGCAAGACTCCCACATAGACACGTTTCTCCTTAAACGAAAATCGCCTTTTAAGGTTTTTTAGGAAAAACGGCTTTCCTTTCCGGCTCTTCCCATTACCTTTTTATGGTAGACCATACAGTGGAATGGACCGGGAACGTGCGGCCGCTTCTCTTTTGTAGCCCCACGTATAAGCTGGTCGTGCAGAGAGAGATCCGGTTGTCCCTCTTCTAAGTCTAGAGTATCGTAGATTACCTTCAAGAGGCCTTCTGTATCTTCTACTGGAAAAAGGAACCTTTACAACCTGTGATCCTAGTCTTCCATCTCGCCTTCCTCCGAGTTGGAAGTGCTGGAAAGTTCCTCTTCTTGAGCAGTGACAGCGCCCGGATCCTGTTTTCTCTTCTTAACCGGTGGGGAAATGCCTGAGGTGCCGGGTTGATACTCGTCCGGGGCTGGTTCCTGCATCAGTTCTATGAAGTTTTGGACATCTCCTGCGTCATATTTTGTAGAAAATCAGTCAGTCAGTCAGGTCTCAGTTCAAGCAGGATACAATCTAGTTCTCAACTGAAAGCTACTTTACAGAGCTCATCTTGCTGAACAATGGATCTCTCCCCACAAAGTCTAGGATAAAATCATCTGATTGTCGTGCATACAGTATCTATTTGACACATACAGAACTGAGAGAAACAAGGACACCTCAGAACAGGAACAATGGGTTTCTGTCCTTCTCCTGCACCTGTAGAAAATGAACAATATTTACCAGCCTTTCCAGGCCCCATAAAATGTAAACTGTTGGGACAGCTTGCATATAGACCTGTATTCAACAAATTAGCATTCTGGCCATTCAGTAACTACCATTATTCAGCTCTGGGAAGGGTAAACGCCTCTCATGGGAAACAGCTTTGGAAGGTTAAACCTTTGAACCTTATACAGTGTATGTGTAAATCTATCCACATAAATTCTTTTTCTGGACAAAACCATTATAACTATCACAGACATATTTAGAAATATATGATTTTAAAGTTATACCATAATGTCGCAAGATATCTATAGAAGAGGTTTGACACAAGATCCCATTGTAAGAAAGGAATACTGAATATTAACACTGGCTGTAATGTGTAATCCTATTATATTTAGTGTGTTGAAAGTCTTCTTATTGTAGAAATAATGTGTGATGCCATATCTCTAACCAATCAGTAGTGAAGTATGTGAATTATTAGGTTTATATGGAGATGTAGATGTACATAATTTACCCTCCAAGACAGTTATACAGTTTTCACGAAGTCCAATTTCCTATAGTGAAAAATTAATCTTTCCATATAACGAATGAGGTACTTCAATTTCAAGGAAACTCAAAATAGTAAGGACTTATCTTAGAGTGACACTCAGTGGCAAAATGGTGGTAATACTAAAACAAACAAATGGGTGGAGTCTGAGACAAAGTCACCAATCAGAGGAAGGTAAACACCTACTGGGCTACCTCCTAGGTCCTTATATAAAATTTTATGAATGTATTGTGTGCCAATAGATAAAAGGGAAAGTCAGGTAGACAGAGGAGATCAGATCATATCAAATTCAAGAGAGATCATCAGATCAGATAATCATATCACACACGGCAATCCAACAGAGCCATCTGATCACAACTTTCTATCGGGACACTCCCTTCCATCTGACCATCCATCTTACTCTATATCTGGCACACAACTCAAGCCTGTCCAGACACCATTTTGTGAGAGCTCAACTCAACCCATTAATCGGCAGCCATCTTTTGAGTTACCCGAGACTTGGAAGGTAACTATAAACTATATCCTGGTAATTTTAATTGTCCAAATTAATAAGCTTAATGTAATTTTGTGGTAACTAAATTTTCTCTTTACGATAAACTAACCACCCACCTTTATATAGTTTAGTTTTAGTAGTGATATTATTCTTATTTTGCTCCTTGGGCCATATTGGCATACGGTCTTGCGCATTTTGATGCTTATTCCTCCTGTCGGGGAATAACCGCTGAAATTCCATAAAACAGACTACACACACACACACACACACACACACACACACACACACACGTAAACTAGTGATACAGAAAATTTTGCAAAGTTTATGTAAACTATCTTGGTGTCTATGTGCATCTCAATAAAGCCATTACATTATGTGTTTGTATGTGACTTATTTGTAAATAAATTGTTTCATAATCTGTAGTCCATGATTACACTGATCTAATCTGTGTTTTAAAGGATTTTGGTTGGCTCTAAAATTACTCAGAATTATTAAGTCCGTTAAATTTAATAAATTACTGCAATATTTGCAAGCACTTTTAGCTGACTGAATTAATTGTCCAGGCATTACCTGGCAGAACATAATATTTTTGGAAGTACTTCTGGACGATTATGATTATTAATAATTTATAATTCATCAAAAGCACAACAAAAGGTGACAAGGAAGGGATCTCCAATCACAATATTCCCAATGCACCTCATACAAGTAGACATTTTACACTGACAAGAATAAATGAATGAACTACCAGTGTTCAACAGCGCCGTGGTAGTTCATTGAGAACTACAAGCCAACAGCCACAAAGGCTGTTGGTGCGTGTAGTTCATTGATTCACCAGGATCTGTGAATCAATGACACGTCCGTGTGGGCGAAGCCCTGTGCGGCTGCACTTTTTTAAAATTGTGGCAGTGAATTTAGGGAGTAGATCTCAGGCTCGCTGCCACGGAGGCAGGGGATTAGGGTCTGAGGCTGAATATGTTACACCCTGAATATGGGTGTAACATGTTCAGAAAGGCTAACTTATCCTTTAATATTAGAAGCTGCGTCTCCCAATGGACTCCAAGAAAATAATTTTTACATTAAGTGCAAAAATACCACTTTATTTTAACCATAGCCTGGAGTGCCATCATGGTAACACTGGAGCCTACAAGAGCCACTAGGCTGCAGTGAGCAACAGACAGTTAAATCTACATGTCCCCAAACACTTAAACATGAACTAAAGGCTAACCACTTTGCAGCTTACTATGTCAATTCTCCACTTCTAGTCTGAAAATGGACTTCAACCTACCTTGCATAAATTACGACTGTCTGATGCGTTACCCATCAATTACACAAATCCATTCCATCGTTCATTACTGGAATAAACCCCCCCCCAAAAACCAAAAAAAAAACAAAAAAAAAAACAAGAAAAACCACCCAGTATCTGTGTACTGACTTGCATGCCCCTAAACTTTGCATTAAGGAGCATAGGGGTACTCAGTGACATAATTAGAAATTCCTTCGCTAACAACATTAAATCTGCCACTTATATTAAACATGTGGACAATACTTACGGGATATAAGGGTAACTTTCCAAATGTGATACCGTAGGGTTTGTTCTAAAACAGAGAATACATATTAGTTTAGTTCACTTTACATTCTTTAGGTTCATATCTATTTCCAACATAAAATTTTTTGTTTTCTGGTCTGTAGACTCTTTAAACTAGCTGAATATATTTCCTTCCTACAGTCAGAAGGCACATATTTCCTGTTCATACAATCAATCACCACATATTGGTCCTTTTTGCTTGGCAACCTGTCGTATAACTGCTGTTCTGAAAGAGCACTGATTTTCCCACTAGTTGGATTCTGGCAGAGTTTACACTATCTCTCCGTCAAACCTTTGTTTCATTTATGTGCAAGACTCTGGAAGATCACTCCATTGGGAGCAAGAAACTGTGTTTATTATAAAATAACACTGTGACTTTCCTTTGTTGTACAACAGAATGCTGCATACATGGCAGGGGAGTTTCTTACTCCCCTTTCACTGACCATGCAGGTGCCCACAGTCCTGCCCACAGTACCTCCAATAAGTTACACTACAAGTATAGGAAGACACATACAGTGCCTTTACAGCTCCTC
The DNA here is from genome assembly GCF_062004578.1 of Staurois parvus. Taxonomy (NCBI): domain Eukaryota; kingdom Metazoa; phylum Chordata; class Amphibia; order Anura; family Ranidae; genus Staurois; species Staurois parvus. Next base: position 9,086,816 of record NW_028317808.1, on the reverse strand, counting down.
TCAAGGGCTCCATCTAGGGATACTTCATAAAACCTTGTGAAGATGTAACCAGGATTAAAATTGAAAATACTGTATCTCTAATGAAGCAAAAACATTTTCTGCTTGCAACATTACAAACAGGGTAGGCGAGGGCGATTTATGCTGGATATTTCTATTTGTAGTAGGTTGTCATTACCTTATTTTATGCATGTTATTTACCTTTAAAAGTCTCCCTTGTGTAGATTTCCAAAAACACAGAGAATGCTTCTGGGAGCTGCCATCTTGGATGTCAACAGCCCCAGCCCTATTCAGACTGGTCACGCACATGACACTCTATAGTATATTACACTCTATAATGTATTTACTTTGCGCTTATTTATTTTTTTACTGCCATCACAGGGGTGCTGACAAGCCCCTATGGGACAGCACATATTGAGTGACAGATACACCTTAGGGAGACATTAGAGGCCTCTTGGGGGGGGGGGGGGGGGGGGGGGCCTTATATACAGGTGTAATATGTAACATGTTATCAAAGGTGAACCTATCCTTTAAAGAAATCCATAGACATAAAATGACAAAAAGGGAGGAAAAAGATGATCTTTTGTCTATGGACAGCTGCAGACAGTTTCAGCCAAGATTCCACTGAATGGAAAGTTATTAAACAGATTAGAAAACCTTGTCCATTATCTACTAGTGTTTCAGTGTGTCAATATCTGGGCTTGAATACTTTACTATCTGCCTAACAAATTTGCTTTGAATCTAGCAGCCAGCTAAAAAAAAAAAAAAAAGTTAGGAGCCAGTATTTTTATGACTAATGACTTTATTTTTGATGACAGAGATGGCAGATCTTGAATTTACGCATAGAGGGGACTGGAGCCGAGGCTTTTTGATGTTTGTGTGGCATGCTGTGTTGGCTGCACTCTGTTCACCTCCAGCACCACATGTGGGGACTGGCAACGAGCAGGAGGGTCGGGCCACGGTATGCACGAATTGGCTGGTGTCATGGGAGAGGGGAGTGTGGGGAAGCCCTTCTGCACGGCAGCAGTGGGTCTGCTGGGGGAGGGGGCAGAGGGTGCCAGAGTGTGGAAGAAGAGAAACTTTGGCTCTGTTGTGGGTAAGCTGCATGTCTGGGGGTGTCAGGCACATGGGAGTTTCTCCTGCATGGTGTGTGTATTCTATATATACACACACACCGGGTGACATGGCAGTTGATGTCGGATGCCAGGCAGATAAACAAGGAGCACATCTGTCTCACATTCACCGCTCCCCGGGGCACAGCAAGCGAACATACAGCCCAGGCAGCTCCTCCGCTCCATCCTCCAGCAGAACACCACCACATCCAGCTCCTGCAGGGAGTACTGCCAGTCCGCCCACTCCACACAAAGGCTGCTGGGTCCCTACCTCACCCCCCCACACCATGTGTGCACCAGGTGAGCTCTGGGGGAAGCAAGGCCAGCTTGGAGGTGGTGTGGCTCGGGCATGGCAGGCAGCAGAAGAACCAACAGAGCTCCCTCAGAGAGAAGCCATTCATCCTTGGACTCTGCTCAGACATTGAGAGAGGGGATAGCGGCCGCCTGAGAAGAATAGCCCGGCCACCCCTGACTGTCACTCACAGCGGACCTGGCCACCCCTGACTGTCACTCACACCAGACCTGACATCGGACTCCAGCCCAGCCTACTACCTGCTTCCAGGGAAACTATGGAGACCAGCAGGGGGAGAGAAAAGGATCGGTTGCCCTGAGCCCAGAGCTGCATGTCCAGGGTGTAGGGCAGTGGGAGTTGCCGGTGTGAGTGGGCTGAATGGTGCCCAGGCGCCAGGCCACAAATTCTGACCACCATGTCGACCTGGCACCTGGGATTTGTCAAGACTGGGCCTAACTGATCCAATGGCTTCCAATGTTGACATCACTTGCTGCATATTTTTTACCATATCTGCAGGAGGGATTGAATGGGACAAGTTGCTTTGTGCACCTGCTTTCATGTAAAGGGTTTAACAACAATTTTTGGTTTTTGAGGATACCTCTTGTAGAATTATACTTTAGATTAGACTGTATTTTAGGTAGTGTTTTATGTAGTCAATAAAGAATCAAACTGCCACGCAGGTCAACTGGAAAAACAGGAAACAGAAAGTTCACCTTAGTACACACACAGTAAACTTAAACTAGCATAGGGTACCAAAACTAGCACAGCTCAGGAGGTCAAATTCAAATCAGAGGGTCACACTGCAGGTCAAAAAGGCACCTGTCAATGAACTCTGAATGATCTGAAAAATGGCTCAAACTTATGGCAAATGCAAGGAGTATGTCCCTTCACAAACTGACTAGTAGGTCCACTGCCATGCGAATCCACAAAAAAGGAAGCTATTGAGCAAATATGCTGTGCATATACATTATCCATCATCCACTGTCCTAAAATTCCACTCACAAGGTCATTGGCCCATAACAGCTGACTGCAAATTGCCCCACTACCCTGACAATAAAAGTAAATGTAGCCAAAATAAGGGAGGAAAGGTGTGCTGCCTTCAGCAGTTATATGGGCAACACAATTGCATTTGTTTGTGTAGCCTATGCTGTTCACTAGTTGTTTTTGGTTTTGCTGCCACCCTGTTGCTATTGTGTTAACCCAGGGCTTGACAAATTTGCTTTTTATGTAGGAGCTAGCTAATAAAAAGTTAGGAGCCAAACAGTACCCTATATTTTCTATAGGCGATGTTTTAACCAATTTACAACCACACTATAGCCGAAAGGCGGATACAGCGCGATTGTCCAGTTCTGGGAGGGCGTCATAGGATGTCCTCCCAGAAAGTGCCCCCCAGCAGTGAGCACCAGGTGCTGCCAGTGATCGCTGTGTCCAACCTATACAGCTGATCACATGACTAGGGAAAAGGCCAATCACTGCGGCCTTTTACCATGTGATAAGCTGTGTCCAATGACACAGCAGATCACAAAGTAGATACAGTTGCCAGTTATCAGCAGCACTTTCCTCACGCTGAAAGTACTGCCGATAACCAGCAAATATCACAGAGCAGATCTACTCATCAATGCCCACCCGTGCTACCTCATCAGTGCAGCCTATCCATGCCACCTCATCAGTGCCCATCAGTGCAGCCTCATCAACACACATCAGTGAAGAAAAATTACCTGTTTGCAAAATTTTAGAATAGAAACACAGAAAAACTTTTTTTCAAATGATTTGCGCTTTTTTTTTTGTTTATAGTGCAAAAAATAAAACCCTCAGTGGTGAATAAATACCACAAAAAGAAAGCTCTATTTGTGTGAAAGAAGATAAAAATTTCATATGGGTACAATGTTGCATTCCCACACAATTGTTATTTAAAGTGCAACAGCACTGAAAGATGAATTGGCCTGGGCAGGAAGGGGGTAAAAGTGCCTGGTAGGAAAGTGGTTAAGCCCCCCCTTTAGGTCATCAGTTTAGCAGTACAGAGAAGGTCTGGTGCTAGAATTATTGCTCTCATTCCGGCATGCAAGGCGGTATGTAACCTATGTATCGCAATCAATATTTTCATGTGCAGGCGCATTTACATTTGCACATGTGTATACGTGGGGGTGGGGTGCCTAAAATGTTTCTGTTAATTTTTTGTTTAATGTGCTATGGTGTATATTATATAGTTTAAAAAAACAAAGTTGGTGACAGAATCTCCTTATGCATGTCTTCTCTGTGCTCCAATGAATGTAATGCAGTGTAGATTGCACTGTATTACATTCTTTCACTTCCATGCAGCCGGGGAAATTGTCAACAGGGCCCAGAAGTGATGTCATACAAGTTACTTCTGGGTCAGGAGCAAGGTCAGAATGTTTCCGCTCTCTTTCCTCACCTCTACTCTGTGGTGCTTACTATGCTGGTCCTGGATCCACTGTCGGGCTAGCGAAACCTGGGAAACATAGCGGGGAACAGGGCCGCTCTTCGAAATCAAGGGGACCCTTACAGCCTACCCAACAGGGCCCCTAACCCAATCCCTAAACCCACCCCCTGATGGGGAGAGGGGGGGGGAAGAGAGAAAGAGAGAGAGAGGGGGGAAGAGAGAGAGAGAGGGGGGGAAGAGAGAGAGAGAGAGGGAGGAAGAGAGAGAGAGAGAGGGGGGAAGAGAGAGAGAGAGGGGGGGGGGAAGAGAGAGAGAGAGGGGGGGGAAGAGAGAGAGAGAGGGGGGAAGAGAGAGAGAGAGGGGGGAAGAGAGAGAGAGGGGGAAGAGGGGGGGGGGAAGAGAGAGAGAGGGGGGGGGAAGAGAGAGAGAGGGGGGGGGAAGAGAGAGAGAGAGGGGGGGGAAGAGAGAGAGAGAGGGGGGGGAAGAGAGAGAGAGGGGGGGGAAGAGAGAGGGG